>NC_057403.1:46046256-46361717 GCF_019320065.1 Cervus canadensis
GGGGGGGGGGGGGGGGGGGGGGGGGGGGGGGGGGGCGGGCTTGGCCAGAGGAGCTGGTTTTCAGGCTGTAAATGATGAATGCCAAATCAGAGGGGAAATACAATTTTCTCTTAACTTAGGGTACAGTGGGGAATGTGAATATGAAAGACCTCTCCCCTGTTCTCAGGGAGTTTCCAGTCTAAAAGGGAAGACTAGATTATGGGCCAAAACAAGCTTATCACGTAGCCTTGTTTCATCGTCAGATTATTATCAACAGATTTTCAGCACAAATAAGGTAAATAGCATTGGTTATAAGGCACACTTTCCCTTGGCCTCTGACTTGCTATTGGTAGTAGATGAGTCTTGATGGAGGGGAGCCTCAATCCATCCTGTGTCTGCATTCTGAGTCTGGAGGTGGGGAGAAGGGGCAGAGGAGGCAAATGATGATAGAAGATGGAAAGGAAAAAGGCAAACCTTTGGTCAGTGTGGCCATAAAGCTGCACCCAAGGCTGAAGTCATCAAACTCCATTCCCCTGCACCCACCCCTACCATCAGACTCCCTTTAGAAAATTCCATTCCTCTGTCAGATCATTTTTAGGGAGATCTCTGGCAGGCAAAGGCAGAAGGAAGAGAAAGGGAAAGGGAAATTCAATGTATATGTGTTTGTTTTGTTTTGCTTGGGGGTTGAGAGAAAGGTGGCATGAGGGTCTAGGGCTGCTGTGACATAGCCGACTGGCTCAGTTCAAATTCCACCTCTATCGTCTTCTACTAGCTGTGTGATCTTGGGCACGTTCCTCAACCTCTCTGTGATTCGGTGTACTTATCTATAAAATGGGAACATCCCTAGGGCTGTTGTGAGGATTAAGGCAGAATGAAACCACCCTAACTGGTAGGGTTTGTTATTATCTCAGAGTCGGCATGAGGATTAAATGGAAAACTCCATGGAGTCTACAATATCAGTTTGATTGCCAGCACTATACACCAGGTCTAAGCAAAGACCCCTGTCAGCAGGAGCTTATATTCTAGTGGGGAAGGCAAATATGAACAATGCTTTGAAAATAATTTCAGGCAGTGATAAGGGCTATGAAATGATAACAGCTATGGAAGAAGAAAAGCAAAAGGCTAATAGAGCTGCAAGCTGTTTTAGACAGGGTGGCTGGCAGATGTCTCCGGCCCGGTGTGTGAGCAGAGATTTGCAGGAGGCAAGGGAACAGAGTGTGAGCCCTGAGACAGTCAGGATCAGCAAGCACACAGGCCACAGGCAGGACATAGGAGCTAGGAGCAGTGCGTCTGGATGGGAGGGAGAGGGAGGTGGCAGGAGCTATGTTGATAGATGGGAAGGGGCCAATTCATGAGATGAGGACTTCAGATTCATTCTGGGTCTATATGCTCCCTAGGACTACCCTAACAATGTACCCCAAACTGGATGGCTTAAAACAATAGAAACTGATTCCCTTGTACTTCTGGAGATGAGAAGTCTGACGTCAGGTGTCAGCTGGAACACAGTCCCTCTGAGACTGAGTAGCATCCTTCCCAGACTCTTCCCGATGGTGAGCATCAGTTCCTGGTGTGCAGCTGATCCACTGCCCATCCCTGTCTCTGTCAACACATGATGTTCGCCTGTGTGTCTGTGTCTTCTTATAAGGACACCAACCATATGAGATTAGGCGCCCCCCACTCCACAACGACCTCCTCTTAACTAATTACATCTGCAAGAGCCCTATTTCTAAACAAGGTCCCATTCTGAAGTACTGGGGGATTAGGACATCAACACAGATGAGGGGAGGGGAGACGGGAATACACCATAAAACTGGGTAACACAGGAAACCAGTGAAGGGTTTTAAACAGTGTCCCAAAATCATCTGCTGTCTTTCTTAAGAAGATCACTCCACTTGATATGTGCAGAGAAAACTCTGGAAGGCAAGAATTGGTAGGATGACTCCTTGGCTTCTTTTTAATTTTTAGATTTGTTTTACTTATTTACCATCGGCTGTGCTGGGTCTTCGCTGTGCAGGTTTTTCTCCAGTTGTGGTGCACAGGCTTCTCGTTGCGGTGACTTCTCTTGTGCACCACAGGCTCTAGGGTGCATGGGCTTCAGCAGTGTGGCTCCCCAGCTCTAGAGCACAGGCTCAAGAGTTGTGGTACACAGGCTTAGTGCCATCTTCCTGGATCAGGGATTGAACTCTTGTCTCCTGCATTGTCAGGCGGATTCTTTACCACCGAGCCACCAGGGAAACCCGACTCTTCAGCTTTTGACCTGAGTATATGGGTAGAACCATGTGGCCCCTTACTGAGATAGTGACCAAAGGGGCAGGGGCATGTTCCTGGTGGGGTGGGGGACTGTGATTCCAGAGTCCTGCTCAGTACAAGTGAAGTTGGAGCTGTCTTTAAGCCATGAAGTGGAGATGCTGTGGACAGAACGACCGTCAAACTCAACACATCCAAGCCCAACCCATCACTTTCAGTCTCAAACCAGCTCCTTCTCTAGTTCCACATCTCATAACCGAGATGGTCCCACCATCCATCCAGATACCCAGGCAAGAATTCTAGAGGTCACGCTGACCTCTAATGTGTCGTCAAGTTCAGGGATTTCTGCCTGCTAAGTGTGCCATCCACTGGTCTCTGGTCCCCCCATCCTCATCCTGCCAACTTTCTTTCATCCCCAGATGACCATCATGGCCTCCTTAACAGTCTCCATGCTCTGAGCCTTGCTCCCTTCTGACCAACTGCCCGCTGTGCATCTGGGAGTTGTCAGTAAAGATAAAAGGGGACATTTCTGTGTCTCTTCCTTCAGCTGATGGTGTCAGGTACAGAGGCTCACTCAAGGAAATTAAGTGGTATTTTCACATCCTCACATTGCTCAGAAGGAGTTCCACATTCGTAGTGCAAAAGCCCTGGATCTTGAAAACTCTGGAACCCTGGTCCCAGGTTCAAGTCCTGACTCCCAGCCACCTTGCTGATGACTGCAGCTGGGGTGATCACAGAATGTGTTGTCCTGACTGATGAGAGGGCTGCTACGGATTGTGATGATAGAACAGTGGGCAGGCATCTCAGTGGAGTGGGCTGATCACTATGTGTAGCTATCCTAGATGGTGGGCAAGTTACTAAATGTCTCTGGGCCTCAGTTTCCTCAGGGGTGAAGGAGGATAATGACACCTAACTAACCAAGTTGCTTGAGGGTGAAACAAGGCAATGTGCAGGCAGACACCGAGGAAGGCATCTGGTACATAAAGAGATGCTCACAACTAACGCCACAAAGAACTGCTTGAAAGAGAAAGTCACGCACACCCATGCCCACTGTCCTCTTCACAGTTTTCTATTGGAAGAAGAGCCGTTCTAGGAAACTACAGTCATTTGAAGTCCCCCTTCATTATTAATTTTATAGAGAGTTATTCTGTGGTTCTGGGCTTTTTTTTTTTTTTGGTAATTAGATGCTGTAAAAAAAAATTTTAGTGATTTTCTCTTCTTTGTAATTAGAAATAGCGATTAGAGTATCTTTTATATTACATGGCATTTTTCCTTTAAACAATTGTATACATTTTGTATTCTTTGCTTTTCTCCATACAGACTTTAATGAGAATGGATTCATTGTGTACCATAATTTGCTATTATTATAGTGTGTCATGAAAATGAGTTATTTCCGTCACAGAAATATAATGCCCAGTGTAATGTATTTTTGCTGGTGGGTTTTTTTTTTTTTTTTTCCTCTAGGGACAGGGGAAATGTGTGTGCCAAGTTTAGAACCCATTTGAACCTGAAAGGCTGGGGAATTGCAAGAGGAACTCAGGCTTTCCAGAGTCTGAAACCACTCTCCTTTCTCTTTCTCCGCACAGAGGAAAGTGTGAGGCCCTGGAAAGATAGTTTTTGACTTTTCAATAAAGAGCACACAGGATTCTAAACCGCTGATTCCCAGCAAATGGCATCTGTTCAAGCCAAGACACAGAGAAGCCAGGAGCAGGTCGCTTCTTAGGGTACATGCTAGGTAATTGCTGAGGTTTCACAAGAAACTCAAAAGCACCTCCGGGAATCTGCCTGTGTTTCTGCTGCCGAAGCAGACCACCTATCGGGGAGATGCCTCCTACTCCGTTACAGGGGACACAGCCTGCTGAACCCACAGAATGTGCCAGCGAGTTTCAGGCTGGGGATGATGGTCTGTCTGCTCTGGCCTATGGGAGTTACAGCAGGAATGAGGAGCACGCTAGCCCTGCCTCTACAGTGAGATGCGTGGTACCCAGGGGCTGGACCGCCTCCACGTTCCTGTCTACCATTTAGAGCATGCTCCACCAGAGGTCACTCCCCAGGGCAAAGATGACATGATTTGGACATCACATCCATATTCTAGGAAGGTGGGGGTAGACAGGAACAGACCAGCCGCATTTGTCCCAGCGGGCTTCCCTGGTGGCTCAGTGGTAAGGAACCCACCTGCCAATGGAGGACACGCAGATTCGAATCCTGGGTCGGTAAGATTCCTTGAAGAAGGAAATGGCAACCCACTCCAGTATTCTTGCCTGGGAAATCCCATGGACAGAAGAGCCTGGAGGGCTACAGTCCACGGATCTCGAAAATCAGACACAACTTAGTGAATCAAGAACAGCAACAACATTTGGCTCTGGGGAGTTCTCTGCGCTGTGACATCTCAGAGCCCTGGTTAGAGTGGGTGCCATGGAATTGGAACATGAGGACCATGCCAACGGGCAGTGGGCACCAGCAGGAGGCACATTCCTAAAGGGTGACTGGAGAGCCTGTGACGGCCCTCCTCACACAGGTTTGGGCACCAGCAGTTCTGGGAGCACTGCGACCTCCAACGTATCAGTGAAGCACCGAGCTTCTTGGGGCTCAATGTGGGTGTGGGAGAGGCAGCCCCTGGAGCTGGCCATCTTCCTATGGAGCAACGGAACTCGCCTTTCCTTGGAGAGAAGCTGGCCCAGGGAGATGCTACCTGATAACGGCCCTCCCTCTGTTCTAAGGGTTGCAAAGCCCTAGTATCATCTCACCTCCTTCAACTCTTCCCAAAACCCTAGGGGACAGCCCTCATGGAAAATTCTTCCAATTTTACAGAGAGGAAATGGGAGGGTCAATACCTGGCCTGACACCAGAGCTAAATGGGGGGTGGCAGTAGGAGCTGGCTCAGGGGGGTGGGAGGGGAAGAGCGTGTGGTCAAGGGCTGCTGGTGGTTAGGGTGGATCCTCAGAGTTGCCTGTGGGCATGCATGCTCTGTCGCTCAGTCATGTCCATCTCTTTGAGATCCTGTGGACTGTAGTCCATAGGGATTCTCTAGGCAAGAATACTGGAGTGGGTTGCCACGCCCTCCTCCAGGGGATCTTCCAGACCCAGGGATCGAACCCACGTCTCTTCCATCTCCTGCATTGGCAGGTGGGTTCTTTACCACTAGTGCCCCCTGAGAAGCCCACCTACTTAATGCATTCATCCCCCAGCCAGCCCTGATCTGGTGCATCCTGGCTATGAGAACAGGATCTGACAGCCAATTGCCAGAGTTCAAATTCCAGCTCTGCTGCTTACTAGCCATGACCTTGGGCAAACTATCTAACTCTGTGGTGCCTCAGCGTCCCCTCTGGAATCAGAGATAATCCCTGCATCCACCTCCCAGGACTATGATGAGAATTAAATGAGCTCTTTCCAGGAAAGCCAGGTGGATCAGCCTTGGGCACAGTTGCCCCACTGGTATGGAGCAGTAAGTGTGGAGCCTGATCCAGGGAGAGGGGGCTGTGAGTTTCTGCAAGCCTTGCACGTGTGTGCCTGCGTCTGCCTGAGGAAGGTGCCTTTGCTAATTCATCCACCTGGACCGGTGCCTTTGTCTAATTCCCACCAATATTTGCATTGGCTAGCTGTGGCCTGGAATGCCAACACATCCCAAGTGCTCAATTAGTATCAGTTACTATGGTTTTGGGTCCTTCGGATGCTACTCTGCCTCCTGCTCAAGGTGTCCTCTGGGAAGGCAGGAGCAAAGCCACGTGCAGCCACGTGATTCAGATGCTAAGGGTGTGATGTGGCCCCCACCGGGTCTCCCCAGTAAACCCCGGTAACTAGCTCAGAGCTTGGACCTGGGTTCCCTGACTCACAGCTACCTGGGGCCCCACCTGGAGTGTCCTGATTTCCTACCCCTCCCCGCAGGCAAGCAGAGCACAACACTTAGGTCTTAGGACAATTCACTCTTGCTTCCCCGTGTGGGGTTGCCACTCTTCTTCCCAGCTGAGGACTCATACTTAAGCAGGGCAAAGTGACATTCCATCATTAATACCTAATGCAGTTGTATCGAGCAGCATAAACACACTTCCCGGTCCAGAGTCTTGCCCCCAGCCCCTCTCGCCTGGTGCCCCCTCCCCAGTATAATTGTTTTCGCTCCCCTAAATTCAGATGTAATTCAAGCCAGAGAAATCGCGGCTGGATTACATCTCCAGCCAGGGAATTATTAGTATGACTTTTTGGCGGCGTGACAGTGATGTTTCGACAATCTATACATATTGATTTAGGTCGATAATAAACAATTTGATTAGCCTCCCCATCCATGGGCTGTCATTTCAATCACTGACAGGGGACCAGCAGAGTGGAAGGGAGGTGGCACACACAAGTGGCAAGAATTCTCAAAATAAGAAACTCCGTCCTGATTAGAGGCCTGGCTTCAGTGAATTGGACAAGACAGCTCAGCTGCCACGTTATTAACTCCCTGGGAAAATACTCGGTTGGTCCCCCGGGCCAGCCCGCGTATTCTGATGTGGATCGATAAGCAATCTCCGGTGTATATGGAATTCAGACTCGAATCATTTGTCTCCGGCTCCTTTCTCTAAAGGGAGCCCCGTGGTTGGACCTGGTCTGCCTCCCTAGCACCCCCCACCCAACCCCCACCCCCACACACTCCCTTTTTAACTAATGACCTGCCGTGGAGGAGGCCAGAGAGCAGACACCTCTTCCATCATCAAGAAAGGCTCTCTCAGGTGGGTCTAATGATGGTAATGGGCTCCTTTCAATTTTTTAAAAATGATCCCCGCCCTGACATCATGGAGTTGAATTTGTGTAAGTGATGGGCACGCCCCTCAGTGGCAGATAGACAGATGGGTGGTAATTGACACCCTCCCATCAGGGTCCACACCTGAGGGTGACGCCTTAAACAGAGCAGGAAATTCCCTCTTCCTCCCAGGTCTTTGTGAGGGAGACAGAAGGGTGGGTGCCACCCAGGGGGTGCTGACAGCCTGGACTGGAGATGGTTGAGGAGAAGAGAAGCTACTGGGTCGGGGGCTCCAGGCTTCCCTGTGAGCTGGCTTCTTTGGCTGCTGGTCACCAACTGATGGAGCTCCCTGGGCTGCAGGACCTCCTCCAGACCGTCAGATGCCACGCCCTTTGGTTATAGGTGGAGACTCCAAAGGAAGCTAAAGGCAGAGGATCTCAGGGAACCACATGGCAAGCCAGTTATGGGCAGGGACCTAGCTCCCCTCACTCCCCACAGTCGGGAAGGCAATGTGTTTAGTGCTTATGACAGTCTTTGACCACGTCTGGGGCTTTGAATGTCAGTTTCTCCTTGGGTACAATGAGGCTGCTAACACCTACCCTGCATATTGTGGAAAGAATTTAATGAAATAATATGGAGAAAGAGCCTAGCACAGTGCTGGTGGTAGAATCAATACTTGATAAATGTGGGCTTCCCAGCTGGTGCTAGTGGTAAAGAATCTGCCTGCCAATGCGGAAGATGAGAGTTTGATCCCTAGGTCAGGAAAAGCCCCTGGAGGACGAAATGGCACCCCATTCCAGTATTCTTGCCTAGAAAATTTCATGGGCAGAGGAGCCTGGCAGGCTACAGCCCACGGGGCCGCAGAAAGTCAGACAGGACTGAGCACACAAATGGTCATTAAGTTTAGAATCAACACGAGATAACAAATGTAGAAAGTTTATGCATTTTTATTTACAAGTTTTTGTGATTTTTATCATCAGATCCCCGCTTTTTCAAAAAATGAGGCCTTAGAAATCCAAATTGTGACATAGATAAAAGCAGTTGCTCTGCCTGATGTTGAGGAGGCTGGAGAAGAGGGCTTTGCCCAGACAGCCACGCCCACCTGGCCACGCCCCCGCCCACCATTCCCATTTGTGCAGAGCCCTGGGGTCGCTCTGAAATCAGAAATAGAAACTACCTCTGACACAGCGGAAAGATTATTTTCAGGCGGCTTGAGGACAAGCTTCTGCCCCCAGCTCTCAGATGCTTGCTTGACCTATTCCTTTCTAGACACCCCTGTTTCCCCAGCTGTAAAATAAGTGTGGGCGGGGCAACCCCTGAGTGCGCCTCAGCTCCTAGATCCTGTACCCCTGGGAAAGGGAAAAGCTTTATAGTCTGTAGAGTTCCGTAACACTGACTAGTTATAGCATCAGCGCCACAGATCCGTGGTCTTGTCTTCACACAGAAGTACCTCAAGGGCTTCCGGGGCTGGAGGAGGTCGGGGGGAAGTCCTCGAGCTCCCACCCCGACAGAACACCCTGGACCTCTCCTTAGGGAGCCTGTGTCCCAAAGAAAAACAAGCGAAGGGTGGTATCAGTTAGAACTGGATTTGGCAGTGAGCAGCAAAAACCTAACATAACATGACGTCAGCACGCTCAGACTTCCTCTCTCTTCTACATAGAAGCTGGGAGGTTGGCTGTCCAAGCCTGGTGTGGCTGAGTGCTCAGCTGGGTGAAGTGCTGAGGGAGCCGGTTTCCTTCCAGCCCACTGGCCAGCATCCTTAGGGCCCCGGATGTTCCAAGATGTCAGCCCATAGATCCATGGTCAAGGAAGGAAAATGGCAGAAGGGACAAAACAGATTGGGGTAAACAATATAAACCAACTCTTTTTTTTTTTTTTTAATTAACGCAGTTTTAATTTTTAAATAGCTTCAGATTTATAGAAAAATTGCAAGGATAATTCAGAGAGTTCTCATAACACTCACATCAAGTTTGCCCATTATTAACATCTTGTATAAGTATGGTATATTTGTCAAAATGAATGAACCAATATTGGTACATTATTATCAACCAAAGCCCACATACTTTATAAAATTTCCTTTGTTTTTACCTAATGTCCTTTTCCTGTTCCAGGCTCTCACCTAAGACACCACATCACACTTAGTGGTCATATCTCCTCAGGCTCTTCTTGGCCATGGCAGTTTCTCAGACTCGCCTTGTTTTTTCAGTTTGGGGGAGTGTTGGTTGAACATTTTGCAGAATGATCCTCTACTGGAAACTGTTGCTTTTCTCATGATTAACTTAGAGTTATGAGTTTTGGGGAGGAAGACCACAGACATAAAGTGCCATTCTCCTCCTATCCGAAAAACATCTCGGTTGCTTCCAAATTTTAATGATCATGAATAAAGCTGCTATAAACATCTGTATATGAGTGCAACATAGCAAGTCTTTTTTACAAACAGCTTTCAGAAACAGCTCTGCAAAATTTCCCCTGTACTGTAAGTTAAATTTAGTCACCTGGCACACCTGCCTGCAAGGGAGGTTGGAAAAAGTAGGCTTCTTCTGCACCCAGCTAAAATGGAAGAGTTCTATGGAAGAAGGGGGAGAAGAGCCACGGCAGACTACCGTCAGTCTCAGCCCAGGGACACAACCAAGGCCTAGGAAGCAGAGAGGATGGAGGAAGTATAAAAAGCAGTACTTTTTCCAGTACTCAAATGCTATTACTGAGGGCATCAAGCAAGGGGAGGTCAGCTGCCACTGAGCTATAAAAAAGAGTCTTGTGGGGGGAAATGTTCAATAATTCCCTCAAAAAATAATTCACTCCAACAAATGCATTGATGGTACATCCGAACAATGCAATATTATTCAGCACTGAAAAGGAAATAAGCTTGAAAGCTGTGAAAAGTCTTGGAGGAAAGACATGAAGGAAACTTAACTGCATATTACTAAGTGGCAGACATTTTTTCGGGCTCCAAAACCACTGCAGATGGTGACTGCAGCCATGAAATTAAAAGACGTCTACTCCTTGGCAGGAAAGTTATGACCAACCTAGACAGCATATTAAAAAGCAGAGACATTACTTTGCCAACAAAGTCCATCTAGTCAAGGCTATGGTTTTTCCAGTAGTCATGTATGGATGTGAGAGTTGGACTATAAAAATAGCTGAGCACCGAAGAATTGATGCTTTTGAGCTGTGGTGTTGGAGAAGACTCTTGAGAGTCCCTTGGATGGCAAAGAGATCAGACCAGTCCATCCTAAAGGAAATCAGTCCTGAATATTCATTGGAAGGACTGATGTTGAAGCTGAAACTCCAATACTTTGGCCACCTGATGCAAAGAGCTGACTCATTTGAATAGACCCTGATGCTGAGAAAGATTGAGGGAAGGAGAAGGGGATGACAGAGGATGAGATGGTTGGATGGCATCACCAACTCAACGGACATGAGTCTGAGTAAACTCCGGGAGTTGGTGATGGACAGGGAGGCCTGGTATGCTGCAGTCCATGAGGTCGCAAAGAGTTGGACACGACTTAGCAACTGAACTGAAGTGGAAGAAGCTAATCTGAAAAGACTATGGACAGTATAATTCCAACTATATACCATTCTGGAAAAGGCGAAACTAGGGAAGCAGAAAAAAACACCAGTCATTGCCAGGCATTGGGGAAGAGAAGGATAAATAGATGGAGCATAGATTATTTTTAGGGCAATGAAAATACTCTATGGTGGTGGATAAACGTGTCATGCTCAAACCCATAGAATATACAGCACCAAGACTGAGCTCTCATATAATCTATGGACTTGAATGTTAATGGTGTGTCAAAGTAGGTTCATCACTTATAACAAATGTACCATTCTGGTGGGGGATGTTGATAATAGCAAAATTTATGTATATGGGATATCATATTCCTCTCAGTTTTGCTGTGACCCTAAAGTCTAAAAAGCTAAAGTCTTTTTTGAAAAAAAAAGTATTAATTCAGGAAACGAAGTGGGAAAGCGCCATGGCCCTCCTCAAGTTTACAACACAGTGATAAGAGTTTAACAATATTTGGGCATAAGAAAAAGTATTGTGATACCCTGAAATCACTAACAGTCCAGTGAGAGAGAGTGCCTAAAAATTTCAAGATCCATGAATTAATGTCTAAGTTTGGTCAGATTTGTAATTGCCAATTTCAGGGGCTGATTCTCTGTGAACTGTGATGGTACAGGACAGCTTTCGGTTAATGAGGCTGCCCCATGGTATTTAAGTTTCCTGCACAGGAAGCCATTTCCTTGGACCTAAAAACCCAATGTTCAGCTCTTTGGATTTGGGGAGAGGCTCTCGTGGAGTTGACAGATCTCTTTTAGATGAGATTCTGCCTCTTGCTTCCCTGGTTCTCGAGAACTTCCAATAATTTTCCTGGGAAATGTGTTTGATGCCAATTCTGAGACAGATGCGGACTGCCTGGAATTACCTCCAAGTGAGGGCAAAGTTTTATGTAGAGTGAAACTAAGGACTTTGGAATATTTGTCTGTTTGACTTCATGTATAAAGCCTGCCAGTGATGCCAAGTGGTATTTCTCAATAAAGGAATGAACAGGTTTGAGTCTTCCTAAAGTCCCATCTTCAGAATGCCTCTAACATGCATCATGACATCAAAGGAGTTTCTTTTAGAAGTCCAGGACCCCAGGGATTAAGATGCCCACCAATATAAAGAACAGATTGAGGGTAGGACCTCTCAGACATAACAAACAGCCAGAAAGCATTGGATGAGCTATGATGAGCATAGCAGGGGATGCCTCGGTTCCTAAAGGAGTTGGTAGCTCCACCATGTTGCATATCAATACAAATAAACAGGTGCAGAGATCCTACTTAATACCTGAAAAAGTTGGGGCCCAACCATCTCTAGACAGTTCAAAAAATAATCTGATATTTCTGACTCTCCATTCCCTAGGTTAAAATTTATTCTCTCTGCCTCCTTTGTGTGCCGTAATAACTCCTGGCTCATAGGACATTAGCACTTATTTAATCCTGCTTTGCCTTACTATGAACTGTGTACAGGCTTGCCTCCCAACTGGATGTAAGCTCATCTAGGGTTTGAATCTTGTCCCTTTGCCTTCTCCTGGATGCCCTGCATTAAGCACCTGGCTGTGGTGTGCAGCCCAAAGACCCAGCTTTCCTACTTATCCAGCCACGTGATCTGGGACCAGCTGCTGAATTCACCTGAGCCTTACTTCCTCTTCTGTACAATAGAGGTAACATCCTCCTAGGGTATGTATAAGTGTGTGCTGTGTGCTTAGTCACTCAGTGGTATTGACTGTTCGCGATCCCATGGACTGTAACCCACCCGACTCCTCTGTCCATGGGGATTCTCCAAGCAAGAATACTGGAGTGAGTTGCCATTCCCTTCTCTAGGAGATCTTCCCAACTCAGAGATCGAACCCAGGCCTCCCACATTGCAGGCACATTCTTTACCGTCTGAGCCACCAGGGAAGCCCATGTCTAAGTACCAAATGATATAAGGAATCAAAATGCCATGCCCCAGGACTATTCCATAACAAACGGCCAGAAAGCATTGGCTGGAAATAAAAACAGATACTCCTGAGTGTCGAAGGGGTGAATTCATGAGTGTGAAAATGTTTCTCTCTGGGATCATGCAGGCAGTTAACAAGAAAAGGCTGGCGTTATGTTAATTCCCATTAATATCCTCTGAGGGTGCAGGGGAAGAAGATGGACTGGCTAGCCTTGAAACACAATCAGATCCCGTTTTTATCTCCTTTGCTACAGCTTTATTGTAGTGAAATATGTTCACTTTAGCAGAGGGCAATCACCCTCAATAGACAATGCAAGAGGCACGAGGTGCCAGCGGGAATTTTCTGAGCGTCTGCCCTGGACACCCAGCTCCAGGCTGTTATGGTTTATGTATTAAAACTGCCCAGAGATGTGATTGTGTGTAGCCCCTGATGGATATTTGCTGCGGTTAGGCTGCATTAGACTCGATTTATCCCCCAGCACTCATTGTTGCTATTGATTGATTTTTAAATTAGATGAAGGCAATCAGTAAATACCACCCAATCAAGTTCTAAAAACATACAGGAGATTAGACAATTTAGGGTAATCAATGGAAATATTCTTTGATTTGCTACCACTCAATTTTGACCATAAATTACAACTATAACTTGCAAGTTAGTAAGCTATAAAGCAAGTGGATGTGACAAGAAAAACTATAAGAAATGAATTAAGGGGCTGAGGAAGAACCACTGATGTTGTTCTATAATGAGGCAAAATGACTCTTCATATCTGGTCCTTTCTGTGGGGCCTTGTCGCCCGTGTTAGGTCAGGACACCAGGGAGAGCTCAAGCCTTGCCCGGCTTTTTAAACAAAAAGTTGGGGAGGATAGGTGGAAAAATTTTGTGTGGTGGAAATAAAACACAATAGTCATTCTTCTAACAGATGAGCTTGAACAATAACTGGTCAACCTAATTTTGTGGTTGCAAATGCATGTCATATAATTTTAGGCTCAAAACCCCATGGTTTGTGAAAACCCTCACCTACCTCACAGACACTTTCAAATGCTAATTTCAAAGTCACACTTCTGTACTGTGATTTCCTACAAAGTCTGAAATGTAACAATAATTAAATGTAATTTTAGACCAGAACTTCATACTCTTCAAAAGATATATTTGCCTGACTGTACAATCTGTACATCTTTCATACTTTTAAAAGAAGCACATCCAGACTCTGAATTTTCCCATTCTTTCTCTATCCAATGGGCATATGATGCAAAAGACATAAATTTGTTTTCATGAGTTCATGATTTCATAGCAAAGGCAAAGACCTCACAACAGCTTGAGTTCATCCATCCATCCATCCATTCATTCATTGGTTTACATGAACAATGAAGACAGGTTGCTTCAAGTTTTCTTGTCTCTCTCTCTCTCTTTTTTTTTTTTTTTTGCTCCTTAGGGCTTTGTAGAATACACAGAAGAACTACACAAAAATTATCTGAATGACCCAGATAGCCACGATGGTGTGATCACTCACCTAGAACAAGACATCTTGGACTGAAAAGTTAAGTGGGCCTTAGGAAGCATCACTACTGAAAAAAAACTAGTGGAGGTGATGGAATTCCAGCTGAGCTCTTTCAAATCCTAAAAGATGATGCTGTGAAAGTGCTGTGCTCAGTATACCAGCAAATTTGGAAAACTCAGCAGTGGCCACAGTACTGGAAAAGGTCAGTTTTCATTCCAATCCCAAAGAAAGGAAACACCAAAGAATGTTCAAAGTACTGCACAATTGCACTCATTTCACACACTAGCAAAGCAATGCTCAAAATTCTCCAAGCGAGACTTCAACAGTACGTGAACTAAGAATTTCTCGATGTTCAAGCTCAATTTAGAAAAGGCAGAGGAACCAGAGATCAAATTGCCAACATCCGTTGGATCATAGAAAAAGCAAGAGAGTTCGAGAAAAACATCTACTTCTGCTTTATTGACTATGCCAAAACCTTTGACTGTGTGGATCACAGCAAACTATGGAACATTCTTAAAGAGATGAGCATACCAGACCACCTGACCTGCCTCCTGAGAAATCTGTATGCAGGTCAAGAAGCAACAGTTAGAACCGGACAGGGAACAACAGACTGGTTCCAGATTGGGAAAGGAGTATATCAAGGCAGTATATTGTTACCCTGCTTATTTAGCATATGCAGAGTACATCATGTGAAATGCCTGCTGGACGAAGCATAAGTTGTAATCAAGATTGCCAGGAGAATTATCAATAACCTCAGATATGCAGATGACACCACCTTTATGGCAGAAAGTGAAGAGGAACTAAAGAGCCTGTTGATGAAGGTGAAAGAGGAGAGTGAAAAAGCTGGCTTAAATCTCAACGTTCAAAAAAATTAATATCATGGCATCCAGTCTCATCACTTCATGCAAATAGATGGGAAAACAATGCAAACAGTGACAAACTTTATTTTCTCGAGCTCCAAAATCACTGCAGATGCTGACTGCAGCCATGAAATTAAAAGATGCTTGCTCCTTGAAAGAAAAGCTATGACAAACCTAGACAGCATGTTAAAAAGCAGAGACTGCTTTGCCAACAAAGGTCTATCTAGTCAAAGCTATGATTTTTTCAGTAGTCATGTATGGATGTGAGAGTTGAACCATAAAGAAAGCTGAGCACTGAAGAATTGCTGCTTTTGAACTGTGGTGTTGGAGAAGACTCTGGAGAGTCTCTTGGACTGCAAGGAAATCAAACCAATCAATCCTAAAGGAAATCAGTCCTGAATATTCATTGGAAGGACTGATGTTGAAGCTGAAACTCCAGTACTTTGGCCACCTGATGCAAAGAACTGACTCACTGGAAAAGATCCTGATGCTGGGAAAGATTGAAGGCAGGAGGAGAAGGGGATGACAGGGGATGAGATGTTGGATGGCATCACTGACTTGATGGACATGAGTTTGAGCAAGTTCCAGGAGGTAGTGATGGACAGGGAAACCTGGCATGCTGCAGTCCGTGGAGTTGCAAAGAGTCAGACATGATTGAGCGACCAAACTGACTGAGAGCTTTGTAAAAATGGAAAATAAATGATCAAACTGTAGTACTCTTCTTATACTGGCAAAATACCCGGGGACTTTCTGAGACATCAATCGGAATAAGCGGACCAGTTCTCCTACCTCCGTCCTGGGTGGTCATTGGCCAGGAAGGGCCAGGGATGGGTCTTCTCTCTCTTCTGGCTTGGGAGGGGTGAAGACTTGTGACAAACCTGGGCTCTTATTGGATCCAATGACAGAAAAGAACGGTAGAACTTGGGGATTGATTCAGGGAGACATGGACCCTCCCTGCTGCTCAGGGATCCCAGAGGGGTCTATTCTTAGAACAGCCTTGGAAATTCAAGACAGAGGGGGACTTCTGAGCACAGGGGGTTCTCTAGAAAGCAGTTGACTTGGCAAGCAAGAAAGTTTAAAGTGAAAATTTTTTTTTTGGAAGGTTGGGAACTTAATTTTTTGAAAAATAAGTTATCCTGCTCTGATTTATAAATTAATACATGCTGACTGTAAAAAAACTTAGAAAATTCAGAAAATTGGAACTACCCTGGTGGCCCAGTGCTTCCACTGCAGGGGGTACAGCTTCAGTCCCTGGTCAGAGAACTAAAAACTCGTGTGCCTCACAGACAAAAAAGAAAATTCAGAAAATTATACAGGAGAAAATTAAAATCACCTATAATTCCAGTATTCCAAATTACTGTTGTTTTGATATATCTTTCCAGCCTTAAGCCTATATATAGAAAAATAAAGCTAGCCTCTCTGGTGCCTGCTTTTGCATATAATAGACATTGTCTCTTACCATTTAATTTTCCAAATAACACAATCTCCACAGATGCAGAATTCCCCATGATCGTGACGATACTTACTGAGTGCCGTGAACCAAGGACACAAGGGCATCCTCTCGGCATATCCTTGCCACAGCCCTGGGATGTAGGCGCTATTGTCATTACTGTCGCCATTTTGCAGATGCGATAACCAAGACTATTAGGATTTGAGAAATATGCTCCTGGTGGAGCAGCAGAGGCAGACTTCAGACCTGGCTTGTGAAGCTCTGGGGCCTTAACTCCAACCAGCCATTATGGGATCTATGTTAAGAGCCTTGCAAAGACAGAGAGAGAAACTCTTTTCAATACCTAAAGGAATCTGAGCCCTAGTCCCCATTCTTTCCATTTTTTCTGTTCATGCCCTATTTGAGCTGCCAAACACACCCTTGCATAAGAGAATGCCCTTCACACAGCCCATCTCAAGAGAGTCCATGGAGAGAATACTGGGTTGGGCAAAAATTTGGTTCAGATCTTCCCCAAAATGTGTACCCAAATGAACTTTTTGGCCAACCCCGTATTTGGTTGGCAGCCTTCTTCTGAGGGCCATTATGAGCACCAAATGAGGTCTTTCCTGGGAAAATGTTGTACACATTCTAGAATGCTGTACACAAGCAATGAGTGTGCGTGTGCCAAGTTGCTTCAGTCATGTTCAACTCTTTGCAATCCTATGGGCTAGAGCCCACCAGGCTCCTCTGTCCATGGGATTCTCCAGGCAAGAATACTGGAGTGGGTTGCCATGGTCTCTTCCAGGGGATCTTCCTGACCCAGGGATTGAACTTCCATCTCTTATGGACCCTGCAATGGGTGTACAATGATGCTCTAAATTAGAGATTGCTCTCTGCCAGGCAGTGGTGCAGATCTAGCTAATAGATAGGTTTCATTTAACCTATATTGCATTGAAACTTTTTCCAATTAAAGGCTAATATTTCAAGATCAGGAGATTTTAAGGGAAAAGAAATCCAGATTTCCCCCATTATCTTGGAAAGTCAGAAGATGCAGCCAATGGGCCCACATTCTCACACAGCAGCTGTTGGCTGGAACAAAGAAACAGCTGATAGACAGGAATGCGCTATCCAGGGCACCCCAGTCCTCACCACTCCCTCGCGTATCACGTCTCCTGACTTCATTCATTGATACTGCTTGCCCACCTGTGGGGAGACTGTATTTACCACCCTCACACTAAGTATTTCTGGGAGATACAGGTCTGTTCCCTTCTCCTCTAAGCTCTGAAATAGATGACTCATCTCTGTTTTTTTTGTTGTTGTTGTTTAGTCGCTATGTCTGACTCCTTACAACCCAATGGACTGTAGCCCACCAGGCTCCTCTGTCCATGGAATTCTCCAGGCAAGAATACTGGAGGGGATTGCCATTTCCTTCTCCAGGAGATCTTCCTGATCCAGGGAATGAGCCCACACCTCCTGCATTGGCAGGCGGATTCTTTACCGCTGAGCCACCTGGGAAGCCCCTATCTCTCTTTACTGCCACTCACATAGAAGCTGAAGGACCAGGGTCCATTTTGTTGCATTCTTGCTGCACCCACTCTGGCCTGAGCAGGAGAAGGCACCCAGGAAGTGTTTGTTGAATGGGTGAATGAATAAGAAGGAGGCTAACAGAGTCTGTAAGAGGCAGGCAGTTTTCAAGGTGACACAGGTGAGAATCTGGCCAGCCAGGTGGTATCAACATCATGGCAGATGAAGGCACGTGCATGAAGGTACATGTGGATGCCAGTCAGGTAGCCTGGGAGTCTGGGTCAGGTGGAAGATGGAATGGGCCAGGAGCCTGCTGCTCCCCAGGCCCTCTGCCATTCAGGAACGAATTTCTCTAAGTTTTCTTGCAGCAAAAAGGAGGGTCGCTAGACTGCAGACAAGGTTCTCTCCTGACCCTGTGGGTCAGGGACAGTTAATCCTACCTCGAATCTGTTCTTGCCTTTGCAGGTTACAAAGCACCCTCTTGCCTTGTCTTCTTAATGTTTTACCACCACTCGGGGGGGATGAAGAAATGTAGGTGAGTGGCTTGCCTGGTCTCTCAGGGAGTAAGTGGCAGGGCTGAGCCTTCCACCTGGGTCTCCTGGCCCTGGTCTGGCCCACTGTGCCACCAGGTCACAGCCGCCTCCAAGATGAAGATCCGTGACGGTGGGGAGCTGGCCTTCCATGAACAAAAGGAGCAAACGGCGCAGTCTGAGAGCAGGCCCGGAGGCCCTTCCTGCCTCCGGTTGTAGAACTGCCATCGTCTACGACCAGAACTGGGCTTCCCTGGTGGCTCAGATGGTCAAGGATCCACCTGCAGTGCAGGAGCCCTGGGTTCGATCCCTGGCTCAGGAAGGTCCCCTGAAGAAGGGAATGGCTACCAACCCCAGTATTCTTGCCTGGAGAATTCCGTGGAGAGGGGATTCTGGTGGGCTACAGTCCACAGGGTCACAAAGAGTTAGACACAGCTAACACCCACTTGACCAGAACCGAAGCAGCCATTTCTTCCCAAGGAGATGGCAGTGGGGAGCCCGGTGGTTGAAGGTTAGAGATCAGCCTGTGTGTATCTAACCCTGATCCCACCCTTTCACAGGCACATTAGCAATTTACTTAATTCTCAGTGCCTCATCTTTTCCTACCTGTGAAATGGGGAGATTAATGGTACCTGCCCCTCAGAGCTGCTGAGTGCTGTCAACACAGCCAGCACAGCAAGAGCTAACATTACTGAGTACTTGTTATGGGACCTGTGCTGTTCTAAGCCCTGGACATGCATCCGCAGGGCCCAGTAAATGCCAAAAGCTCATGTGAAATAAATCACCTTCCTTGGATCCTTCTATGACTTCATGAGGTAGGTCTCCTATAATCCCCCTTTTATCTATGAGGAAACTGAAGCATAAAGAACTTCGACAGCTTGCCTGAGATTGCACAGATGTGAAACGAGGAGCAGCGATGCAAAGCAGACAGCGTGGCTGCACCGCGAGATTCCTCAGCACCACCCGCCTCTGACTCACAAAGGCTTCTGCACACAGCATCAGGTTGAACTGTGTCAAACTGCAATCTTTGTCCAATATCAGCTGTTTCATGTGGCTCAAAGCCCTGGCAGACTCCCTGGATGAAGATGATGCAGATGAGGATGAGGACAACTTGGGTCCATGCAAGAGGATATGAGGGTGTGTCCCAGGCTGCCGGTTGGACTCCTCCGGGGGTGAGGGGGTGGTTGGGGGGGGGTTGGTCCACAGAGGGCCAGGGAACTTTAGAGGAATTGCCTGGGAGGTGACCAGGAGAAGTGAGCTTTACTTTATCATGGTACAGAACTAAAAGGGCAGACCAATTAATCATGGAAGTTTCTAAAAGTGCTTTTATTTTGCCATTTAGTATGCCAGCGAGATCATTTCCCTTAATGTATACTCCTGGTATTAACACGCCTTAATCCATCACAGGCTGTATTATGAAATTACTGTGTTTTACTCCCGGGTCCTGCAGAAGATCATTAACCCTACTCTTCTCCGGGCCATACATCATCAGAGGGATTACCTCATGGGTCCAGAGACCCCTCTCCCTGGGCTACACAGTGGGGCTGCCCCAGTCATTTTTCCTCACCTCACCTGACAGACAGGGCTGTTTGCATTAGCGAGCAGATGGTTCCTGGGTGAGAAGCAGACATCACCTCCCACTTGTCACCTCTCCTTCCAGTGACCCAGGTTTCCATGGAACACAGTGTTCACCCAAAGCTGCCCTTCCCCTACCTCTCCCAATGCCCTCAGGCAAGTCAGGGGCTGTGTTCTTCTGTCCTTAAGCCCGTCAGGGACTTTGGCTGGCAGATCTCCCCATCCTGTGACTCATCTTCTAGGGAGCTCTGCTCTGGGCTCCAGGGGAAGCAGACGGTGGCCAAAGGCATCTTCCATGAACCAGTTCGAGGGACCATCCTATGTCATCCACCTGGATTGCCCCATGCCGTCCCCCTTCTCTTTCTTTACACAGGCTGCCCCATGGCCACATGATCTACCACATCCTTTTTTTTTATTACTTATTTTTAAAATTTTTATTTTATACTGGTGTATAGTTGGTTACCAATGTTATGTTAGTTTCAGGTATATAGCAAAGTGATTCAGTTATACATATATCCATTCCCTTCCTGTATAGGTTATTACAGAATATGGAGGAGAATTCCCTGTGCTATACAGTAGGTTCTTGTTGATTATTTCAGCAGTGTGTACATGTCAATCCCAAACTCCCAGCCTATCCACATTCTTAAATCCAAAAACTCTGAGATGTCATCTCAATTCCTTTCTTGCTCTGACTCACCCTTGTCCTTCCAACAGCAAATCTTCTTGGTTCTTCCAACAAAAAGCATCCTGACTCTTCCAACATTTTTCTGTTTCCATGTTATCTACCTTGATCCAAGCCTGGATGAACACAGTCACCTCTAAGGTCTCCCTCTTTTGACTCTCACCCCCACTGCAATGCATTCTCCACTGAGCAGCAGAAGGATCTTTTAAAAACACAAATGCCTGGAGTTCTAGAACTATCCTGTATTTTTACAGGTGTGCATATGAATATTCATTGAGGCATTCACTAGGGTGTGTGCACTGATGCACTCCCTGAATCCAGTTTATACCTCAGTTTTTTAAAATGAAAAAAAAAAAAAAATCAGATTAATCCCCCTACTGACAATCCTCCTGTGACACTGCCTTGTCCTCACATGAGTCTCTAGAACTCCCAGTCTTGGTCCTAAGTGGCCCATCGTCATTCCTTCCTGACAGCATGTCTGGCTGGGGGCCTTTATTCCCAGACCTTCTGTCCTCTTCTCCAGACCAGGAGCACACGGAGCTCAGGCCAGCCTCACCCGGCCTGCTAGTATAAAGCCTTCTTCCTTCACCAGCACTTTCTATCACGTGACCCTGGCTTATCCTCTTTGTGGCACCCACCACTACCTGATATTATCTTGAACATTGTTCTTTCTTTCTTGACTGCGCTGGGCCTGCCTTGCTGCACACAGTCTTTCTCTAGCTGCAGCGAGGAGAGCCAGGGCTACTCTTTATGGCAGTGCACAGGTTTCTCACTGCGGTGGCTTCTTTTGTTTTGGAGCACGGACTCTAGAGCACAGACGCAGTAGTTGTGGTGCATGAGCTTAGCTTCCCCGTGGCATCTTCTTGGACCAGGAATTGAACCCCTGCCCCTTGCACTGGCAAGCGGATTCTTAGCCACTGAACCACCAGGGAAGGCCCATTTGTTTGCTCTGGACTCTCAGTCTACAAGCTCCATGAGAACAGATAGCACATCTGTCTTGTATCCCTGACCTCCCAGGGCCCTATCCATCACTTCCTGGCCTGGCAGGGGTACGGGAACCTGCCCACTCTGTGTTTGGGGTGATCTTATCATTATGTTTGGATCCACAGGAAAAAAGGGGTCAGTCTGTGGGCAACTCTGGCCATGAGAATGATCTTGGAGAGCAGCAGCCCGAGTCACAGGTGCGGGCTCTCGCTGCAGAAGTGGAAATGCAAGGCCCTTTCTAGATCTGGAGGCCTCAGAGTCCCTGAGCTAACGAGTCCCGAGTAACGCGATGACTGAACTCCGCTAGGTGTGGATGTGGGGAAGAGGCAGCTGGGCTGAGGATAGCTCTGTGTGATTCAAAACACTTCACGTAGGCATGACTGTCATTTAGGAACCCAGGATTTGGGGGCTTCTGAGACCCTGGTCTAATTACCCGAGGGAGGAAGAGGGGGGCGGGGCATTGGTGGGGCGGGGCATTGCCTTCGGCTGAGCCCTTCACCAGGAGAGGGCAGAAGACACACCTCCCATCCGGGCATCTGCAAACTGTGCCAACACTTCGGTGCTCAGGCGAGTCATCTGCTGGCGGGCAGGTCAGGGCCGTGATGGGCTAGGTGGGGGTCGGAGGGGAGGCATCCAGGCCTCCTCAGGGGAAGCAAGCAGACAGCGAGCCTCAGGCACAGCACACAGCTCACACGATGGTCGCTTCAGAGCCCTCAGCGAAAGCAGGGTACACTGGGTCCCAGAAGCCGTAAGCAGGTATTTAAGGTCTGTCTTCATCTGAAGTGAAGTGTTAGTCACTCAGTCATGTCCGACTTTTTGTGACCCTGTGAACTGTAGCCCACAAGACTTCTCTGTCCATGGGATTCTCCAGGCAAGAATACTGGAGTAAATTGCTGTTCCTTTCTCCAGAAGATCTTCCTCACGCAGGGACCTAACCCATGTCTCCTGCATTGCAGGCGGATTCTCTATCATCTGAGCCACCAGGGAAGCCTAAAAACAAAGCCCAGCTGACACAGTGTATTAGGGCACTGATCCTGGGAAGTGCAGATGAGGCAGTGGAGAAGGAAAGAAAGTCGGTCTAGGCTTTGCCAGTGAGCTGGGATGGCCATGGGCAGTGGAGGCTTATTTCCACTGGGCCCTCTGAGCAGTCATGGGGAAGACACCTTGGAATAATCCCCCTAGGAGGATGTGGGTTAGGCCATTTACCCACTGCATCTCATCCCCATTGACTGAAGGTGGCCCCAGGGCATGTGCACACAAACTCTCTGTCTCTCTCTCTCTCTCACACACACACTCCTGTCTAGTTGTGCTGCCATTGACCCAAGCAAGCTCCCTTGGTGTCTGAAAAAAAAAAAGAAAGAGAAAAAGATTGATGGTTGGGGTAGGAGGCTGCCAGACTACTGGGAAAGTGACAGTGTTAGTCACTCAGTTGTGTCTGACTCTTTGCAACCCCATGGACTGCAGTCTTCCAGGCTCCTCTGTCCATGGGGATTCTCCAGGCAAGAATACTGGAGTGGGTTGCCAAGCCCTTCTCCAGGGGATCTCTCCAGGGATCGAACCCACATCTCCTGTGTCTTCTGCATTGCAGGAAGATTCTTTATCACTGAGCCACCAGTGAAGCCCCTCCTTTGTACATACAAGAGAGTAATTGTGATAGCTCAGTTGGTAAACAATCTGCCTACAATGCAGGAGACCCTGGTTCAACTCCTGGGTCAGAAAGATCCACTGGAGAAGGGAATAGCTGCTCCTTCCAGTAGTCTGACCCGGAGAATTCCACAGACTGTGTAGTCCGTGGGGTCGCAAAAAGTCGGACACGACTGAGCAACTTTCAGTTTCACACATCACTAATGGGGCAGGAAAAGGAAAGGAGGCATTTATTCCTCTCAGGTGACATCCAGAGTGAATCTTTTATCCCCAAAAGGCCTCCAAACTCATCTTTTTTTTGGCCAAGGTCATGGAAATCTCTTAGTTTTGTGCAGGATACCCAGGAGCCATGGAGGCCAGTCTTGATTTCCTGGCAGTGACCCACTTGTGCAGCAGGGACCGAAGCTCAGACACTCTGGGTCATTTCCTGGCCCAGGGCCTCGAGTTCACATTTAACCTTCCGTATGTGACATGCAAAACCTCGCAGAGTAGCTCTACCTCCAGGGGATTCCAAACAAATGGATGATGAATGAACGCAATCATCTGAGCTGTCCACACTTCAGGGCCTTTGGGTATGCTCTCCATGTGCTCCTTTGCCTGGAATGCCCTTCTTTGGGGTCCTCCCCTGGCTGACCTTTCTTGTTATCCTCAGAGAGGTCATTGTTGACCACCGTCTCCAAGTAGGGCTTCTCCATTGTTCTCTCTCCACACCCTGTTTATTTCTGTCACAAAACTTGCACCTTACCATAGCTATTTGATTGCCTCCTCACTTGCCTGTGGTCTGTCTCTTTCCTGGGTCTCTAAGTTTTTAAGTCTGAGCACTTTTTGCATGTTTTGCACACTACCGTATAACTAGCTGGTGCCAATCACAAGATGGATGGGTGGATGGATGGATGGGTGAACTGACGGTTGGATGGATGAGTGGTAGATGAATGGATGGATAAATGGATGGATAAAAAGTTACCATGAGAAGCAAATGAGACAGCGTGTTTGGAAATGCTTTGGAAAGTATGATATAATGCATCATTCTGAAATGCTAGCACCAGGCACTCTGATTGAAGCTTTACAAACGTCATCATCACCAATCATCTAACTGCTTCCTGGATGCTACGCTTCCATCTTTTGGATGGAAAACAGGCTCTGTTGATTAACCTGAGATCACAAGGCTGATGAGGGTAGGATTAAACCCTAGTTAAGTCACCCTTGAAGCTTGCACTCCTTCCATTATATCCCAAATTTCTCATTATTAAAGAAAGTAACTGTGTAGTGTGGTCCCATGGTTACCAGCAAGTACACAGCTAGATACCTTAAATGAAATAGTTTATTTCATAGGTTCTTAAAGAGAACCAAAGGAGAGGATCAATGTGGCAGTAGGCTGGGGAAAAAAATGTCAACTTGAAGATGTAGATATTTAAGAAGATGCTACTGCTGTTTTTTGCTTTCCAAGTCTACTATAATGCAGAGGACTGTAGTGCATTTTCTTCACATATCCTCGCATAACATTTTACAGAAATAAACCCAAGTCAGAGGGAGTAAGGATCTCCAGGCTGAGCAGTCCTCAGGCTGACCAGGAATATTTGAAAATGCAGATTCCTAGTTCCTAGTCTAGACTTACTGAACTATAATCTCTGGGGTGAGACCTAAGAAACCTGTACGCTCAACAAGGTCCCAGGGGAAATGGGATAACTGGCCAGTTTTAGAAAGTTACTGAAGCGGGAGAGAGAGAGAGCCAGGTTTGGGGTCTGTGCTGGATGGAATAGCATCCCCCTATCAAATCTGTGACCACCTAGCACCTCAGGAGGTGACCTTATCCAGAAGGAGGGTCTTTGTATGTGTAGCTTCAGTCAGTTCCGTCAGTTTTGCTCTAAAAAAGTCATCGTGAACACTGAATTCACGAACATTGAACCACTGCTCCTGGGAATATAGGGTTAGGTTCCCATGAGACATTGGTCACGATGTTTTCATCAATCTATCATGTATAATTTTTTGCATGTTTTTCTGTGTCTTTCCATCTGAAGACACCTTATTTACTGTCTACTGTTGACTCATTAACATGGAACCCAAGGCCACGGCATTATAACTCATTCCTGAACGAAGCTTGTCTAACACACACATTTTCATTATTTTCTCTGTAAGGTATATCGCAGTCTCCTTGCTCACAGGAACACTAGACAGCACTTCAGCACTATGACGTGGTGCCGTTTTATGCAGCAAAAATCACCAACAAAAAGCACAGCATTGAGCAAAGTCAAATAGACGCCTGTTTAGGAGAGCTGAAACAAGAAGACAGCGCTATGAAGCCTCAGCCAGGAATGGCAAATCAGGCAGCTCACATTTTTTCACTGTTCTGTGCATATCTCTAATGACCATGGGTATTGACTCTGGGGTCACAGGTAAATTTTAGCAAGTAGGTAAATTTACCCAATACAGATACATGAATAGTGAGTGTTAGTTGCTTAGTCATGTCCAACTCTTTGCGACCCCGTGGACAATAGCCTGCCAGGCTCCTCTGTCCACAGAATTCTCCAGGCAAGAATACTAAAGTAGGTTGCCATTTCCTTCTCCAGGGGATCTTCCTGACCCAGGGATTGAATACAAGTTTCTTGCATTGCAGGCGGACTCTACCATTTAAGCCACCAGGGAAGCCCAAATGAATGGTGAGAATCTACTATAATTAAGATGAAGTCATTCTGGATTACGGTGGGCACTAAATCCTAGCCAGGACATACAAACCACCTGAATATCCATTGACAGAGGAATAGATAAAGATGTGGTACAGATATACAGTGGAATATTAGTCAGCCATAATAAGGAACGAAATTGGGTCATTTATAGAGACCTGGATGGACCCAGAGACTGTCATACGGAGTGAAGTAAGTCAGGAAGAGAAAAACAAATATCTTATATTAACACACATATGTGGAATCTGAAAAAAAAAATGGTAAATATGATCTCACTTACAAAGCAGAACTAGTGACAGGACAAATGTAGAGAACAAATGTATGGATCCCAAGGAGTAAAAACGGGTGGGATGAACTGGGAGATTGGAATTGGCATATATACACTACTATGTATAAAATAGATTAACCAATGAGAGCCGTCTACTCAGTGCTCTGTAGTGACCTAAATGGGAAGTAAATCCAAAACAGAGGCGACATATGTATGTGTATGGCTAATTGTTTTTGTTGTACAGTGGAAACTAACACAACCTTTTAAAGCAACTATACTCCAATAAATATTTTAAAAATAATGAGGTACTTAGAAAACGAGGAGAGGACACACAGAGATAGACAGACACAGAGGGAGGAAGGCCAGGAGACAACGAGAGCAGGAAGGCAAGCACTTGAAGCCATGGCAAAGACTGCAGGCAGCTGCCCCAAGCAGGAAGAGGCCAAGAAGCATTCTTCCCAGGAAGAATGGTCCTGCCAACACCTTAACTTCAGAGTCCTAGACTCTAGAATGGTGGAGGAATACATTTCTGTTGTCTTAATCCACCCAGTTTGTGGCATTTTGTTCTGCCAGCCCTGGGAACGGGACTTCCCAGGGTACCAGCCTGTGCTGGTACCAGCTGAGTTTCAGGACTGCAGGGCCATGGGGTGCCGGGGAACCCCTTCCACTGGGCAGCCAGCCCAGCTCTCAACACTATAGCCTTAACTTGAATAAGAGGATGTCTGGGAAGACGACAGAGGACAAGAATGTGTTCCATCAGTTCAGCAGGTTATTATTTGAGTCCTCGGAGCCCTACATCACCTTCCAGTGGCCTTGTAGCTACCTTTGCAAGCACTCTGGTCCCCAGCAGGACTAGACCCTTCCACCTTCCAGGAAAACATTTGGTGCAGGACCACACCCAAATATTTATTGGATATATTTTCCTACACCAGGAACCCCATCCTTCAAATGCTACATCCTTGAACTGCAAAGAAGGTGGCATTTCCTTCTTCTCTGAAAACTCAACAGCTTATAGAATGCCTCTCCCTGACATCACATCAGTTTTGCCATCAGTAATAATGTACATCCATGAAACAATTAAAATCCGGCAAGGCGGGAAATTCGTGGTCAAAGTGTCTTGCTCAGGCCCAGCACATGATGGGTGCTTAATAGATAAGTGGGAGTTGTCCAGACACCCAGTAGATATACTGGGGGGTGATTCTCAAGGATAAGACTCTTTGGGCCAAAGGACCTTCAAGGTCCCTCCTACTCTGACTCTAGGTATGTTGGATGAATGAAGAAGTGGTCAGTTTCTCACCCCTCCCACAACACATGGGAAAACAATGGCTGTGAGGCTTACCCTAGATCAGACAGCTCCAGAGCTCTGAAATCAAGATGGCAGGAACTTGTTCTGTTGCTGCTCTGGAGGCTGGTTCCAGCCTCCTTGCACACCTGCATCAAGGTCCTGGGATCCCCCTCAGCCTGTCCCGGGGATGCCAGTTTGTAGACCCATTTGAAGGGCAGGGATGACATCACAGCATTCGTTCTGAACCTGGGTATTCTCCAAGTCCCTCAGCTGTGCATTCGTTCAGAGCAGGCTGGAGGAAAGTGAGCAAGGTGGGTGGGAGTCACTGAGCACCTCCGGGCATTGATGCATCAGAGACAGACTGAACGACTAGACAGCTGGACAGGCTCTCAGAAGGTCTGGGGCTAGATTAGTCAGAGTTCTCCAGAACCAGTGGGCTAGAGATAAATAAAAACTATGTGTGCTCAATCAGTTTAGTCGTGTCCAACTCTGTGCAACCCTGTGGACTGTAGCCCACAGGCTCCTCTGTCCATGGGATTCTCCAGGCAAGAATACTGGAGTGGGTTGCCATGCCCTCCTCCAGGGGATCTTCCCAACCCGAGGATCGAACCCTCCTCTCCCGCATCTCCAGCATTGTAGGCGGATTCTCTACCAGCTGAGCCACCTGGGAAGCCCAAGTATAACTAATAAAATACATATGAAAAGAAAGAAATACTGTGAGAAAGAGAGAGAAAAGGGGTGAAGAAGGAAGGGAAGGAGGGAGAGAGAAAGGCAGGCCAGAAGATGGTGTAAGTCCCAAGGGCGACAGGAGAACACTGATGTTCCAGTTTAAAGCATCAGACAGAGAGGACAAATTCCTCTTTCCTCCACTTTTTTGTTCTATTCAGGCCCAGTGGATAGCATGGTGCCCACCTATACTGGGAATCTCACCTGGAAACACCCTCACAGATAAACCCCAAAATAGCATTCAATCCAGGAGCTCTATGTCCCATCAAACTGGCACATAAAATTAATCATCCCAGGGGCTCTTCCCAGAAATAGAGGCCACTCTAGGGTGTCCACAGATCCACAGCCCTCCCTTTCCCTTCCTAGATTCACAAAATGTCAGAGGAGGTAGGGCTCAGAGGGATGGCTAATCTGAGATCACACACTCAGGACCACACAGGGAACCACTGTGGGTGGCTGGACCAAGTGGGGGCCTCCAGGGAGGTGATGACCTGTGGACCCACCCAGAGAGCAAGTGCATCCCGTCATGGTCACCTTTAGTGTTGCACCAAATACAAAACATCTGGCAGGCCAGACTCAGTCTATATCCATCGAATCTGATTCTCGGGTTGTCCTGCTGGAAACTCTGACCCATAGAAAGAGGCGGGGCTGCTATGGGCATGTGGTAAGAGCTGAGCAGCATGAAGATAAGAACCAAGCTCCGCCCACACCTGACCGCCATCTTTTGTTAATTCATTCATCAAATCAGCAGACTCTCCACCAGCCAGGCGGGGATGAGATACAGTCTCTGTTTGCGAGGAGCTCTGGAGATCTGGACTGAGCAGAGCTACAGAGAAAGCCCATTATACAGATAAGAAAACTGAGGTCCGTGGAGGGGAAGAAACTCTCTCAGAAAAATGGACGGTGTCAGGAAGAACTAGGACTCAAGCTGAAATGTGACTCATATAAGTACATACAAATGAGTGTGTGTGTGTGTGTGTGTGTGTGTGTGTGTGCTGGGAGTGGTTGTGCTAATTTCTTCCAAACCTGTGAGGACAGAATAGTACCTGGCCTAGAGCAGGTACTTGATCGGTATATGGTTTGAGGGTGATTACAAACTGAAGGATCCTGCTTTGGGAACTTGCAGGCTGAGAATGTGTTCTCCTGGCATCCATGTCTCCCAGAAAGCTTCTGAGCTATCAGCATTTCCCCCCAAATTCCTGAACATTCCCTTTGGGTTCCAAGTTTGACATGCCCTCTTCAAATTCATAATGAGTATGAAATAGACAGAAAGCAGCTCAAGGTGAATCATTCATTAATCATAAACAAAACAGTCCCTGATCGAGGACACATCAACACAAGCCATAAAAAGAAAGGGGGGAGAGTTGCCCGATCTCTTTATTTAATATTAACCACATTATGTTTTTTCATTTGAGTTCTGAGAAAGATTGCTCTCCACTCCTGGGTGTTGTATGAACTCAATCCAAAGTCAATTTTTATTGACTATGTGGATGCCTACCTCACAGGTGCTGAGAGAGAGATGAGGGACTTTGGAGCTATGGTCACTCATGCTAGATGGATGCCCAACCAGCAGGACCATCTCCTTGGGGCATGGTAAGGCCTCACCCTCAAACCAGTTTCAGCATTGCCTGATATATATGGAGGGGACACAGCCACCTCGCTGAAGATCTGTCCTTGGGAGATGCACACATCACTAGGGTGGAAACAGTAAGCACCCAAGACTCTGGGCAAATAGCCATCCATTCACATGGCTGGGCTGTGGCCCATAGGGGCACGGCCTTATCTAGGGGGTGAGGGAGATGCGTAGATATCAAGGGGCTATAGACTGCTCAACTACAGTTATATTTTTTCTCTTTTGCTTCTGCTTCCATGATGGATATAGGTAAAGAGGTGTGATCCCATTTTATAGGTGGATAAACTGAGGCTAAAGGTATGGAATAATGTCCAGTGCAGGGCTCTTCCTCCTCCCAACACCAGCTTCAAAGCAATGTGGCAGGCTTCTAAGGGAAAGCTGTTATTCCATGACCGAGCATCTGTTCCTCCCAGAGGGGGAGGTGTCTTTTGTTGGAGGTGGGAGACTTTGGGCCCTTGGCACCAGTGGTGATGCCCGAGTGTCTTCTCCCATCTCTGGCACTTGCTGCCTGCCAACCATCGGCTCCAGTGCCTCCTTCCAGCTGGGGAATGCCTGAGCTCCATCGAGCTCTTCATGAGAGTGTGCAGTTCCTGATGGGCGTGGGCACAACCCCCAGACAATTTGCACAGCATGCGGGTACTGTGATCCAAATGTGAAATTCAGGAGCTTACTCCCCAAAAAGCCCAAAGATGGAGGGGAAGGATTGGGAAGTGAGAGTAAAATTTGACACAAATTACCTGGTGCTTGCTGGAGTGGAATGAGGCAGTGAAGCTTCCAGGACAAGTCTGGTTTGGTGCCATCTCGGCAGAGCAGAGAGGCTGGCCAGGGAGGTGGGATGCTGACGTGGATGTGGAGTGGACGTCATGTGGAAATCCAAGGCCATCAGAACTGGACAAGTTCTGAGGGGTTTTCTTGTCTGGGAGTTCCAAATGCCAGGTGCCTAGCAGGCTGCAGTAGAATGGCTTGGAAGCTTTCTTTAAAAAACAGGTAATTGAATTTCACCTTCAGAGATTCCAAATAAAAAATTGGGGATAAAATAAATAAGTCCTGGGAATTTAAAGTACAGCATCATGACTATAGTTAATAATACTATGTTACATATTTGAAAGTTACTAATTAATTTACTAAGAGTAAATCTTAAAACTTCTCATCACAAAAAAGACTGTAACTATGTATGCTGAGGGAACTTAACTACACTTATTGTGTTGAGCATTTCACAACACATATAAGTGTTGAATCTATATGTTGTACATCTGTGAGCATGCTAAGTCACTTCAGGGGCGTCCAACTCATTGCGACTGTATGGACTGTGGCCCACCAGGCTCCTCTGTCCATGGGATTCTCCAGGCAAGAATACTGGAGTGGGTTGCCATGCCTTCCTCCAGGGGATCTTCCCAACCCAGGGATCGAACCCTCACCTCTTATGTCTCTTGCATTGATAGGTGGGTTCTTTATCACTAAGGCCGCCTGAGAAATCTAATGCTGTACTCCTGAAACTCATGTCATCAAAAAAAGAGAACAATCTGGAGTGCACCTAGGGTGTCTATATTACTGCTCAGTGCCAGACGTGATCCTGATGCAAAGCCTACTGGTAAATCGCTGTTTATTGATACCCCCCTCCTTTGACAGGGGAAAGAAATTCAGCCCAGAAACAAAAAGGGTCTTGGCCAAGGTCTCACAGAAAGTTAGAAGCACATCATTCTTTTTTTCATAATTTTATTTATTTACTTACGGCTGTGCTGGGTCTTCGCTGCTGTGCAGGTTTTTTTCTAGTTAGCAGAGGCTGCTCTCTAGTCGTGGTGCACGGGCTTCTCATTGCAGGAGCTTCTCCTGTTGCAGAGCTCAGGCTCTAGGGTGTGTGGGCCTCAGAAGTTGTGGCTCCCAAGCTCTAGAGCACGGGCTCAACAGCTGTGATCCAGAGGGGCTTAGTGGCTCCCTGGCCTGTGGGGTCTTCCTGGATCAGGGATTGAACTGGAGTCTCCTGCATTGGCAGGCAAATTCTTTACCACTGAGCCACCAGGGAAACCCAGAAGCACATCTTTCAATGTCCTCTTGAGTCCTTCTTACCTCTGTTTCTTCCTTCCCCTCTTCATTCATGCAGTCATTAAACAAACATTTGTTGAGTGCCTTCTATGTGGCAGGCACTGTGTTAGGTGGAAAAACAGCCCTGATCCCTCCTTTGCTGAAGCAAAGACCCTATTGGGAAAGACTGGAATTAAACAAATAATCTCACGCTGAAGTAAAATGACACCTATGATTAAGAGAGGCAGAGAGGCTGTGTCAGGGGCATGCAACACTGTCCAGTGTCCTCGTGTGTAAAATGGAATTTCCTCCCTTGCCCTGTCCGCTTCTCTACCTGTACAACTCACACAGGATCTTAGCAGAGAACAGATACTGCAATCATAAAAGTAACTGTTCAAATGCTTGGCCTATCCTGATGCTGATAATGGTGGTGGTTTAGTTGCTAAAGGAGAAGCAAATGGCAACTCACTCCAGTATTCTTGCCTGGAGAATTCCACAGGCAAAGGAGCTTGAGGGACTACAGTTCATGGGGTCACAAAAAGTCGGACATGACTGAGTGACTAGTTGCTAAATTGTGTCTGACTCTTGCGACCCCATGAACTGTACCTTGCCAGGCTCCTCTGTCTGTGGGATTTCCCAGGCAAGAATACTGTAGGGGTTGCCGTTTCCTCCTCCAGGGGATCTTCCCAACCCAGGGATCAAACCTGCATCTCCTACATTGCAGGCAGATTCTTTACCACTGAGCCGTCAGGGAAACCCCCCTGACTCTGGTAGCCACTCAATAAATATTTGTAGAATTGAATTGCTGAATTGAATTATTCTGCAAAAATAAAGCAAAGATTAGCAAGCATCCCCAGCACCAACCCAGGGTTCATTCAATTTTCCTGTTAGTGCTGACAAGACGCAAGCTAAGTTTTCCAGATCTGAACAAAGATGGCCTTCTGCAGATCCCTGAAATGTCCAAGCTGGGGGTGACTCAGCTGTCACCTGATTCATCCTTGTCCTCAACTTCACAGAATGAGATACCGGGGCTCAGGGAGGGAAAAGGCTACTCAAAGTCACACACAGGAAGAGTGACAGGGCCAGAGCCAGGCCTCCCAACTCCCAGGAAAGCTGGAAAGAAGATGACAGACAAATAGAAAAGTGGACGTGTCTGGGGCACTCAGATGCTAGGATTTGTGACTCTGCGTGTGGAAAATGCCACAGTTAGGAACGTCCTCCATGTATTAAGTAATACTCCATGGTGGGACCTGTCCCCAAGTACCCAGGACCATTTCTCCACAGGCCGCAGCCAAGAGTAAACATCTACAAATGTTTGATAGACACTGATAGCTTCTTTGTTTTCTGTTCTGGTAAAACACCCATATTTCTCTTTGTGGAACCATCTGCTCCCTTCCTGCTCTCAGTTTATGAGGCTTAGGTAGGGTTGTCTCCATCTGCCTCCAGGGGTGGTGAGCACATGTCTCAGGCTTGGCCAATCAGCTTATTTCATCTCCTGGGCCATAATGATTGGTTCAGAGAAGGACATGTGATTCAAGATGATCCAATAAGAGTCAGCCCCTGAATTTTGACCAGCACTCTTGGGAAAGAGACACTGCCTTCCCATTGTTTTTGCTAAGCTGGTGAAATGTTATCCTGGAGCTTCTGGCTGACATCCTGCATTAAAGCTGAAGACTTTTTCTATAAATGAGTCAACAACATGTGGTGGGGTGTTGCAGTGAGCCAAGTAATGAGGAGAAACAGTCTACATATATACATGCGGCCATTCCTAAGGCTGAATACTCTGCAGTTATGGAGGCAGTAAATTCCCTGTAACGAGTTAATCCAGAATGGCAGAGACTGCCACCAGAGATCTGAGAAGTTTCTGCTGAGAAACGATTACCCAGTATGGAACTCTATTTTGCATTCTTCTTTACAAGTCCCACACAGGTGAGTTCTGGCCAGTGAAATCAGAGACAGAATTAAAGAACACCACTACCCCCCAAACCTTCCATGCCATCTTTCACATTCCTCTCTTTCTCCATCCAAGGGCTAAATGGCAAAGCACCCAGGAAGATTTGGGGAACCATATACTGAAGAAGACCTCAGGCAGGGTCCCTGAATGACGGTACGGATGAAAGTGCTGCCTCATTCCACTGCCAATTGGACTGAAGTGAATGAGAAGTAATCTTCCATTGTGTTAAGCCCACCAAATTTCTTGGACTTCTTTGTAATAGTGGTTATGTCATCTTAATGCACTCATCTAGTGTTGCATGATAGACAATAGAGATCAACTCTAGCTAACTTAGACTAAAAACGATGTACTAAAAGGATGGTAATTGCTCACAGACACTCATCAGGAAGAATAGAACCAGGACTTGGAGCTGTCCTGCTCAGAACAATGCCCAATTCATGCCACAGAACTGGAGCCAGGAGGACTCCACTGGGTGCCAGTCTCACGTTGCCTCCTGTCAAGCTTGGATGCTGGGCCTTAGTGCTGACCTAGCTGCTGCCTTTGAGAATCTGATACAGCTGCCACCATAGCCATGATCTTTTTCAGCATGGATAAAGAAACTTTGATTCCACCAAAAGGTAACCTGCATCACGATACTGAGAAATAATATCGTATGGAATTTTGTGTCATCTTTTTTTTAAAGATAAACACTCTTGCACAAGAATGTCGATGGGAGTTTTGCAGTGCCCCAGGCATCTGGTAGTCTTGTCACAGCACTCTTGTTACTTCCAGTTGGCCTCAGATCTGTCATTGTTGGGGAAAATGCCATAAACCAGGGAGTTCCTACAAATGGCTGAGGGAAGACGTCACGGAAACAGCTACTCCAGGGGCTCAAAAATAGAATGCTGAATCCTTAAAGACACCAAGATGATGAGCAGGCTAGGGCTGTCCTGTGGTGGAGCTTGGATTTGGAAAGGGCTTTGTGATAAATTGGAGACTATGGATCCCTAAACACCCTCATGGGAGGTAGTCACCCCTGTTTCTCCCATTGACCATCCATTCTCCTTGGACCTTCACTTGGCCCAGTTGCAAATAGCCCAGCCTGAGATGAGCAAGAGCTAGCTTCTGATCTCACTCTGATCCCCCTTGCAGTGGGGCCCTCTCTGCAGAGTCCAAGTGGTCCAGGAAGCCTAGGTTGAGCAGGGCAGGCAGGGGAGGGGGCAGCCTGGGACCACTCACTACCTCCCATCAGGGAGCAGGAGGTACAAACAAGCTCCAAAATCCATGAGCTCACATTCATTGGACCTATTTTTAGGACGACAAATATACCCACTCAGGACTTCCAGAAGAGTGACTCACTGTGGCCCAGAATGGCCTCCCCAGCGAAGGCTGGCTCTCCTTCCTGCCACAGCCCCAACTCTGCCCATGTTTCTCCCCCGGGAATGTCCTTCCAAGTTACTGTCTGAGGTGCCTGATTAGGGACTATGAACTTCCAGAGAAAGCATCTGGGAGGGAAACCACTGTAGCCAGACCTTGCCTCCAAATAGCCACTCACATAACCCCTGGAGTCTTTCATGTTCTGAGTCACAGCTTCAGAAAAGAGGCCATTTGGGACTTTCCTGGTGGCCCTGTGGTTAAGAATCTGATTTGCAATTCAGGGGACAAGAGTTTGATCCCTAGTCGGAGAACTAAGATCCCACATGCCACAAACCAACTAAGCCTGTGAGTGGCAACTACTGAAGCTGGTACTCAAGAGTCTGAGAGCCACAATTGCTGAGCCCATGCCAGCAAGGAGCTTGCGTGCCCACAACTAGAAAGTCTGTGGACTGCAATGAAAGATTCCACATGCCACGACTAAGATCTTGCACAGCCAAATAAATAGCTATTCAAAAAAGAAGGAGAAAGGGAAAAGGCCATTTGCTCCAGGATAAAGCCTAAACTTCCACCTGCTCAGGGAGTTTTCACCCACCAGCTCTGTCAACTAAGCCAGGGTGGAGGTTAGACCCCAGACAGAAGTCATCTGAAGGAAAGAGCTTCATTTTGACTAGTGGGTATCCCCGAAGCCTTCCAGGTTTGGCTGCACATGCTGCATTGCACAGTTGCAGGGGGCATCACCCACTGCCTGGTCATCTTGACCTGTCATCACCCTTATAACTGTCCTCTGGTAGATGGCAGTAAATAACTAAGGAAGGGGCATCCATCTCCTATTCACTCATTTCAGAGGGACTTAGGCCAGTTCCTGGTCAATCCTAAAGGAAATCAATCCTGAATACTCACTGGAAGGACTGATACTGAAGCTGAAGCTCCAGTACTTTGGCCACCTGATGTGAAGAGCCAACTCACTGGAAAAGACCCTGATGCTGGGAAAGATTGAAGGCAGGAGGAGAAGGGGACGACAGAGGATGAGATGGTTGGATGGCATCACCGAGTCAATGGACATGAGTTTGAGCGAGCTCCAGGAGATGGTAAAGGACAGGGAAGCCTGGTGTGCTGCAGTCCATGGGGTTGCAAAGAGTCGGACATGACTTAGCGACTGAACAACAACAAGGTCAGTTCCAGATCACAAAGGCCATTAGAGGACAGTGGTGGGAAATGTCCCCTTCTCCACTCTTGGAAGGAATGGGACTCATTCCCTGGGGCATTTATGCCACTCTCTGTTGCCTCCTGCTCCCCATCTATCCCCACAAAGCCATATAGGCATGGTCTCAGGATACTTCTCCATAATTTCTCTTTTTGTTGGAGGCCCAGCAGATAATAATTTAAAGAACTAGTCACTGCTTGCAATTAAGCACAGAGAAAATAGATCAGGCCCATAATTTATGTCTGTGCAAGGTTGGACTGGATTCGTAATTAATGTTTGCTCCTTTTAATGAAATAATCCAAAGGTCTGCACTTCTGTCATTCATGAAGGTAATTTTTCAATTGATTAGTAAAATAATACTTGAAAAGTAAATGCACCTGCTTCTTCCCCGAAATGTCTCAGTCAACCGGACACTGGTTGAGACGCTAAAAAAATACCACTCCAACCCAGTGGACACCGGGCTCCACACCATCAGCATGCAGAGCATCAGAGAAGGAGGCAAGGTGAAAAACCAATTAGAGCAGCCTCGGTGACCAGAATCCCTGGGTGGCCCTGGGCTGCCGAGCAGACTCGGCCTTCCTGCCCGGCTCCTGCCTGCTACGGAGGGGCTGGGCAGGACTAGGAAGGCGCAGAGGGGGCCCAAGCATTCTGGTTTTCCCAGTGGGGTCCCAAACCCAGGGTCACAGAGCACCAGGCTGCACTGGGATGACCTTGGGGAAGATGCTTCAGAGGCCAAACAGGTGCCAGGACCCAGTTAGAGGGCACTGTGGCCAGGGCAGGTGCAGGCTGGCCAGAGCCAGACACAGAATAAATGTGTTTTTCTAATATCTCTATCAGTCCAGAGTTGAAGGCCACTGAAAAATGAGATCCAACACTTGTTAGTAGTCAGGAGATACAAGATTTGATGGGTGGGGGTGGGGGAGGCTCCTCTTAAAAACTGAAACTAAAAGTTATGAATACAGATTCACTTTATGTTCCAGATAGTAAAGTTTAGGCCATAAAGGTAATACAGCATCAATTCCTAAAATAGAGAAAGACTCTGTTTTTTATTTGGGGGGGGGGTAGTTTTTATCCAAAATTGTTTAGTAGCACAATATAACATCCTTCCCCTCACAATAGATTTTCACAGTCCAGGCATAACAAGGGTGATCTGGGCAAAACTATTCAAAGACTGGCGTTGATTTTCCCAAGTCGTTTCTTCCTCTTTGACATTTGAAGGCCTCGGCTCTCAATTATTGAACAAGTATTGAAGCCTTCAATACAAGTATTGAAGACCAATACTGTGGTCATCCCCACCAGTTGTTTTCTCCTCCTGGGTCATCATCTGCCAGTAGCTTGGCGGGGAGTCCAGTGGCTCTCCAATATCACTTCTGCAGATTTTAAGAGATCTGGCATCTTTGGAAGATGAGTTATTTCTATCTGCAATCAACTAACATTTTAATGACCAGTGCAGGTGTCGCTGGTGAGGAGAGAAGATGGCTGTTCCGGGAGCACTGACTTTATAAGGGGTTAGTTCATTAGGGAACATCTCCATGGGTTCTAGGCACGCAGCCTTATCTCTGCAACTTCCTACTCGTGGGGCCTGGGATGGCAAACAGTCAAATCACACGGACTCTCATGGATCCCTCTCCTAAAACTTGCTGGACAAAGTTGCTTGGACAAAGATGGCACCTGAAAGAAAAGTTTATCAGGGACTTTGCTGGCAGTCCGGTGGTTAAGAGTCTGTCTTGTAATGCAGGGGACGTGGGTTCAGTCCCTGGTCAGGGAGGTTAGATCCCACGTGCCACAGAGCAACTCGGCACATGCACCACAACTACTGAGCCCTTGTGCCAGAGCCTGGGCGCCACAACTAGAGTCCGCGCGCCCCAGCGAAAGATCCCGCCTGACACAGTGAAGACCCCATGTGCTGCAACTAAGACCCGATGCAGCCAAATAAGTTAAATATTAAAAAAAAAAAAAAAGTATAAGTTAGGATCTTAGCTACAATCAACAGAAAGGGACTGGCTGATTTAAGCAGAAAGCGAAAGCAGAAAAGTGAATCCCTGGGAGAGCCCTGAGGGGTTCCTAAAAGCACCAGGGCTATTGCTTTCTCTATTAGATGAAAAATGAGCCAAGAGGGCAGCATGTGGCAAGAAAAATGTGAGACGGGATTTCTGTTTGTTGACTGAACGAGCTCACTGATGCTGATCGCTGATGTCACGTGTGCAGGCTCTGCAGGAGCTGGTCATCTAAAGCCCAGCATCTGGGACACGCCCTATTCTCTTAAGTTCAGTCTGGGGCACCTAGTCACAGGTGACTATTTGAATTTAAATATAAATTAAAGTTAATACAATTAAAACTCCAGTTCCTCAGTTACACTAGCCTCTTTTCACGTGCCATAAAGTCACTTGCGGCTAGTGGCTACTGGGTTGGACAGCCCAATATTTATGGGAGCCATCCATTGACAGGTAAAGCTCTCCTGCACAGTGAAAGTCACTCAGTGACTGACTCTTTGTGACCCCATGGACTGTAGCCCACCAGGCTCCTCTGCCCATGGGATTCTCCGGGCAAGAACACTGGAGTGGGTTGCCTTTCCTTTCTCCAGGGGATCTTCCCGACCCAGGGATTGAACCTAGGTCTCCCACATGGCAAGCATATTCTCCTGCACAGCCTGGCTCTAAATTCCCACCTCAGCCCCGACACAGTGTCCAACTGTCCCTTTCAACTGAGTGAGCAGCCTGTTGCAGCTTCTAAGCTGCCAGGACACAATGACCCAGGGCTGGGCCCTCCTTCTCTGCTTCAGCCAGGCCTTCCGCCTCCCTTCCAGGAGGAGACTAATCTGTATTTGCAGCTCCTATTCTTCCCACGAACAATGAGGCAGCTCCCCGGGAAATGGCTGGATCCCTTTCTCCAGCATCTCCTTTACGACTCCCTTAATAGGTGGAAATGCTTGATTATTTCAAATGAATATAATTACAAAATCCTCTACTTAGAGTAATCTTCCTCCTTTGTGGGAGCAGACATCTCTTTTCTCTCGTTTTCTCCTCTTTGAGAGGCGCTTTGCTGCTATGAAAAGTGAAATTCAATGGTCCCGGCAGGACGGTCTCTCCTCACCCTACGAGGGGCAGAGTAACCCTGAGTCCTGCTGGCAGCCCGCAACTGCGTTTCCACGCTCATTCTCTGGGTGGACGTGAAACTGCAAGAAGACACAAATTTGGAGGAAAAGCCACTGGCCCCTTAGCTCCTTGAAGCATTCTGGGCAAAGATGCCAGGCGTCTGCCCCTGCTAAACTCATTTGGCATTCCTTGCTCTTTCCTCTGCACCTCCGACTCAGGGAGCTGCCCTGGCGACTTCACAAGGGTCCCCTTCTGTCCAACATGAAGCCTGTGTCCCGCATGAACTTGCATTCCTGGAAATATTCTCCATTATTGTAGAAACATCAAAGGCTCTGACTTGAGTTCAAACCCCAACTCTCCTACTCACTGACTATGTGATCTTTGATGAATGAATCACTTTCTCTGAGCCTTAACTGCTCCACCTGTAAAAAAGAGACACTAACCACTGTGTCCACGAAGCTTCCACATTCTCACAATGGGACTCTGCCCTGGCCCTGAGTGATTGGTTCAGAAATGGGCACATGATTCCATTCCCGGGGGTCTTTGAACATGAAACGAGAGAGCCTTGTGCAGCTGGGAGGTGCCCCATAGTCTGCGGCCAGGTTTTCCCCACATAGAGGAAGCTGGCCAAGGAGGAATGAGCAAAAAGGAAGCCAGGAACACAGGGAAGCCTGTTATCAGCCTGTGAGGACAGAGGCCCCACTGGTTTGTTGACCCCTATCTACCCAGGTCCTGGAAGGATGCCCAGCACATAACGGGCACCCACCCACTGATGGTTGCATTGCTGAAATAATGGGAGGCAGAGAATGGGGGACTCTGGCCCCATTATCCAGAAGTCCAGACTCTTTTCAGTTCTTCCATGTACTTGACCGTCCAGCCCTTCTGAGACTCGGCCCCTCTAGGCTTCTGCTGGTTTGACCTCAGTTTCTGCCGCTTGCAACCCCCAGGGTCCTGATACCACAGCCCTGCAGACACCCATCCCCTCCTCAGCTTGTGCCTACAGATATGCCCCACGGTGAAAGGAGCCTTATGAACATCTGGTCTGCCCTCCACTTTCCCATTTTAAAGAAGTGATGTAGGACTTGCCGGAGCCTTGTTGCAAACTGGCAACAGCCTAAGGAGAGAACACAGCTCCTGAGGCTGGTCCCTTTATACATTTGAAACCCTTCCTCTTTCTCTGCCCAACCCCAAAGGTGAAGGCTCTCTGAATAGTGGTATTCTCTCCGCCAGCCAGAGCATTCTCCCTCTGGAGAAGATATGGGCTCCAGGAAAATGCAAGAAGCTCTGCTCCCGTGTCCAAGTGTATTCATTACTGAGCTAGGGGTACCCTCACACTCCACCCACTGCACGGCCTCCTCCTGAGGCATTCTGTGTGGTAAAGGAGATGCCTTCAAATTCAAGGACATAGAATGGAAATGAGGCATGTTCACAGAGCTGTGAGCAGAGAGGTGGCCCAGCTCTCCAAGGCCAGGTACCAGCCACACACAGACAGACACCACTTAACCTCATGTCTCCCTTCCAGACAGCTGAGTGGACACCTGTTTCCTTTTGCCATCAGTACCTCCCCTCACTATGGAATCGTGTAGGTATTTCCAATGTGACGGCAGGGCCTGAAGGACATCTATGGATACTCTCGGTGTGGTCTGGGCCTCAGGATCAATTTTGCTGTGTGAGCAGTGTGACCTGGGGACAGATGGGGGCTCAGGTCCCAATTCTGGAGTTCTGTGCCATCATCACTGGCTGTCCAGTTGCTGGTCCTAAGTACAATACTAACTGGGTCAGTCCCTGTGGGCATAGTACTGGAGGGAGCCAAACGGAGGGGACAGTGCCCCCTAGGTGAGTCCAGGCATCTGGCAGGTATGCTGGTAGTGAAGTGTCTTGAGCAGGTCAGCATCAGCATGACCTGAGGATCAAGGAGGGCTTCCTGGGGGACGTCATGTATCCAGTCAAGAATGAGGAAGGTTCCAATAGTTATGGATGAGGTGGAGGATGGGGTTTCCCAGCCAAAAGGAGCACTGGAAGCAAAGTAAAAGGAACCATCCTGCTTATTGAGATGACGAATCCAGGAACAACAAGTAAGTCTTAATGACCACAGTGTTTCTTGCTAGTAAACTGGGGTCAGCTACTATCATTCATGGCTTCATTCATTCATTCATTCACTCACTCAGCACGTATTAATGGATCCTGGTGAAACTGAACTTAAGACTATTGGAATAGGAATTGAAAACCAGATTCAGAACCTTTTTGTTCTTGATATAAGGATACAGAGGTAAATAAATCAGACAGTTCCTGCCCTGGAAAAGAGAAGGAAGTGGAGGAAAAACAACCAAGCAAATAAACACACCATTCCAAGCAGGAATTCCTGCTAGAATGTGCGAAGCGGGTGAGGGGGGCCCAGGTGGCCAGGGAAGGCCTCTCTGAGGTGGGAGCCTTGGAACCAAGACTTGAAATTTGAGAAGCAGCCAGCCACTCCAGAGGGAGTCAGGGAGAGAATATTCCAGGCAGAAGAAAGAGCAAGTGCAAGTGCTGAAAAGGAGGCCGAGCACCAGAGAGAAGGTCCACGTGGTCAAGGGCAGGGGCTCGGGGAGTGTGGTGGGCGGAGGAGGGAGAGGCCAGCGGGGCAGGTCATAGGTCACAGGTCATGGGGCCTCGGAGGCCAGACCATGGAGCTGTGGATTTCATCCGATGCCTCTGCCCTGACGACGAATCACACTGTTATGAAAGTTATGTAAGCACACGCTTCCCCTGGAAGAGGGGTCTGCAAACAAACGGGGGTCGCCACCTGGTTTCATCCTGCCTGCAAGCCAAGCTTTTCCGTTTTTAATGGTTCTTATACAAGTGCCCACGTAGCCCTGCAGTGCCTTGATTTTGCCTCTTGACTTGCAAAACCCAAAATATTTACTATGCAGTTCTTTGCAGAAGAATGTAGTTGATCCTTTGCCTAGAAGGATGCCAGATAAGCAATCCCTCTCTAGGAATATGTTTATCATCACCGGTGGGTGGCTGGCCAGGGGTTGGGGATGTTCTTCTTTGGGGGGAAGAGCAATAAGATAACCAAGTAATATCTAAAGAAAAGACACTCTCAACTTTCCAACACGGGTGTTCTGGGTACAGACAAGACTTGAGGACTCCCCTCCCCCATCACTTCATGTCTCCCCACAACTTTTCTCCCTCCCAGCTCCTGGAAATCCAATTTCCTAGTTATGGCCATGCTTATTAAAAGCATGACTGTGGAGGCTGTTTACCCCAAGATCTATTTTTGTCATAACTGTTTGTAATGGTTAAGCCTCAACAACTTAAACACTTCATACAAAATAATGTATCTTCAATAAACTGAAATATTAACCAATCATATGTAATGGTTCCTTTCTAACAAATGCCCAGTTCAGGGTCCTCGGGGCATCATAGAAATTGAAAACCGTATTGATGGACTGGCCAGCTTTCAAATTACGCTGCGTGGGGATGAAGAAGCGTAGGAAAAGTTCTCATTATGGCTCCCCGACATTAATTCGAGCATTTTTATATGTGTGTCCTATTAAACACTCTAAGTGCTTTTTGATAATTGCGCTTTGTAGTTTTTACAGCACTTCAGCCTATTCCCAGTTCAATTTCCTCTTTTATCCGATGTTTGAAATATTGATTTCTGACAGATAAAAGCAAACCTTATAATCTCAGCAGCGAGTAATAAGTGAGTGGGACGAGGTTTCAGAATGCATCGGGGAACAGTCATATTTGAAACAGTCTTTGTTTTATTACATTTCGTCAACAGAATTTACTTACTGCTCGCTGATATTTATGTAAAAAGCCCGGCCGCTGAGAGGGCCGTGATATTGCCAATTTCAGGTCTAGTTTTTGCATTTAGTAAGATAAAAGAAGCTTCTCCCTGGGAGCCCAATGATTGCAGTGGCTTAAACTGCTGTCAGCTGGCTGCAAGTAACTGTGATTTATCTTCTTCAGATTGTGCCGTGGCGTGGCGTGGCTGCAAACTTTTCTTTCAGTTTTGCATTAAGAAACTGACAGCCCGTCAGAGTGCTTAAAGCCTCGCCTCGCAGGCTGGCCCCAGCGGAAACGCTGGCCCTGGGAGATGCCTGGAGTTCTTCGTGGAAGCTGGAAGTGACTCAGAGATCGTGCTGTCTGCCTCTCCCAAAATGAAGCTCAAGGACCTCCGTGAGCATCGAGATTAGTTTGGGGGCTGCACAAAACGTCCCCCCTTTAATGATGCTGTCTCCCATTCACTCAGCGCAAGTATTTCTTACCGAGTCATGTCCGGTTGCTAGGGCTACAGAGATGAACAAGGAAAGTAACTGCCTTGCTTTTAAAACACTCGCATTCATTCCAGTAGTGATTCTGGACAACCGGGAGTGATTTTGCCCACCCCTTCACCTGGGACACTTCTGGTTGTCCCTACTGGGTAAAGAGGGTGCTATTGGCCTCTTGCACATGGACGCCAGGAAGGCTGCTAAATGTCCCCTGTGCACAGGCGTCTCCCACCACAAAGAAGAATCCGGCCCCAAATGTCAATAAAACTGATGCTGAGAAACCATGTTCTGGTGGACAAGACAATTAACCTCTAAATGGACAAGAAAATAGCAGGCAGGAATACCGGCAATAGGAAAATAGAACAGGGCAGCTACAGAGAGACCAGATGACATTTAAACTGGGGGCCATGAGAAGATCTGCAGAAGGAGTGTCGCTGGCAGAGAAAACAGCTCCTGCAAAGGCCGCCAGGCAGGAGGGAGCTCACAACCTGAGTTGCAGGAAGAAGCCAGGGAGGCCAGAGGCGGGACCTGGGAGCCTAGGAGGAACGGCAGCAGCATTTTTGAAGCAGTGTTGAGAGAACTTTGAGGTTGAATGTCGTGTAAGAAGACAGGAGATTTAGAATGATGCCAAAATTCTGCCCAGCTATATATTTATTTTAATCTGGATTAGAAATACTGCTTAGGGTGAAGATAAAGTGCACAAGGAAAAAAAACACTGAGTAAATCATCACTTAAGTGACACAGAGCTATATTAACAGCTGTGAAGAAGAAACTCTGAGATGAGTTGAGGCTGGGAGGAAGAAATAGAGACCAGGAGGGTCTTGTCCAAGGCCTCAGGGCATATGAGGAGCAGAACTGCACAAAACCATTCTCCCGAAGGTCCCTGGTTTTCCAGTAGCCTCAGGGTTAAGAACACAGAATCTGAAGTCAGGGCTTGTTTTTCCCTAGAACCTTAAGAGTCATTTATAACCAAGGAAAAACTTCAGGGACCCAGCCGAGCTCCATCTACCAAAGACTACAATGGATTGCAGCCTCTTTGGGACATCACGACCACCCACCCCTGATGCCGGAAACCCTGCCATGTGCTAATACTTTCCATCAGTTAACAAATATTTACTGAGCACCTACCATGTGCCAGACCCTGGAGACATAGCAGAGAGCAAAGCAAACGGAACAGAAGGCTGCCCTTCGCCTCTGCTCCTGCTAGCAGTCCCTCTGGGCCCTGGAAGTCTGCCCATGAACACCATAACTGTGGGTGAGATGGCAGTCAGGGGCAGCTAAGTTATGCTGCAGTGACAAACATACCCAAAACTCTCATTCACTCTACATGCCTGTTGCAGGGCGTAGGGGGTCCTGGGGGCCTATGGGGTAGCCAGTGTCTGGAGCAATACTAGTCAATGGTGGCTGAGGAAGATGGAGCATGGTGAAGCTTGTACTTCTGTCCATATGGTGTGTCTGCTCCCATTTTATTGACCAAAGGAAGTCACATGACCACATCTCAGTTCTAGAGGATGAGGAGAAGAAGCCAGATATCTGAGATCAACCCTAAGGGGCAGCACAGTGCTCCAGGGATGGAGGGGTAAGCTGGGGGAGCAGGAGTTCGGGAACATAGTGAGGGCACTAGCCTTTGAAATGACTAATGGGAAGATGTCTAATGGGTAGAGCTGCAGGGCCAGAGTCTCCAACCACAGGCCTGCAGGCAGCATTCAGTCCACAGCTATGTGATGTTTAAAACCCAGTGGTTGATATTTTTTAACAGGGAGATTTTGCATAAAAATCAGTTTCTCTTTTAAAAAAACTCAGAAGCAGCAGCCTGGTTGGGTTGGCATTCTCAGTGGTGACAGTCAGCTGTTCCCGGGAGCAGCTGGCCTCCAGACAGGGCCCCATCTTTGTTCTCAGCACTTTATATCACCTGCCCAGCCCTTAGGTTTGGACTTTGCAAACCCCAGTCTCATCTGTCGCTCAGATAGGGAAACTGAGCCTTGCAGAGAGAAATTGACCAAATTCAGACCCATTAGTGGCAGACTCAAATCGGAAGCCATCTCAATCTCTGGCTTCAACAGGCTGTTGGGAGAGAAGGGGGTTTTGACAAAACGGGGGGTGGGCATGGTGGGGAAGGACAGGGGTAGGGGAGAGCCAGGCGGGCCGGGCCGTGCACACAGTTCCAACAACGGTGCTGTCTGGGAATGTACACTTGTTCCCCGCCAGGCACCCAGCGGAGCTCTCAAAGCCCAGGCTTGGCCAGCATACCCAGCTCGCGGTCAGCCGGGCAGGGCCAGGCACTGCTCACTCCTCATAAGACAGCGGCCGCCTCCACTCCCAGACCTCTTCAGAGAATTGCCTGTGAGCTGGAACCAGACATGCTTAGAATTTCAAAGGGGATCGTTAGCATTTTCCATACTGGCCTGGTTATTTACAATTCATTAAGAGAATTAACTTCGAGACTGGGTTCCTCTGATAAACCACCAAAAAGGAAATGGAAGGCAAAGGGATAGAGTAGGGAGCGGATGGAGGCCCGGGGCTTGGGTGGGGGGTGAGGGGGCGGTGGTTCTTGTAGAAATACAGATAGTCCTGTCTCCCCGACATCCAGGTGACAGCGTGGGACACAGGAGCAGGGGAGACTTGGGAAGTCTCCAAGCTCCCACAAGTGGGGCCGTGCGGACGGCTGCGTACCCAGGCAGAACGGCCAGTCCAGCATGGCCCCCCGTGCTTGTCTGGAGGGACATCTTGCTCCAAAGTTCTTCAAGCTTGTGTAAACAGAAACTGCTGGAACAGCAGAGGCCTTAACACTATGTACCAAAGACAGCCGGCTTCCCAAGGCACTCAGCGGTAAGGAATCTGCCTGCCAATGCAGGAGATTCAGGATCCATCCCTGGGTTGGGAAGATCCCCTGGAGGAGGTCATGGCAACCCATTCCAGTATTCTGGCCTGGAGAATCCCCTGGACAGAGGAGCCCAGCGGGCCACAGTCCATGGGGCTGCAAAGAGTCAGACACGACTGAACGACCGAGACACCAATGTCAGTTCAACTCCACCTTGAAAAAGGGACAACCGGATGGAAAGGATGAAGGCGTCAGTCCCTTGGCCCTAAGGGAGCACCCCCTGTCGGGACTCAGAAACAAAATTCCAGTCTAACAGAAGGATGGACCTTCTCGTCCTCCTGGAGCCCTGCCAAATGCCTGCCATTAGCACCTCTTCCAAATAGGCTTTTGAAAAGTTTGCTAACATACGACTTCAAAGCTCAGGCGTTTCATGAGACCTCATCCCCTCTACCTGAGGGCTATGGCCTCCTCCTCCCTGGGGCCCTCAGGGGTATTAGATTTAACTGTGTATAAAAGAAGGTTTATAGCGTTGATAAATTGAGGACCTGGTGAGTGCTTGCTGCCTTCCTTCCAACTGTGTGGTTCCTATGGACAGTAAAGTCCTATTTGTAAATTCTGAATCTAGGGTCTAATATTCTTCTACTTTTACGGTTACGGAGTCTTCTCTAGTTCCTCATATTTAATGCAAGGGACACAGATTTCTTTCTAAACGTAGTTGTAGGAAACCTGCTTTTAAAAATAAACATACAAAAAAGGAAATTTTAAAAAATAAAAAACCAACTTAAAGAATAATGCTAAGTGAGGAAATTCTTTGGCAGTCCAGTGCCAAAGTCCAATGCCAATTATTTGGCAGTCCAATTGTTAGGACTATACAATTTCACTGCTGAGGGCCGGAGTTCAATCCCTGGTCATGGAACAAAGATGCCACAAGCCATGAAGTATGCCCTCCCCCAAAAAAGAATAATGCTAAGTGAATAGCAGTACAGGGGTCTGCAGATGTGACCGAAAGTGTAATGATGGCACCCGAGTGCCCTAAACCAGACAGTGAATCTCTAGTGCAGGATTCCTAAGAGTCCTGGCAGAAGAGCGCTTGAGTGACTTCACAACTGGTATGATGCCTTATTCCTGGTTCCTCAGTATGTGGTACATAGATATTTCAAGTTGCACCATCAAAGCAATGAATGGATAAAGATTCTAGAGACACTAAGGCAGAAATCTGAGCAATGACTGGGGTCAGGGAAAAGGGTTTGAACCATACTGAGAGTGTGTCAAGTTCTTAACACACGCATATCACATCAGGATTTCAAGACCACGGTGGGCATTCATCAACCACACATTTCACTTCCCCTGAAGCAGAATGTAGCCTCAGAATCCTTCTCAACGTTGCACTCCAGGCACCTAATCAGAAGTAATGGGGACAGAGTAACTTGGAAATATACATTGCCATATGTAAAAACAGATAGCCAGTGGGAATTTGTGTATGACTCGGTAACTCAAACCAGGGCTCTGTAACAACCTAGAGGGGTGGGGTGGGGAGGGAGGTGGGAGGGAACTTCAAGGGGGAGTGGGTATATGTATATCCATGGCTGATTTGCATTGATGTTTGGCAGAAGCCAACACAATACTGTAAGGCAATTATCCTTCAATCAAAAATGAATAAATTTTAAAAAGAATAACACAAAAAATGAAATCTGTCCTTCTTGGACTATATGACCTTTTTTTGGTGGGGGAGAGGTCACATAGAAAAGGATAGCTTTGTTGCTTTGCCAGGCAAAGGGAGACACACTGGGCTTCTACCTTGAAAAATTATGTGTCCCCCACCCCAAGAGGACTGGATTAGGGTTTTATAACAATGAGTCAGCGTGGGGTCTCTAAGGAGATTAGGGTGTGTGTAGGGCTTACACTCCTGAATGACCATTTGCGGTTCATTCCAGTCCCTAAAATTGCAAGGTGGTGTGAGACACTTGAACAGCTAAGCTTATAATGTTATTCCTCAAACCACCAAGTGGTCCAAACAGCTGCCTCTGAGTTGAGGCCAAAAGTCTCAAGAGGTGTTCTGTTTTCTTATGGAGCCAGACATTCCCACAAGCCTCAGAGTCCCTGTTTGGTGTAAGGGGTACAGCGGGTGATCTGGAGGCCTCTTGGCTATGATGTTGCCAGGAGGCAGTGACAAAAGTGTGATTCACAGTCTCCAGGCCTTCCGTGCACCTGGCACCTGCCAGGCCTCAGGGGACAGACTCTGGAGAGAGGGCAGTGACTGCAGCGAGAGCTGCCCGGCTGGACCAAGTGAAGCACGGGGAGGCCTGGTGTGCCGCAGCCTGTGGGGTCGCAAAGAGCCGGATACGACCAAGAGACTGCACAGCAGCAACAAATCCCCCGAGCCCTGCGCCCTTCCAGCCACCACAGGACTCCCTTCCACAGCATCCCCGACTGGGAGCGTGAAGATCCTGCTCATATCCCTCCAGGGCTGGGGAGGTCACTGCTTCTTATCCACCACAGTTCTGGAGGATCTTTATTTTTATGCAATCATGAAGAATAATATCCATGAGGAATCTTAGTTAGTTAGTTAGTGTTCGTGGCTCAGTTGTATCCGACTCTTTGCAACTCCATGGACTAGCCCACCAGTCTCCTCTGTCCATGGAATTCTCCAGGCAAGAATACTGGAGTGGGTTGCCATTTCCTACCCCAGGGGATCTTCTCTACCCAGGGGGTCGAACCCAGGTCTCCTGCATTGCAGGCAGATTCTTTACTGTCTGGGCCACCAGGGAAGCCCCGAGGAATCTTTAACAACCTGGAAAAAAGACTTGCAATGAAACATTAAATGGAAAAAAGGCAAGATATCAAAATATGTCACTAGGGTTTTTTTTTCCCCCAGTTTTGTTGAGGTCTAACTGACAAATTCAATTGTATATATTTAAGTTGTACATGACAATTTGATAAATACATATACATTATGAAATCATTACCACAATCAAGTTAATTATGTATGTCACTGTGTTTATACATAAGTTTAAAATGCCTTAAAAGGGAAGAAGGAGGTGAATGGAATTCAATTTAAAATATTATCCATAGTTGAACTCCAGTGATAAGGTAAGAGGTGAATATTTTTGTTTTCCCTTTTCCAAAGTTTTCTGTAATGTCACATCATTTTCATGATGTGTGTAGTGGATTCCTATGGTTTATGGCCAACTTATCAGCCTCTTCTTTTGGTAAAGACATCTCGGTTTTCCTTTCAAAACCATCCCTTCTCACCACAATCTGCGTAATTGAGAGGGGCTAAGCCCATGCCCTCTAGTTCCAGGGAAGGGCACAGGCCCCAGGCACTCCCTTCCCCCTGGCTCCAGTGACTGGTTTATGGGGAGATTCACTTCTGAAACATCTGGAGCAACTAGAGAAGAGATGAAAGTTGTGAGGATAAGTGTGCAGAGCTACCGGCCACCACTTTACCACTTCAGAGAGAGAAACTGTCTGAAACTGAAGCTGGACAAAAGGAAAGCAGAGGAAAGATGGAGGTACTGAGAGAGAGAGAGAGAACGTACCAACACGCCTGAGCACCTGTCTCCAGCCGTTCCTGAAGCCCGCATCCCCCTGTGGCTAGAAAAACAGTACGCTCTTTGTACTGCTTAAGTCAACCTGAGTTGCAAAACAGCCACTTGCAACTCCGAGTGTCCTAACTAACTCAGAGGAAGAAAATTAAAAACCAAAGCACCAAGCTCTGCATACCCACCCTTTTGGTCTTAGTTTTGAGTTGGGGGAAGAAAGGGCCCTCTTCTCCTTTCAGTCATTTGAAGGTAACTTCTCAGCTTTCTGCCTGCCTTCCCCTACCACTCTTCAATACACACACACAAAGCAAGGTGAAGGGAAGGTTGAAGGGAAGGAAGGAAGGGAAGATGAAGATGTGGTTGGCATCCCTTCTGATGGGGTAACATCCCAGCTAAATCAGTTATTAATACTTAGCCTCTCACCCCTGAGAATACTCCCTTATTATTTTATTTTCGGTTCCCCTTGAAGCAGACCCTGAGATCAAGATTAGGGCACAGATTGTTTATTTGTACATGATCCTAAGAAGGAACCGTGGTAAAGAATCCGCCTGTCTCTGCGGGAGACGTGAGTTTGATCCCTGGGTCAGGAAGATCCCCTGGAGAAGGAAATGGCAACCCACTCCAGTGTTCTTGCTTGGGGAATTCCATGGACAGAGGGGTCTGGTGAAGTATAGTCCTTGGGGTCGCAAAAGGGTCGGACACGGCTTAGCGCCTGAGCATAAGCACAATCTTGAGATGCCACCATGGAGATCAGGGAAGGCAATTCACCATGCATTAATGAGGCAACAGGAACTCAAGCCTCTGGGGTCTCTGACACTGCACAGAGCACACCTCAGAGATGTTCACTGAGATGGGAGGGAGCTGAGAGCACGAACTTTGACTCCCATGTGTCTTTGGTAGAGCGCTGCTCCAGGGGCAACAACTCTCTGGCGTTTCTGGTCTGCCCTGGGCTCAGCCGAGAAAGGTTGCCAGGTAGGCAGAGAGACGCTTCAGCAAGAAGTCAGAGGCGTGCACTGAACAATTCATTGGAAGGACTGATGCTGAAGCTGAAGCTCTGATACTTTGGTCACCTGATGCAAAGAGCCGACTAGTTGGAAAAGACCCTGACGTTGGGAAAGATTGAGGGTAGGAGGAGAAGTTGAGGGCAACAGTGAATGAGATGGTTGGATGGCATCACTGACTCATCATGGACATGAATCTGAGCAAATTCCGGGAGTTAGTGAAGGATGGGGAAGCCTGGTGTGCTGCAGTCCATGGGGTTGCAAAGAGTTACGCACGACTGAGCAACTGAACAACAACTGACAAATCACTGTGGGTAAGCAGATGCCAACAGAGTCTGCCTCAGCAGTGAAAATCAGTGCTCGGGATGGCATAATTATCCACCAGGTGGTTGGAGATCTCCAATCATAGAGGTTTATCGGCAGGACACGCTGGCTGTGTTTTCTCTGGATGGTTTGTTTGGGTGAGCTTCTATGACTTTCCAGTTCCTAGATTGCTCACTTACAGAGTGACTGCAGCATTTTCCTAGCAAAAAAAGAGAAAAGAATGTGGAGAAACTTCAACATTCTAAGAAAATTCGACTCATTGCCTGCTTTGTGTTAATCTAACCATTTTCAAGTTCTCCCTTCGCAATTACTGCAATCAAGTTATTATCAATCATACTATCAATTGCTTGCCCCATTCTAGGATGTAGGTTAAATATTCCTGTGTTGATGGGATGCTGCATCCTAGATTTTCATTGAAATCTAATGACTTTCATCTTCAAAGAAACCATTTGGAGCTAGCGCTCCGTCCCCACCCCTGCTGGTTTAATTACAGCGCTTCATACATCTCACATTCTGAAGATAAATGCCCAGTTCAGTGTTTATCCCAGTGAGATGCTTTTCAAGGGAGAATGTGACAATAGTGCCCACTCCAGCGAGACGATGGCTCATCACCCTGACCTTAAGAACTTGTATCTAGCTTTGAGTGAGATGCAGCTAGGATACTTCTGTGTCTGCCTGTACTGGGACTGGGCATCTGCTCCAAACACCCTCAGTGAGAGACTCCAGTGACCAGCATTGGAAATAACCCCAGGTCATAAGCAGGCACTTCTGAAAAAATGGAATATTTTCTATTCTCTCTCCAAAGCATTTTTATAGGTTTAATGCTGCTTCAATTTTCCCATCACCTATTAAGCATTCATTTAACAAGTATCTATAGAATATCTGTCACATGCCAGGCACTGGCGCATTGCAGTGAACTCTACAAAGATCCTTCAAAGCACATCACCTGCAGGCATTTCACAGTCTAGAGGGAGAGGCAGACCATGAACAAGCACATCCCAATATAAAGCATCACACATTCCGATCAGTCCCATGAAAGGGCAGAAAGAGAAGCCTGGAATGCAGATATATAGAAGAGAACATGTTTAAGGTAGGATGGGCAGAAAAGGCATGTCAGCTGGGTCTGCCAAGAAGCAGATGTCTAGACAAGAGTGGAGATTTACTGGGCATAGTGCTGGAGCAGGAGGAAGTGGGGAACCTTTGGACTGTGATGCGGGTCTGACACCCGTGAAAGGAGAGCGGGAAGGAGGGCTTGTGTAAGAAGAGTCACAGCCTGCAGTGGAGTTCTGAAAAAGTTCTAGAAAGTCTCAGTCAGGACCATGGGTAGGCGCTGCACAAAGAGCATGTACACAGGGTAGACGTCGTCCAGCTCTAGAACCCAAGACATGCTCCATCACAGCAAGTCTGAGTGAGGCTGGGCTCAGCATGAGAGCCATAGTGGATCTTACCACAGGACAGCTGGAGGGCCCCTCTTGGAGAGAGCTGAACAAGGCACCTCCACGGCCAGCACTGCCCCCCAATGGTGATCCATTTCTCCAAGCATGTTCAGAGAGCAGCTCCCCCAGAGGTGCCATGGACCTCTCTTCCTAAGGGGACACTTAGAAGGGGGAAGAAAGTAGGATGAGCTACAGCAGCAGTCCCCAGTGTTTTTGGGGACCAGGGACTGGTTTCATGAGAGACAATACTTCCACGGACTGAGGGGATGGGGGATGTTTCAGAATGAATCAAGAGCATCACATTTACTGTGCACTTTATTTCTGTTATTATTATATCAGCTCCACCTCAGATCATCAGGTATTAGATCCTGGAGGTTGTGGACCCTTGAACTACAGTCCTGACCACTGGGGTTGTTCTCAAGTCCGTAAATGGCACTGACGCCCTCCTTCCTTCACCATGCGGGCATGTGTGTGCTAAGTTGCTTCAGTCGAGTCCGACTCTGTGTGACCCTATGGACTGTAGCCCACAAGGCTCCTCTGTCTATGGGAGTCTCCAAGCAAGAATACTGGAGTGGGTTGCCATGCCCTCCTCCATGGGATCTTCCCTACCCAGAGATCGAACTCAAGTCTCTTATGTTCTCCTGCATCGGTAGGCAGGTTCTTTACCACCTCCTCCATCATCCTTTCCAAATTCCCTCCATCCTTGGCAGCTCTGAGACTTACTCGGTGGTGTGCCTCCAACCTTCATTGCTGAGGAGTCTGGGCCCTTGGTAACCATGCATTTCTCTGCATGTATCACTCACGGTTACAGTGGGGCAAAGGCATATTGAGAGGCACGGAAGTGGAGTCTCCTGTGTCCACACCCATTCTTCTCTGTCCCCACTGTGTAACAGCAGCCCTAACCCTTCTTGGTGACAAGCTCAATTTCCCCAATGGCCTGGGACGAAAGGTGTCCAAAGTACCCTTCTGGCAGTTATAGCTTGTAATCCAGGGGAACTCTTGCTGTGTCCCTTTGCAAGAGTGTATCCCTTGGGGAGCCAGAACCTTGAATCCCATAAAGTCCAGAGCTGGGGGGATGAGAAGCACAAAGTCCCCTGGGGCGTCATTGGGAGTGATGCTAAGTGAAGTCCCTCTTGCCTCCATCCCTTGTTTCCTGGGTCAGTGTATTTTCCCTATAGGGGACCCAACATCATATAGACATCTCTGACTTAATACATATATACAATATTTAATACATTTAATACATATATACATTTAATACAGGAGGACCTGGAGGGCACCCCATCCTTGCCTCCAAGCTGGCACTCTAGTTGTGCATTTAGAGGGCCATGCTAACATGCTGTAAGGCAGCTGTTTCTGAACAATGTGGTACGTGATACCACAGTCATAGGCACAATCTCACACCTTCTCCACTAAGAAGTATGTCCATCCCCAGGGGAGACACTATATTGTGTGGGATTCCATGCCTACAGATCAGGCCTTTCTCGAGTCCCTGGACAGTTGTGGTGGTTGAGATACTGCAGGCAGAGAAGACAGATTTACTCCTGGACTAGGCATTCACCCCTATAAATACCCTTCCAGATGGAAGGGGACCGGTGTGGTTAGCTTGCATCTGCCAATGCCCCTGCCCCTCGACCTTCCCAAAACTGACTCTTTTCTCTCCACTGGATTCAGGGCTTCCAACCAATATCATCCCTCGCAACCATCACAGCTCCTGTGTTCCAGGTGGGATTCACCTGGCCTCCCAGGGGTGGGCACATCTCCAGGCTTTATCAATCAGACAACTCTGCCTCACTGAGCCATCAGGAAGGAGCTGCCCCCAGGGTGCTCTCACTGTGTTTTCTTAGATTGTGTATGTATCTCTTAGGCATCCAACCAACATGTGTGCTAATTTGTCCTCCGCTGAATAGTCTCTTTAGTATTCATGTAGTATTTGGAAAGTGAGTCTTTCCTATGTAGCTCTCTCTTCTCCAGTACTCAGTCCTGCAAACTCTAGGTGGCTTTGTCTTCCCAGACTCTGCCTTTTCTATTCAGGGGTCTATCTGACTTCACCCTTCCTGTGCCATGACCTGGAAACTCTCCCTAGGTAGGTAAATGGGGCAACCGTAAGGCTCACCTCATTTGAGTACCCTTTTTTCTTCTGGGGTGGCTCTTCTTCATTGCCTAAAGTCCAGTGTCTTGCAAATTATTGTTTCATATATTCTGTCCACTTTTGATTGTTTCACATACAAGAGCAAATCTGAAACTTGCAACTCCATCTTGGCTGGTAGCAGAAGACCTCCAAATCTTTCCTCCAATTTACCTTCTTCTGTTGCAGACACTAAGAAGCAGCCTTAGAGGACAGAGGAGGCTGGCGGTCTACAGTTCATAGAGTGCTGCCATGGACATTCTTGTGTGTGTCTTCTGGCAAACACGTGATCACATTTCTTTTGGGAACACACCCAGCGGTGGGACCGCCAGGTTATATGGAAGGTGTAGGTCCATCAGTTATACTTTGGGTTGTCAATTTTGTTTACCCTTTCAAAGAAGCAGCTCTTAGCTTTGTTGACATGTTTCTATTGTTTTTTTTTCTCATTTCTATTTTATTTATTTCCTCTCTGATCTTTATTATTTCCTTCCTTCTGCTGACTTTACGCTTTGTTTGTTTTTCCCTTTCTAATTCTTTTAAGTGGTAAGTTAGGTTGTTTATTTGAGATTTTTTCTTGTTTTTTGAGAAAAACATGCATCACTATGAACTTTCCTCTAAGAACTGCTTTTGCTGCATCCCAGAGATTTTGTATGGTTGTGTTTTCATTGTCATTTGTCTCAAGTATTTTATTTTCCTTTTTGATTTCCTCATTGACTCATTGGTTTTTTAGTAGCATTTTTTTTAGTCTCCATGTAATCATTCTTTTCTCACCTCTTTTCCTGTAGTTGATTTTTGGTTTCAGGCCATTATGTTCAAAGAAACGTCATCTATACTTTGAAACAAGCTGGCAAATGGGACTTTTCTCCCTAACTGAGGCCCCAGAACTAAGCTATCACACAATAGGTGATAAGTACCTCCATAATCTACAAAAGAGTAGTAGGATGCCCTTCTAGAGTCTTCAGACTCCTTATGAAGTGACTTAATAAGTCCTATGAGTATCGCCCATCACCCACTCTGGTCTATAAGAGATGAGGAAACATTTGAGAGGAACATGGAGAAGTGAGAAAATTGTCAGCTTTGAGAGTTGTCACCCTGAACAGAGAGTGCTTTGACTCATGAGGAGGGAAGAAAAGGAATGAGACATGGAAGACCTACCATTCCCCAAGCCATGGAGTGTGCACAAGACATCGGGTGTAGGGGCTGGCCCGATGCCTCTGGCTGGCGGCTGGCTGAGTCATGGAGTCTGCGGGCCCCACCCCAACCCCCTGCTCCCTGGAATCAGACGAGAACCACCCTGGGAGTTTAGGGGCACGTGTCTTGGGCTGGGTGTCTCGCATAAGCCGCCCCTGTGCTAAAAATTTGAGTGCAAGCAGTTAAAGAGATGAACCCAGGAAGCACTGGGAGGGAAAGGGGGAACTGACAGAAGGATAGGAAGGAAGCCAGTTCAGACGCAGCAGTGAGCAAGCTGCTGCTATATGATACATGCACCTGAGGGCAAGGGAGTTGGGGTACTTATCCACCAACTCCCGTTCATCTTGGGTTGAGGGCTACTCCCAGCCTCGTTTGTTATCAAGAAAAAACTGCTCCACTCACAGAGAACAAACTAGTGGTTGCCGGTGTGGAGGGGAGAGAGGGGCGATACAGGGATTGGGGATTGGCAGGTACAAAATATTGTGTATAAGACAGGCTATGGGAATGTATTGTATAACACACGGAATACAGCCAATATTTTGTAATAACTATAAATGGAATGAAACCTTTAAAATTGTTTTAAAATAGTTTTAAAAATTTGAAAAGGAGTGGCTCCCACCTATGTTTTCTTAGATTCTATACTTGACTATTTGGCATCCATTCATTATAAGGTCAACCATATTAACTATATGTGCTTATTTTCTGTACTCTTGATACTCCAGCATTGAATACATCTGGCCTCATTGACTGTGGAGGGACTGTTCATCCCAAGACTCGGTAATTCCTAGAGATAATAAACAACTCACCTGTGGACATGTACTGCCATATACACCCAACCAATCCCAACCTCATACCCTCCAACCACCTCCTTCATCTAACTTTCACCCACCAAGACAACATTACCCTTGCCCTAAAACAACCCAGGGCCCAATACCAGAAACCAGGGACCACTCCCACACCCCAAAGTCATGAGGATTATTCAGACTAGCCAGTCTCAAGCTGTTTCCCTGTCCTACCTTTCCTGAAAAACCCCAGTAAAAGTTCTGACCTGGACTTGTCCCCACTCCTGCAGACTCCCAGTGAAAATAGTGCTTCTCTCTGAGGCTGTGTCGTGACGCAGGCTCCTCTGCTTGGGAACTGTAAGTAATAAACATCTTCTTTTAGTGGCAAAGACCTCTTCATGTCGTCACTCAGTCACCTCCATAAATTAAAATCCCATGGGGACATTTCCAGGCACAAGGTACAAGGACCTTGCAACCCAGAGCTTCTAGGGGCACCTTTCCAGCCCCATGTGGGCAGCTGCTAAACAGTCATATCAACCCAGAGGGATGCAAAGCTAAGAAATGGACAGATAGAAACAGTGCTCAGATCATGTTGTTGGAGCACCTGGGTGCATATGCTTTACTCTGAGCTTCTGGATTTTATGAACCACCTCCACCACCCATTTTTTTTTCTTTTTAATTTTGTTTTAATGAGATTTCTGACCGTTACAGCTCAGAGTCTTGGCTAACATACTCTCTCCTCTATGGTCCTGATCAAGTCTCACCTCCTCCAGGAAGCCCTCCCAGATTACTCCGATTTCCAGTCTCTTTCTCTTCACAATACCAGTTGTGTCTAGGGTTTCATAACATTTTATATTACTCAGAATACTCTCTAACCACTCCATGGCTTCTCCCTGCTCCTAGTTTCTGGAGGGCAGGGACGCTCTCTGATAACTTCTCTTACGCCCCTACTCCTTCTGGGTACTTTCAGAGCTGCCGTTTGTGATCAAATCATCAGTGACCTAACAACAGAGGACCTTCCTGTTCCCAGATGTCCAGGCACCGCCCCTCCTATATAACTGACAAACCCAACTACAATTTTCTCCCCAGTCTTTTCTAGAATTCAGACACATCCCAAGTTTCCTCTAGACTTTCCTGGGACCATCAAGAACCACATCTGTCAAGCATTCACCGGCCTGACTCACCAGCAGCTATTAGTGGGAAACCCTGAATGGGCTGAGGTGAATGGAGACCCCTTGCTGGTGCCTCATTCAGCTTTGCTGTTTACCTCACCCTCTAGCTGGTTGACAAGAAAGAGGTGTGAAGTGAGGATCCCGCTTCCCAAGTGGACTGATCCAGTCACGGCCACAGCACTTTGGAGTCAGGCGCCTCTGGGTTTGTGTTCTGGATCCACCACGTGGCTGGATGTCTTCAAGAAAGTTTCTTCCTCACTCTGATCCTTAAGAACTTTCCTTCTAAGACAGACATATTAATAACCCTGCAAGGAGAAGTTCCCTGGCAGTTCTCTGGTTAAGACTCCGTGCTTCCACTGCAGGGGGCACAGAAGAAGAATTATCTCTTGAATTTCACATTCATCTGTTTAACACTCTGGTCTTCCTGTGAAGTTTCTTTTCATTTCCTGTAATGGCTCCAGAGGAGGGATATTCCCAGGATGAATAAAGTCTTTGGTGCAGGAGAAGGAAGGTCAGCAGTCTGGGAGCCACATCAGTTTGACCCATTTTTTAGACAGATAAACTGAGGCTGAGAAATTCTAAGTCCCTGCTGACTGAATCTGCTGATTCTTCTTTGGACCCTCTCTCCCCAAGATCAGTGTGTTCCAGTATTTGCACACCTGGGCTGCTCCAAATGTGACCAACGATCACTGCAGGGCCATGAACTCTTTCTTATTGATTGATGCCTAGTATAGAAACGGAAGGTAAATATTAAGAAAATGTTATTGGAATTGTCAATAACTGGGGAATTGCCACAATATCCAAATTCCTGGTCTGTGGACTCACTTCTACAAACAAGACAAAACCTGTTCTGGTGGCAAGGAGTATGTGGAGGGAACTGCATGGTAGCCTCGTGAAGTGGACCGTGCCTCCACCAACGTGAGCTGGAAGAAGAGAAACTGGTCCTTCAGCACCGCTAGGAAGGTCATGTGGATCTGATCATGTGGATCTGTGGCTCTGTGGATCATGTGGATCTGAAATTGCACAAGCAGTATGTTTAATGATAATAGATATCTATTGTCATCTGTTTTAGAAAATACACTACTGGCCCATAAAATCTCTGAGTTCATGGATGTTTGGCTTGGCATAAATCTAGCCAAGGAATTTAAGTAAAAAATGTTTAAAATAAGACGATCTAAAGACGACTGTCAAAGACTTAGGAAACAAACTTCTGGTTGCCAGGGTGAAGGACAGAGGGAAGGGATGGTTAGGGAGTTTGGGATGGACAGGTCCTCACTGCTATATTTAAAATGGATAACCAACAACGACCTACTGTATAGCACATGGAACTCTCCTCATTGTTACGTGGCAGCCTGGATGAGAGGTGAGTTTGGGGAGAATTGCTGTTGTTTAGTCGCTATTGTGTTTGACTCTTTACGACCCCATGGACTGTGGCCCTCCAGTCTCTTCCATCCATGGGATTTCCCAGCAAGAATAGTGGAGTAGGTTGCAATTTTCTTTACCAGGGGATCTTCCCTACCCAGAGATTGAACCTGGTCTCCTGCATTGGCATGTGAATTTTTTACCACTGAGCCATCAGTGGTAAATGGATACATGTGTATGTATGGCTGAGTTCCTTTGCTGTCGACCTGAAACTATCTCAACATTGCTAATCAGATATACTCCATAACGAAATTAAAAGTTTTAAAAAATAAAAAAGACTGTCAACAAGACACTTAGACAATTGGTACAGGAGCAGATTCAGCAAAGCATAATAAAGGTAATATGTGATAAGGGTAAAGAGTAACACTCAATGCTAGATATATTTGTGAATAATCAAAAGTAATTTTCAGAGTAAAAGCTTGGAAAGTGTAATAACAAGCAATACCAGATTTCATTTTAATGGGCAGAGCACTTTCCCATCTCTGATAGACTGGGCTGTTATAACTTTACGAGGTGAATGTTCTTGCTCCCCATGTTACGAGGAAAGAAAAAAGTGAGGCAAAGCCAAGAATGTGAGTCAGATTGATCTGGGCAGTGTTTGGAACTAACCTCCACCCACCCTAATTTTGGGAGAAATGGGCAGCCTTTCATCTCAGCATCTCCAGTTCTGAAGGTAGCAGGGCCCATTCTCTTGGGACAGCGCTGGGCACATACTCCAGGTCTTAGATTAAAATGTATCAGCCTTGTAAAATCCTATTGACTGGCTGCTTCCAATCTTGGTTCTCTTCTCTATCCGTCCCCTTCCTCCCTCACCCTGGGCCCCTGACTCCCCACTGGGGTGGCGACTCTTTCGAGAATGCTAAAAATTGCTTTATTTTTTTCCACTAATTTGCCAACAAGCTCAGCCGTCAGTCCAGTTGGCCCGAAATGAAATTCTATAATTACACAAAAGCCTGGGTCAGCGACCTCCTGATTGCAATATCTTGTCTTTTTTGTCCCTCCCTTCCAGCACCTCGCCCATGGGACAAAATTGCTTCGGCTTCTCCGGCAGCCTCCTGGATGAGGTGGTATTGGAAACTAGTGAGGCGTGGCCCTGTGGAGGTGTTCATAGCTTTGCAATAATTTACCCATTTTCATTTTGTTTGATTTCATTAACACCTGGGTCTCAGGGGAGAGGCCAGTTGGGAAGGAGGAAAAAACAAATGATTTCCGTTGAAATCAAGGGGTTATCGCTGCCTCGGCTGGCAATACCAAGGGAGCGTGAGACGCCAAGTGAGTAGTCCAGTCCGATCTTGGGGAGGAAGGAGATCTTTCCTTAGAGGCAGCCTGTACGGCCAAGTCTCTCCTTTCATGCTCCATAGCCCTCCAGGGCTCCGTCTTGGGCTCGCTCAGTTGGCTTCAAGTTGGTGCCCCACACTGGTCCTTCTTTCTCGAGGAGTCAGTCTCAACTGCCCAATGGACTGAGGTCACTGGGATGGCTGCATCCAGACAGCAATGCTCAGTGATTAAAAGCACAGACACCCAGAACTAAGTTCTAATCCTGGCTCTGCCTACTGCTTTTCTGGTAGCCTTAAAAATGGAGTTTCAATTCTATAGGCCTCGGTTCCCTTCTCAATAAAGTGGAGATGACAGTCCCTGCCTTGTAGGGTTACTGCAGAGATTGGCCAGGATCATGGGTGTGGAGCATTGTTTGGGTCTCTGACTCACTGTGAGTGCCCAGAAACCAGAGATGCAATAGTAATCCTGGTCATCCTCTTCCTCATTTTCTCTTTCCCCTTTCTCCTCCTTCTCTTCATCTTTACCTTCATCATTATCAGACCCTGAACTGCTGACTCAGTGTCCACAGAACACTCTCCTCAGACAGAACCCAGTCTCAGAATGAACCAGAAGTGCTTGCCAGGGGTGTTTATGGATTGAGGAGCATACAGTCCCCAGATGCAGAGCCCTCTAGAAAAAGATTCTCACCTGATTCAAGCCATGCTACTGAGCTTGGAACACTTCCTCAAAGACCTGAGAATTCTGGATAACTCGGTGATGTTCAGTGATGGGGGAAAACACTCCAATGACAAATGGCAACCAGATGACGAGAGAGCCCACCATATCCGAGCTGAGCCTAAATACTGGGTCTCCCTGTTTATCCTCCCAGTTCCCTAGGAGACGCCCCAGATAGAGGCCATAACTGGAAGGCAAAGCCAGCACCATTTTGACCCATGACTATAGCAGGCAGATGGAAACCTCGCTTTCAGGTGGAAGGGTCTTCCAGATGCCCCTCAGATCAACAGGGAGCATTACAGACCACCTCCAACATCACAGGAGGTTAATCAGTCTACAAAGGCAAGTCCTTCCATTCATAGTTGTAAGAACATAGTGCCAACTGCAGCTGGCATTTATTGAATGTGTGCTGTGTGCAATGTGTCCACGTGTTAACTCATTTCATCCTCATGAGAGGCTGCTATCACTGTCCCCATTTTATGGATGAGAAAACTTAGGCAGCAGGAGGCTAATCTCTGGTTCAGGATCTGACAGTCTAGAGCTAAGACGACACCCTGGTCTGCGTGGCCCTGAAGTCCACATCTTTAGCTGTTGGACAGCTCCAGCTGTTGAAAGATTCTTCACTGTCTTGAACTAAAACTTCCTGGAACTGGGGCCCTTTGGTCCTGTTTTGCATTTAGGGGTCTCTGCACTGAAGTCAGGGCTTCCCAGGTGCCTGCCAATGCAGGAGACGTAAGAGATGCAGGTTTGATTTGTGGGTCAGGAAGGAAGATCCCCTGAAGGAGGGCCTGGCAACCCACTCCAGTATTCTTACCTGGAGAATCCCACGGACAGAGGAGCCTGGTGGGTTATGGTTCACAGGGTCGCAAAGAGTTGGACACAACTGAGGCAGCTGAGCTCACACGCCCTGAAGTCAGCTCCTCTCCGGTGACCGAGCCTTGCAGGTGGTACCTTCAGCTCAGAGTGTCCCCACTCCAGCCCCTCGCCTCTGGGCCAAAACCACCATCAATCGGGCTCACTGGTCATGTGGTAAGGAGCCCCTCTACCCAGCATGTGAAAGGCCCCTCTTGACGGGGCCTCTGGTAGCAGGAAGCCCTAGCAGCTCTGAGGTTCCAGAGGGAGAGTCTCACCTCCCTCCTCCCTGGATACTTGGTCTCTACTCAGGAATTCTTGGCTACCCAGCTCTCAAATTCCCATGTGCTCCAGAACCCTCTAGGTCAACCTGTAGGCTCCGGGGCTCTACGTCGAGATGTGTGGCCTTAAGAGGATACAGTGAACCCAAGAATCTGTATGTATAATAAGAGCTGCAAGAAATCCCTAAGTGGAAAAGGTAGGTGGCAAGGGGAGATGTCCTTCAACTCTACTTTAGAAACCCAGCCTGGGGCGGGGGTGAGGGGACATCTAGGAGGGAAGGATTTGTGATTAGCAGATGCAAACTCTTTTTTTTTATTGAATGGATAAACAACAAGGTCCTACCGTATAGCACTCAGAAGTACATTCAGTGTGTGGTCACTCAGTCCTGTCCGACTCTCTGTGGCCCCATGGACTGTAGCCTGCCAGGCTCCTCTGTCCATGGGATTTCCCAGGTAAGAATACAGGAGTGGGTTGCCATTTCCTTCTCCAGGGGATCTTCCTGACCCAGGGATTGAACCCACATCTCCCGCATCTCTTGCATTGGCCAGCGGATTCTTTACCACTGCGCCACCTGGGAAGCCATCACTATATTCAATATCCTATGATAAACCATAATGGAAAAGAACATGAGAAAGAATGTAAGCATATGTATAACTGAAATCACTTTGCTATACAGCAGAAATTAACACAACACTGTAAATCAACTATACTTCAGTAAAATAAATTTTTTAAAAATGAACCCAGCCTGAAGCACCTCCTCGATCAGCCCCCCACATGTGAGGGAAAACTCAAATACTCAAGTGTTCTTTCCACTCGCCTCCACCCATCCTCCCACCCCCAGCCTAGGCAGCTGGGGGCCCCAGCACATAACTATCCCTAGGCCATTGGAAAGTCCAGGGTCAGAGGGCATTCGGTTTCCTCAGCAAAACCACACACACCCCCTCTGTTCCAGCCTCCTTCTTTCTGTTTCTTTACTCACCGCATGGTTATTTCCACCTCAGGGCCTTGGCACTTGCTCTTCTTCCCCCAAAATCTTTCTGGGGTTGGCTGCTTCTCACCACCACCTCCTCATCAAGGACTTCTCTGACCATCTAGCCTCTCCAGGGCCTTCTCCATCACCCGAATTTGCTCCACTTTTTTCACGACACTGAAATTTCCCATTTGTTGTCTGTCTCCCTTATCAAGGAGGCCCGTGTCTCTTGTTTCTCCCTGTGCCTCAGTTTCCCCATCTGTAAAATGGGGATAACTTGACCTCACAGGACTATTGGGATGAGCAAAGAAGGTAACACATAGAACACTCAGAATGGTGCCCAGTGATGATTTTTATTGCTCATATTAATATCATCATTCATTGCTTTTTTCTCAGCTTGCAGAACTGTACCTCATACAAAGCAGGCACCCAGTACATATTTTTGAATGAATATACACATGGAACCAAGAGCCTTGACACAGAGGATCTGAAAAGTCCCACCCTGTCTGCTTCCCAAGACCCAAGCCACCCCCTCCTTGTGGGCTGTAATTACCCATTAACGAGAATCCCAGCCCCTGAGGGCTTCACATAGGGCGCCTTCCCCAAAGATGAAAAGCTCATTTGTTAATAACTACATTTACAATATCTAAAATTTTGGTTGTATTGTGAGGCTGGGTGCCTTCCCCATTCACCAATAATGACAGACCACTTAAAAAATAAATAACACATATAATTTAAGCAACGAAAACAAATAGCAGTGTTGGCTTTCCCTGGGAAAATATTTTCACTATTTCCTCGAGACGTCCTCACGGGTGCCCCTGCCTTGGCCTCCCCTGCTGAGACGCTTTCTCAGCAGGCGGCCTGGGACTGGAGCACAAGGCTGCAGTCGGGAGGAGACCTCATCCTCAGCCTCTCTGGAGGCTGGGGTCGTTTTCTCCAGAGCCAGGAAGGGGGAACTACTTTCTCCTTTCATCCCCACCCCCACTGTATTTCCCAGCACCCTCTCCTCACCAGAGGTTACAATCTCAAGTGCCTACAGGGGCAGACAGGGAACATTCATGAGCAAAGCAAGCGGTGGTATGGGGCAATAGGGACAGGTGGGGCTTGTGGTAAACTGAAGAGCAAAGTTTCCTCCAGTAAGGGCCAAAGCTGGCCAACAGTTGCTAAGCAGATAGGGAAGGATGGAGACCCAGTTTTGCCAAATCTCCTGGCATATCAAAAGAAGCCACCATTTTTTTTTTCATTTTTTATTTTAAATGTTGGTCCTTTTAATGATCTCAAAGGCCCTAATTCAAGCTCCCATTGTCTCTGCTTTCACCTCTTACTTCACTCATCCCGTGCTGGCCATGCTGGTCTCTTTACTGTTTGGGAGCCACACCAGACACACTCCTACCTCAGGACCTTTGCACTGCTATTCCACCCACCCAGAGCATTCCTCACTCAGATTACAAGGCCAGTGTGGCTGGAGTCCAGTAGGTGAGGAGGGACATGGCAGAGAAGGAAGGTGGAGAAGAACCCAGGGTAGCCTGATTATGCATGGTGGTGGGGAGGTTAAAATCATACAGGGATGTTTTTGCTTGTCACAAAGATTGGGGTGTGTTAACAGCATTTAGTAGGTTAGGATCTGCATGCAAGATCCCCTTGCAAAGTGTGGACAGCTCTTCACACAAAGAGTTTATCCCCTAAACATCAAAGCAGGTGAAAAACTTAGGTATAATGCTTGGCGCCTAGATCTCACTTGATTTCACATTTATTATCAAAGGTTTTTATTTTTGGCACAATATTATTTTACACTGAACTTTCTAAGATTGCTGTTTGTGTGTAAATCAAGAGGAAGTTATACTCTATTCTATCGGGAGCTTTATCAGGAACTGGTCCTCTCTATGGGAACCTCATCATTGAATGGGGCTTCCCAGGTGTCTCCAGTGGTAAAGAGTCTGCCTGCCAATGCAAGAGACCCAAGGGATGCGGGTTCGATCCCTGTGTCGGGAAGATGCCCTGGAGTAGGACATGGCAACCCACTCCGGTATTCTTGCCTGGAAAATTCCAAGGACAGAGGAGCCTAGCAGGCTACAGTCCATGGGGTCACAAAGACACAAGTGATTGGCTGAGCACATATACACATCACTGAAGGCCTAACTGCTTGTAGAGCTTGAGTCACCAGCACAGCATCCATCTGCATCAACAGGGTCGCACTCGTGGAAAGTCTGCCTACGTCTGCTGCAGGCTCGGACGCCTCCACTGTGCCTTGCAGGAGAGTTGGGCTGGAATATTTATGTTCTGAGGTAATTGTTATTTTATTATAAATTAGTTGCCCTTTAATTCACCTCTGGAGTATACTTAGGACATTATATGGCTTATATGGATTTATTTAAATGATGTGTATAGATAGGTTATGTTATCTATGAATTCCATTTCAGCACAGTGTAAAGAGCATTGCAATGCATTTGTTGTTTAATAAAGAGAAAGAAGAAGAGGAAGCCATACCTGACATGCCTGAGGCCCCAGATGTGGGCACTTGCAGGATGCAGAAAGGGACTTGGACCCTTTGTTGGTCAAGCTGGGAGTCCTGGGAAGGCCTCTAGAGAGGCAAGGACACCAGCGAGGGTCTGCTCAGCCAACCAGGAGGAATTCTAGGGATAGCAATGGAGCAGGTGGCAAGAGGTGGGGCTGAGAGATTTGCTGATGCATCGGATGTAGGATGTGAGAGATGACCCCACAGTTTGGTTCTGAGTGACTCAGGGAAAGAAAAGAGGACAATTTCTGAGCTCGGAACATCTGTGTCTTGATATGGATGCAATCTGTGCCCAGGGAACAGAAAAAGCCTACTGGCAAATGGTAGGCGGCAACCTTCTTCCTCCACCCCACCCCACCCACACCCATTGCAGCCTCACCTTATGGAATGAACATAAGATTGGGGATCAGGGTACCTGTGCTCGAGTCCTGGCTCCAACATTCACCAGCTGTGTGCTGCTGAATGGATCACTTGACTTTGAGACTTGGTTTCTCCACCCCAAGGACTGGTTGATAATATTCACTTTAGAGTGTGATTATGAAGACAAAATTGCTGCTGCTGCTAAGTCTCTTCAGTTGTGTTTGACTCTTGGCGACCCCATGGACTGCAGCCCACCAGGCTCCTCCATCCATGGGATTTTCCAGGCAAGAGTACCGGAGTGGGGTGCCATTGCCTTCTCCCAAGACAAAATTAGATGCAAGTAAAATGAGGCAGGGCAGAGAAATATCTCCTTTGCCACTAATGGCTCCATTTCTCTCAAGTTTCTAGACATCCTTGTTTCCCCTTGGAGGCTGTCCTCATGTACACTGAGTCAGTGATGCCCTCCAGACATTTAATCCTCTCATCATCCCCTTCTCCTCCTGCCTTCAATCTTTCCCAGCATCAGGGTCTTTTCCACTGAGTCGGCTCTTCGCATCAGGCGGCCAAAGTGTTGGAGCTTCAGCTTCAGCATCAGTCCTTCCAATGAATATTCAGAGTTGATTTCCTTTAGGATTGACTGGTTTGATCTCTTTGCTGTCCAAAGGCCAGACAAATAATTTTTATTAAAAAATGGTTTTTATAAATAACAACCAATCATACATAAATACAGTACAGGTAGCACGTGTGCTGGGCTCAGTCACTCAGTCATGTCCGACTCTTTGCAACCCCATGGACTGTAGCCTGTCAGGCCCCTCTGTCCATGGGATTCTCCAGGCAACAATACTAGAGTAGGTTGCCATGCTCTCCTTCAGGGGATCTTCCCAAGCCGGGGATCAAACCCAGGTCTCCCACATTGCAGATGGCTTCTTTAACCATCTGAGCCACCCAGGAAGCCCACAAATAGCGTGTAGCCACAGTCAAACTCCTAAAGATACAGACAGTGCGCTGCAACTTGGAAAACACATTAAAGGATCTCTTCATCCTGAGATGCTACTGTAATTTCCGTTTTGAAGACAGGGAAACTGAGGACAGATGCGACCCACGGAGGCTGAGCTCCAAGATGCTGCCAGATGTATGACTCTGCCTGGAGAGACCATGGACGAAAGCTCCCACGTGGCCTGTAATAAGAAGCCTGGCACATAGTAGAGGCCTGCGGCAGCATCTGTCCCCAAATGAGACCTCTGGGGCTCCCTGCCCCCGCCTCCCACCATTCCTGACTTCTGAGCATAACGAGGACGATGGCAAGCTAGGGCCCTGCCAAGACACACTCTCAGAATTTGAATCAAATGGAATTTGAATCAGAAAGTTCCCCAGAGACCTGAATGAGGCTCCACGTTGAAATTTCCAGGAGAGGTAAGTGAGAGTACAGTGCATGTAAACTGAAATCACTTTGTACCCAAGTGGCTGAGTACAGAGGGCACAGCTGAATAAATCAGGAGAAAATGGACAGGATTGTGGGAGAGAGGAATGGAGATCCCTCTTGGCTTGCATCAGGGGCCATTCTGAGGCCAGGAACTGAGCCCAGCGAGGGGCAGACGTGGTAGGGGTATGTGACAAAGCTCTCCCTGGCTCCACACCCTGGGATTCTGGCCCCACAGGTATCCAGCTCCTCATTCAGGGCCCACAGTGTTTAATAGTACTTGGAAGTTCTACCTGGTGTCTAGCTGTTTCTCTCTCTCTTCTTCAAGCATTACCCCCTACCCCGGCCAGGGAGGAAAATGTGACCATTTCTTATGGAGCACTCGTGCTGGATCACCCTCCAAGCAAGGGCCAACATCAAGATGCCACAGATGGCCCCAAGGCTAAAGGGTATCCAGGGAGAGGACTGTGGATGGTAGGTGGAGCCAGAAGTCTGGTGGGAAAGTGATTTCTGTTCATTCATTCATTTATTCTCATGCTCATTCATTCACTTGGTGGACTAGCCCTGTGTTTGAGGAGTTTGGGGAAGCCTTTGGTATTCACTCCCACCCACCTCTGAGGGCAGAGAAGAGCAGGGCTGAGTGAGGCCAGATCGTCAGCAGCCTGGCCTTGACATTTGAGCCTGCCTTTATGGGCTGTGTGGCCTTGGCAAACCCTACAACATCCAAAGCCTTGGTTTCCTTACCTGTGAGACGAGAACAGTAGTCGAATCTCAGAGGGATTTCGTGAGGATTAAATGAGATGGCAAATAGAGGGCTTCGGAAACACGTGGCACATGGTCAGCCCTCAAAAACAAGGCAGCTGTGTGTTGCTTTTACTATTATGTCCGCTCCCTCCACTGACAGGGCCCAGGCTTGTCTTCACACCGTCCCACATGCATTTCATGCCCCAGGGCCTTTGCTCAGGCTTTCTCCATCACCTGGAATGCCCCCTCTGCTCTACTTCCTAATGCAGCCCACTAGTGGGGCTAGCCCGCTTCCACGTCACCTCCCATGCAGCCTGCTGGGGCATTCACAATGACTGTCCCCTATCACTTCCCCGGGGTGCTCATCTCTGCCCACTGGAGGGACCCTCTTTGGTCAGGCCTGAGCCCTCCCCTTTCTCATCCCCTCCAGCAACCTCGCCCAGGTGGGCCTCCTGGCTGTCTGATGGGATCTGTCCCGGGATACCACCCCAAGCGTCATCCTCTAAGGCAGTGGTTCTCACCTGGGGTGATTTTGCACCCCACCGCCCCTCCCAGCCCCGGGCTGGGGGGAGCACTTGGCTCTGTCTGGAGACATTTTTGTTTGTCACGACTGGAGGGGTGGTGGCGTCAGGACCCTCATCAGTGTGTGGGGCCGGGGAGGGTGCCATTCCTTCGCTCAGCGCACAGGATGCTTCCCGCAATGAAGACCGATCCGCTTCAAAATGTCCATAGAGCGCTGAGGGCGAGAAGCCCTGCTTTCAGGAAACACCTGTTCTCCTTCCGCGAGTGAGAACGTGGGGAATTCTGTTCTCAGGACCGCACACCTCACAGCTGGGCTGCTGGCGGTTTTTACAGCCTCGGGCACATGGAGCTGTGCTGCGCTGGAAATGGCGATCTCGCGCATCCCGCCCGCTGTCAGAGCATCCGCGAGCCCCTGCAGATTTGTACGAAGCAATTGACTAAGGCCAGCTGAGCTCGCCTTATTCCCGCCCGGCAGGGACAATGTCCCAGTACCGGGAGGCCGGGCCCCAGCCCGCAGCAGCGCGCAGTGTGGACTGGGGAGGGAGAGAGACGGAAACGGGGCAGGGCCAGAGAAGCCCTGGGATGAGAGTGCAGAGGGTCCCTGCAGTGAATGGTTATAAACACAACAGCACCAGATGTCAGCATCTCCTTCTGGGTGCCCAGTCCGTGAGGGCTTAAGCTTATTCACAACCCTGATGCGATGTCTCTTCCTGCCAACTTACTTCCAGGGCTGTCGATCGTTGTCCTTACAACCAACCAGGTGAAGAAACTAAGGTTGAGAAAAATCAGGTTCTTTGCCAAGGTCACCCAGCCTGGTAGGTGGAGAAATAGAGCCCAGAACTCGGATTATAAAGGCTCTATTTTGTGCTAACACAGTGTAAGTGCCAGATGGAGAGTTGGTAACCTCAATAGGGCGGAGAACTCGGAAGAACCTGATGAAAACCCCACGGCTACCTTCCTACCGCCCAACTCCTACCTACCAAGAGGCTCCGCCTCTGCCATCATTGATTGGACTGGAAGAGGGGGCGGCCCAAGATGAGCCAATCAGAACCCCTCTCCAAAGGATCGGATGTTAGAACAGACCACCTGCGAGTCAGATAGAAGTGACCTGGGACAACTAATGAAGATCCAGAGAAAGCAGCATCCTTCTGACCCAGGTGTTCAAAGCCAAGGACAGGCGGAAATGAGGGGAGGACAAACCCTGAGAACTTCAATGTGCGTCGTCGGGAGGTTCGCAGTCTCTGGAGAGGCGGGCAACTTTCACACAGGAAGCAGCTGACCCGCCACACAGCCCTGGAGACCGAGATGGCCTCTGCAATCACCGGTCCTCCAAGAGTCTTACTCCCTGCGTCTGATTTTCAAAGGAAGCTAGACTAGAATGGGGGTTTTTCTCTTCGCCTCTACATCTGAAGTTGACAAACTTTTCCTGTAAAGGACCAGATAGTGTTTTTGGCTTCGAGAGCTACACGGGCTACATCCCAGTGCTCGACTCTGCCATTGCAGGAAAAGCAGCCTTAAACAACGAGGAAATGAAGGAGCGTGGCTGGGTTCCAATAAAGCTTTAAATAGCATGATGCAAGAGGGCAGAATTTGGCCCACAGGCTGGAGTTGGCTGACTCTTGGTCCAAATAAAGCCTGAGGTCCCGTGCACAGCATTTGTCTAAACCACAAGTTCGTGTCTCAGGAGATGGCATGGCCATTTATCCAATTGTCTGGCTGAAAACCTGGTGTAACTGGGCAGACAGTGCCTCATCCCATCCCACCCCATCCCCTGGGCACTAATCTCTACACCTGAAGCTGCTTGCTTGCTTGCTACAAAGCCCTGTGACTCTGGGGGACAGCACACAGTGTGATGGATGGGGACTCAGCCCCTCACCCCTTGTGTCTCAGATGTGTGCCCCCGATTCTCCCCCAGCCCCCAGCCAAAATAAGCTGAGGATCCATGGATAGAGGGGCCTGGCAGGAGGTCCATGGGGTCACAAAGAGTCAGACATGACATCACGACTAAACAACAACAGCAAAGCCCACAGTGGTAATTTCTCAGTTCGGCATCTTTATTGGCTGTGTTCCTTTCCCAGCTCAGTTCTCTCCCCCTGGGTGCTTCCTGGAAGCACTTCTCAAATAACTTCCTTGCTCTGGAATCCTGCTCTCAGGATCTCCTAAGCCAGACTAAGATGGCCAGGACTCATCAATGGCCATGCCTATTCTCTCTCACCCCACCCCCAGACTGTCATCAAGTCAGTCCTTCCTTCAAAACATATGGAGAATCAAGCTCATCACTGCCACTGCTTTCCTCTTGGTCTGAGTCAGTCATCTCTGGGACCCTCACAGTCCATTTTCCACATACACAGCAGCCAAACAAAACCAATGTAAGGCCAATTCCCACCTCTGCTCAAAACCCTCCTAGGGCTTCCCATACATTTAGAATAAAATGCCACGTCCTTAACCTCATCTGTAAGACTTTATAGCATCTGACGTCTTACCACTTCTCTGATCTTTCCTTGCAACTCTCTCCCTCTCAGTCTAGTTCATCACTCTGGCCTTCTTTTGAGTATACTACATGTGTTCCCGCCTCAGGGCCTTTGCACTGGCTCTTGTGTTTGCTTAAACCACTGTTCCCTGAAATATCTATGTGGCTTCTCCTCTCACTGCATTCAAGTCTCTTCCCAAAATTGACATGATTAATGATGTCCTCATTGTCTGTCTTAAGATAGAACTCTTTCTGGGACTTCCCTGGTGGTCCAGTGGCTAAGACACTGTACTCCTAACACAGGGGGCCTGGGTTTGATCCCTGTCAGGGAACTAAATCCTATATGGCCTCAACTAAAGAGCCTGTATTTGCAACTAAGATCTGGTAAAACGAAATAAATAAATTTCAAAATAATAATAATAAATAAATATCAAGACAGACGCTCTTCCTGTTCATCCTCTTGTCCTATTATCCTGTTTATATCCTAAATATTATATATTTACTTGCTAATTTGATTTTGTTTTGTCTTTCCCAACTAGAGTGTAATCTGCTTGTTCTGTGCCTGGCATATTCTCGTTATTTAAAACATGTTAATTAAGGAAGAGAAAAAGATGTTAGGCAGCAGCTTTGACATGAACAGCTGTATGACCTTGGGCAAGTCATTTTCCCTCCCCATGCCTCAGTTTCTCATCTGTATTATGAGAATAAATAAGAAACAATGATAACAAAACCTATCTAATGGGATTATTGTTGGGATAAGGTGAAATAGGTCTTTGCTGGTGGCTCAGATAGTAAAGAATCCGCCTGCAATGTGGAAGACCTGGGTTTGATCCCTGGGTTGGATGATCCCCTAGAGAAGGGAATGGCTACCCACTCCAGTATTCTGGCCTGGAGAATTCCATGGACTGTATGATCCATGGGGTCGCAAAGAGTTGGACACAACTGAGCAACTTTCACTTTCAAGGTGAGAGATCCAAGTATAGTGCCTGGCAGATATTACAATGCTTAATAAATGGCAACTGTGTTTGCCATTGGAATGATCATAGGGCCTCAATTTCCCAATCTGTGAAATGGTGCTGTTGCAACACTTAAATGAGGTGAAGAATGGACATTGCTTGGCACACACTCCTCTATTAAAATTAGTGATTTTTTAAGTAAATACACACACTCATGTCTAGTCAATGAAGTGCCATTCATGTCTGTCTTCCCTAAGCAGATTCCCTGAGGACTGGGAATTAGCATGAACATAAGACCATGAATTCAATGACTGCAGAAGGATGGCTTCTGTTCAGCCACATCCACACTGGTTGCCTCTGAGCTGATGCCAGCACATTCTTTCTGGGAGTTTTCTCTTCCCACACACTGTGCAACCCTGGTCTCCAGCAAACAGGCAGCCCGGCGTCCCTGTTAAAGCCCCACACGGGCATCAGAACCCCAGCCGCTCCCCCTCCAGAGCCCAGACCACCAGGCTGAGCGGCCACCGCGCCTCTGTGCGGTGTCGCTCCTTATTAGGCATCATTAGGTACACAGTAATTATAATAATTATGTGCACTGCTGAGGCGACCATCCTCAGTAACAACCACTGCTATTCAGAAGTCATAATTGCTGCATCAAAACTTAAAATGAAGGCTAATTCGATGTCAGCTGCTCCCCCCACCCCAACTCACAGCCCTCAACATAATCTCTATACCCAAAGTGCCCCATGACCCCCGGCCATCCTTGATTAATCTGCAGAACCCCAAACAAAGAATCTGGTCCACAGGAGAGCATGACTCTGCCAGTGGGATTACAAGGAAGCATGAGGAGGTTTGAGGATGACTTTGTGGGGGTGTTGAGTCATTTAAAAAGAAAAGAATTTGAGGGCAAGAGGTGATTGCAGAGTCTGGGTGGTGGCAGCGGAGGGGAGGGGATATAGTCAGGAGATGGGGTTTGAATCCAGGTTGTGTCAAAGGCTTCCATGATGTTGAGCAGGTCACCCCTTCCCCATCAGTGAAGTGGGAGGGGTTGACTTGGAGAAGCACAATAAGGGCTTTTCTTCTAGTGATATTTTATAGGGAAGCAACAAATAACAAGATGCAAGCAGAGCTACTTTGAGAAAGGAGGAACAAGAGGATCTGGAGATTCCCTGCCCTATGCCATCACACAGCACCTCTGAAATATCTCTGTCAACCCCTAGGTTTCTGGGCATGTCAATGCCCTCTGAAGCACAGGGGGATCACTAGGGAGATTTAAAAACTGCTAATGCCCAGGTCTTACTCCCAAGGTTCTGACTTTACTGCTCTGGATGCAGCCCAGACACCAAGATTTTTAAAGTTTCCCCAGGTGATGCTAAAATGCAGCCTCATCTGAGAAGCACTCAGGCAGAGGCTTATACCTGGACATTATACCTGGGCTTCCCCGGTGGCTCAAACGGTAAAAGAATCTGCCCACAATGTGGGAGACCCAGGTTGGATCCCTGGGTCAGGAAGATCCCCTGGAGAAGGAAATGGCAACCCACTCCAGTATTCTTGCCTGGAGAATCCCATGGAGAGAGGAGCCTGGTGGGCTACAGTCCATGGAGTTGCAAAGAGTTGGACATGACCAAGTGACTAACACACACTCACACTTGGACATTCAACGGGTCTCGATTCCGCCCAGCCTGGTACAAGCATTCCCTTCCTGGGCCTGTTTCCCCATTTTCCAAATGAAAGTGTTGAATGCAATGGCTCCTGCAGGCCTCCCAGTTCTCATTTCCCTCTGGTGGGGAATCACTCCCAAGCTCGGAATGATGAGACTGCTTAAAGCAGGAGGTAAAACATGGCTGTTTGTGTCCCTTTTTTTCTGCCTAATATTTGTATCCACTTCTATTATGCAGGCCTGGCCTCAGTGCTATAGAACAAAAAATCATAGGAAAACTACTGAGTATTCCTTGCACCACTCCCCCCTCAAGCACTTTAGGTACCAACAGAGAACCATTTATTGAAAATAAAGGGCCAAACAGGAACATACACATACACATTAGTCATTAGTATTCAACTTCCCCCAAGGTAAACTATGGTTCTTGTGACTCAAATCCAGCATTTCTCCAAGTGGGCTGGGCAGGACACTGATCCCACGAGAAGATGCTCACCGCAGATCTGGACACATGACCAAACGCTAATTCCTGCATAACGAAAGAATCACAATGCAAGTGAGCTGAGTAAGAAGAACCCTGCGATAAATAATCCTGTTTCATTCTTTTTAGCCGATAGTTCCCAAACCTTCTTTGACTAGAGAACTCCACTCAGGGTCTTCGGAACTAGTGGTCATCTGCGCACAGACAGAGACAAAGACCCAGGCGTGGACACCCAGCTAACGTGGCCTGAGGAACGGAGGTCTACTTTTGAGCAGCTTTGGGCAGAACATTGGTAAAATTGCCACGAATTTGTCCAACTTTGGCTTCAGGAAAGGTAATGTTCTCCTGTGATTCTGAAAGAAATGGAGACAAGCCATGGGTGCATTTCAGGAATTGAGGGGCGGCACAGGTCAGGCCTGTCCATACAAGCCTGGACATGGATCCAGAACATGAGTCAGCAGGAAGAATCCAAAGGGGACTCAGACAGAAGCTCCTACACTATCCCCATTAGAAGAGATGGGTAGTTGACAGCCCTCATTTGGAGAGGTCAGTTATTCACAGGGAAACTTTCTGTTGCCTTTATAAAATTTCAGGTTTTAAAAAAACACGAATTTTCAGGCAAGCAAAAGATGGATTGGACATCAGTAGTACCTCAAGAGGAGGAATTTCTTGAGACTGCGGTGGTTGCCAAGTACCCTCAAAGCACCTAGATGCCTCAAGTAAACCCTGTAATCCCATCCTAAGTAATGCCTGAGTCTACAGAATCATAGCGGGTTTCACAGAGGCACTGGCAATGAGTAGAGCTTTTGCAAATGGTGACTGCAAAAGAACCTAGCTGGTACCTAGGAGGAGTCTATTCTCTAGAGCGGATTCTTCTAGAGTGTGGTTACCTTCCTGATCTATGGATAATCCAAAGATCTTCTCATGCAGCTCAGGAAAAGGGCCTAGAATATTCCTCTTCCATCATGAAGCCTTGAATTCTAGGGGCTGCCACTGTGTGCTTGGAGCCATAAATGAGCTCTGTGGGGCCAGGATGAAAAAAGCAGATAATTCTTACATAGTACCCACTACACGCTAAGCACTGGTCTAAGTATGTTGCGTGTATTATCTCATTTAATCCTCAATATAACCCTATCAGTGTTACTGCTATCATTCCCATTTTGCAGATGAAACTGAAGCAAGAAGAAATTAGGCAAGTTGCCCTAAGGTCCTCATCATATCTGGACACGGTAAGGAACACAAGTGTAAGAGTGTTCTCTTTTTCTCAAGTTTTTCCTGTGGGTACTTCATTAGCCTGAATTCCTCCAGGTTTTCAAGGCAGGGCACTGAGGTAGAGGGGCTGTTTACGAGCTAAGAACCAGAAATTTCTGTTGGGATTCCCTGAAGATCCTTGGTCAATAGAGGTGTTATGCATGTGTAGAACAAGACTCTGCAAGGCTAGTTGAGAGCTAGTGATGAAGGCTAAATGCTGGACATCAGAAGTTACACCATGTAGGGAATTCTGGCCCAGTGAGAGTGGGAAGACTCCCACTGAACACCTCAGGCATAAAACTGAGAAACTAGAAAGTCTATGCAGTGGAAGAACCATGTTCTAAAGTAAGGGCCATGTCCTAAGACCGAAGTAAAAAATCTACATAGATGCGGCATAACAAAAAAATAAAATCACACCTAGCAAAATCAAGAGAATCCACCAGTAATTTAACCAATTGCCAGAGCAAAACTCATCACCACTTAAAAGAAGACAGCAAAATCCAAATTATCCAAAATATCAATGCAGTAAAAAGTTCCTACATGTGCAAAAAGCAAAGCAAAACAAAAAAGCACACAGGAAAGTGACCCCAAATTAAGTAGAAAAGTAGAAAATAGAAACAGATCTTGAGCTATTTAGAACTTGTAATTGACAACCAAGGACATTTAAACAGGCATATGTAAATGTTGAAGAATTAAAAGAAAAAAGAACATGGAGGATTAAAAATGGGGACCTTCAAATACAAACCATAAAAGAGAATCAAATGGAAAGTCTGGAGCTGAAAAGTTCCATAACTGAAATGAAATATTCTCTGGATGCTCTTAAAATCAGATTGAAATTGGCAGAAGAAAGCCAGGAAACTTGAAGACAGATCAGCAGAAGTTACCCAATTTGAAGAACAGAAGCAGCAAAAAAAAACTTTAAAAAATGAACTGAGCCTCAGCTACTGTAGAACAATATTAAGTAGTCTTAAACAGATGTTACTGGCACTCTAAAAGGATAGGAGAGAAAGAGAGAAATATTTGAAAGAATATTTTCCAAGTTCGATGAAAAGCACCAGCTGAGAGATCCAAGAAGCTCAGGAGATCCCAACAGAAATATAAATATAAGAAAGCCATACATAGGCATCTCATAGTCAAAACACTAACAAAGTAAAAGATGTATCTAAAAAGTAGAGAAAAACACAATACATGCAAATAATAATTATATAGTTGACAAGTAACTCATCAGAAAAGATGCAGATAAGAAAAAATAGAAGCTATGTCTTTAAGATGCTGAAAGATAAAAATTATCAATCCAGAGTTAATATCTATCAATCTAGATATTAATATATCTGGCAAAAATATCCTTCAAAAATAAGCATGCAATAAAGATACTTTCAGATAAACAAAAGCATAGAGAGTTAATTTTCAGGAGACCTACATTACAAAAAAAGAAATGCTTTAAAAAATTTTTTAGGCAGAGGGGCAATTAAATCAGATGGCAACTCAGACTTTGGGGAAGAAATGAAGAGTACTGGAAATGGCAAACATGTGAATACATTTTAAAAGATTCCCTTTTCCTTCTCTTTGGCTTTGTAATAGACAACTGCCTATTCAAAGCAAAAATAATGGCACTGCTTTGTGAAATTTATAACTTATGTAGGAGAGAAAATGGCAATGATGATGATGACGATGGTGATGGAGACAGATCTCAGATAGATGTACATAGATAGAGATATACGAAAATAATAGCACAATGAATAGGGAAGAATAAATGAAAATGATAGCATTTAAGATTTTTATGTTTTAGATGAAGAGGAAGAATATTAACTCTCAGTAGAGTTAAAGTAAAAAGAAATACATCTGAAAAAAAGAATAGAAGGAAAAATGGAATCAAAAAGTTTCTATATTCCAAAATAAAGAGAAAGACAAAACAGAAATAAAAAGAGATCAAATAGACAACAAATAGTAGGTGACATGACTTAAACGCAACTGTATTAAGAAATGGCTATGTTCTAAACACTCCAATTAAAAAGCAAATATTATTATTCTGATTCAGACAAGCAAGGTTAACTTTATTCCAACAAAAGAAATATTTAAAATAGTAAGACTAATTAAAAGGGGAGAAAATGTATACCCTGTAAGCAGTAAAAGTTTGGTGTAGCTACATCAATATTAAAAAAAAATAGACTTTGAGACAAAGAGTATTCCAGATAAAAGTAGGTGTAATTTTTATTGAAGTATAGTTGATTTACAATGTTGTGTTAATTGCTGTTGTACAGCAAAGTGATTCATATATATGTATATCTTTTCATATTATTATGGTTTATCACAAGATATATATATATATATATATTTCCCTGTGCTGTACAATAGAACTTTTTTTATCCATCCTATTTATATTAAAAACTCACTTTATAGCCAAAAGCACAAATAGGTTAAAAGTGAAAGGATGCAGGAAAATTTATGCATGAAAGTAATCAAAAGAGAACTGAGGCAGCCTAACTAATATCAGACAAAATGGGCTTTAAGACAACAAATTTTCCAAGAGACAAAGAAGGAACTTACACATTGATTAAAGAGTCAATCCATCAAGAAGCTATTATATATAGCAATGATATACATACCTATGCTTAACAACAGAGTCCCAAAATATGTGAAGACAAAATTGACAAAATTGAAGAGAGAAATAGACAGTTCCACAATAATAGTTGGAAACTTCAATACCAAACATTCAATAATAGGTAGAACAACTAGATGGAAGATTGATTAAGAAAGTAGATTTGAACAACATAAATGCCAACTCAATCTTATAGAAGCATACAGAACACTTCATCCAACAACAACAACAGAATATACATCTTTTAAAGTGTATGCAAAACAATCTCCAGTATAGACCACAGGAGCAGCCACAAAAGCAGTCTCAATATATTTTAAAAGGTTTAAATCATACAAAGTAACTCCTTTGGTCACAGATAATAAAATAACAAATAACAGGAAAAGTGGAAAATTCAGACATCTTAAAATTAAACAACACACTCTTAAATAACTAATGGATGAAAGAAGAAATTGCAAGGGACGTTAGAAAATATTTTGAAACAAAAAATGAAAACACAAAATACAAAAAGTTATGGGATGCAGCAAAGCAGTGTCAAGGAAAAATTGAAGATTTAGATGCCTACATTTAAAAAGAAGAAAGATCTCAAATCAAAAAACTTAACCTGACACATTCAACAAGTAGAAAAAGAAGAGGAAAATAAACCCAAAGCTAGCAAAAGGAAGGAAATGATAAATATTAGAGTCAGTTAAGTAGAATAAAATAAAGAATCAATAAAAATCAAAAGTTGGTTCTTTTAGGAGATCAACAAAATTCACAAACTTTTTGCAAATATTTAGGTTTTTACAAATTGAAGGATTTGGCATTGTCAGATGATGGTTAACATTTTTCAGCAATAAAGTATTTTTATTTAAAGTATGTAGATTGTACACAATATCACTATTATATACTTAATAAACTACAATACAATGTAAGCCCAATTTTTAAATGTATTGAGAAACCAAAAAAAAATTGTATGACTCACTTTATAGTGATATTCACTCTATTATGGTGATTTGGAACCGAGTCCACAATATCTCTGAGTTATACCTGCAAAGAGAGTTAATCAGTAATCAAAACTTCCCAACCAAGAAAAGTCCAGGACCAGATGGATTCACTGGTGAATTATACCAAACATTTAAAGAAGAATTAATACCAATCTTCTCAAACTCTTTCAAAAATTTTATGCATTTTATGAGGTCAGCATGACCCTAATACCAAAGTCAGTCAAAAACAATACAAGAAAACAACTGACTAATACAACTTGTAAATACAGATATGAAAATCTTCAACAAAATACTAGCAAACCAAACCCAGCAACGTATTTAAAGGATTATGTACCATAACCATGTGAAATTTAACATAGAAATGCAAAGTTGGCTCAACCTTCAAAAAATGATATAATACATCACATTAATAGAATGAAAGAAAGTACATTCCTAATCATTCCAATTGATGCAGAAAAAAATAATTTGACATAAGCCCACACCCTTTAATGATACAAACTAGGGAGAAGGAAACTCCCTCAACATGATAAAGACCATTTATGAAAGACCCACAACCAACGTCATAATCAATGGTGAAAGTCTGAAAGCTTTCCCACTAACAAACAAGACAAGGATTCTGCTTTCAGTATTTCTATTCAACATTGAAATAGTTCCAGCCAGAGCAACTAGGCAAGATAGCATTTAAAATTGGAAAGAAGACATATAACTATCTCTATCTTCAGGTAGAAAACCCAAAAGACTCCACAAAAATATGAGAAAATTTTATCCATGAAAGAACACCATCAAGAGAATACAAAAAAAAAACCTACAAAATGGAAGAAAATATTTATAAGTCATATCTCTGATAAGGGTTTGGTAATCCAGTAAGTATTATCTTGTAACTCACCAACCAAAAGATAAACAATCCAATTAAAATGTGGGCAAAAGACTTGAATAGATATTTTTCTAAAGAAGATATATAAATTACCAATAAGCACATAAAACGAAACTCAATGTCGTTAGTCATCAAGAAAGCTCAAGTCAAAATGACAATAAGATAGTATTTCACACCCACTAGCTTGGTTATAATTAACAACAACAACAAAGGAAACTGAAAAATAACAGTGATGGTGATGATCTGGCATCTTCATACACTGCTGGTGGGAATATAAAATGATGTCATCACTTTGGAAATCAGTGTGGCAGTTCCTCAATAAGTTAAACATATTATTAAACCATGTGACCCATAATTTCCATTCCTAAGCATGTGCCTAAAAGAACTGAGAACGAATGTTCAAACAAAAGCTCATCCACAAATGTTCATGGCAGCACTATCTGTGATAGCCCAAAGGTGGAAATAGCCAAATGTCTATAAGCTAATGGGCGCATAAACCAAATACAGTATATCCATACAGTGAGATATTATTTAGCCAAGAAAAATGACGCACACACTACAATTTAGATGAATTTTGAAAACATTATGCTAAGCAAGAGAAGCCCAACACACACATACACACACACACAAAAGTTTTACTGTGTAATTCATTCATATGAAATATCCAGAATAAACAAATCCACAGAGACCCAAAACAGATTACCAGTTGAGAGGGCCAGGGAGCAGGAGGGGGTGGGGTGTTAATTTGCCTCAGTCGTGTCCAACTCTTTGCAAACCCACAGACTGTAGCCCATCAGGCTCCTCTTCCCATGAAATCTTGCAGGCAAGAATACTGGAGTGGGTTGCCATTTCCTTCTCCAGGTGATCTTCCCCACCCAGGGATCCAACCTAGTTCTTTTAACATCTCCCGCATTGGCAGGTGGGTTCTTTACTGGATGCTTAATGTATAAGAAAGCTGAGCACTGAAGAACTGCTGCTTTTGAACTGTGGTGTTGGAGAAGACTCTTGAGAGTCCCTTGGACTGCAAGGAGATCAGACCAGTCAATCCTAAAGGAAATCAGTCCTGAATATTCATTGGAAGGACTGATGCTGAAGCTGAGACTCCAATACTGGCCACCTGATGCAAAGAACTGACTCATTGGAAAAGACCCTGATGCTGGGAAAGATTGAAGGCAGGAGAGAAGGGGATGACAGAAGGTGAAATGGTTGGATGGCATCACCGACTCGATGGAGGTGAGTTTGAGCAAGCTCTGGGCGTTGGTGACAGGCAGGGAAGCCTGGCGTGCTGCAATCCATGCGGTCACAAAGAGTTGGACATGACTGAGCAACTGAATTGAACTGAATGTATAAGGGGTTTTCTCGAGGGTGATGAAATGTTCTAAAACTCCGTAGTAGTAATGGTCACAGGACATTGTGTATGTACTCAATGCCACTGAATTGTACACTTTAAAATTTTAAATGGTGAATTTTATGCTACATATATTTTAACACAATAAAAACAATAAGATACCACCAAAAAAAACCAGACTCAAATGTTACAATAAAAGTGTGCAATGTGTACAATCTCCCTCTTCTACACTAAAATAATTCACAAAATATTAACAAATAGAATCCAGCAATATGTAAAAAGATAATACATCATGGCAGCAAAGTGCAATTTATCTTTATATGCAGGACCGACTTAATATTTGAAAGGCACACAATATAACTTATCACAGTAACAAAGGAGAAAAATCACTGGATCATCTTAATAGATTCATCAAAAGCATTTGAAAAAAACTTAACACTCATTCAAAAACCAGCTAAATGTCTCTCCCACTCTCTTTTCGTAGCTGGGAAAACTGGACCCCAGGAGGATCCCATGGGGGCCAGCAAATGGAACAAGGGTTCCTCGTGATTGTTCACCTGTAGCTTCATTTCGACCCACCCTGGGGGTGGCACCTTCCAGCCAGCCACCATCCCCAGGCCACTGGGTTTCCCAGGAAAGCCGGATGTTCATAGGCACGTGGTCAGACATATATGTGCACATACCTGTACATGTTCACACACATCTAGACGGTCCCAGAAACTCACACTTGACACTGGGACAGAGATGCACAGTGGGAGCACTATTCACACTGACACACCACACCAGGCATCCCAGACATGCCCCTCTCAGACACCCTGATTCTCCCAGCCCCACGCACAAATATGCTTATGTCTACACCACAGGCTCGGAAACAGTGACCCAGGCAGAGACAGCGGTGGCGGTTCCTGCTCAGATATGTACACCCACAAACAAAGACATACACACATCAGAGACACACACCATCCGCCGCGGCCAGGAGACTCACACCGGCGCCACAATCACAGGCCTGGGCACTCCCCCCCAAGCAGACGGACCCGCAGAGACAGCGCAGACACACACCCACAGGTTCACACCCATCCTGCCGCACGGGCACAGGTGTGGTTACACACCCCGACACCCGCACACGTTGCACATGTGCTGAGAGACAGCGCGCTCTCCCGCGCACGTGCACGCACGCGCGCAGACACCGGGGCGCGCCCAGCGCGCAGGCAGCGGCTGCAGCGCGCGGTTCCCGGGCCAGTGCTGCCACACCGTGGAGACGCGGCATCCTCCCCGGGGCCCCCGCCCCTCTCCCCTCCTCGGCCCGGGCAGTCATGTGGATGAAAAGACAAAAATATGGATGGGGCGGGGGAGGCGGGTAGTGAGGAAGGGAAGGGGCAGAAGATGAAATAATAATACTGCTGGGTTTGTTCATTTCGGTGATAATTAGCGGTGCATTCACGCCGCCTCACCGGCCGCTCCCGGCTGATCCCGCGTGATGGATGCCTGGTGGTGCTGAATGCAAATTAGCATAATTTCATTACCGAGGGACCCGTGAAAAGGTTCAATTATAGAGCAATCTCATTAATACCAGGGCTTGTTAAACTAATAGAAAGAGACAGGCCCCGCAGCTCCAAGAGGTAGGCATGTGCTCGGAATGCAATTAACGCTGGAACCCCTAGTACCTGGGCCACGCCTCACCCCCTAGGACCGACCCCTAGTGCCCTGCAGACTTGGGCTCCCAGAGAGGCAAGGGGCCCCCGAACTTGGTGGCCCAGAGCCTGATAAATAGACACCCATGGGAGAAGCAAAGCATTCAGGCTGGGTCAGGCTTTCCAAATCTAGCCTGAGGCTACAGATGGGGAGACTGAGGTCCACAGAGTGGTGACCCCAGGTCAATGACATCGGAGGCAGCATAATAACAGAGGGGGACATTCAGGAGCGGGGAGGTGATGCTTATCCCTGTTTTAGGCCCTGGTCTACATAACAACCTCTCAGGAGCCCCTCCCACTCTGACTCAGTTTCTCCATCAGCACTTAGAAATGAAGGTCTCCAGGAGGCTTTCTCTTATGAATTATCTGGCTTCATTATGTCATGAGAAAGAGAGGACTGCTTGGCGTTCCTTCCTGTCCTCATGAATTTTATCAAAGCAAAAGGACCAGCTTCAGCCCTTCCCTCTGCTGGAGCCAGACGCTTGAGACCCCAGCATCTCAAGAAGAGGGGCTGTGTCAGAGCACCGGACACCGAAGCCGGAAGCCGAACCCCAGCACCGTTCCCTCCATCCCCACTCCCATCCAACCCCTCCCACCTGCACATCCAGCCTAAGGACCAGAAGGCACAGCTCTCTTTGAGGGAGGAACCACCGCTTTTTTCCCCAATGCTCAGGACTTGGATCCAGAGACCAGCACATTCTGCCTTTGGCATCAAAAAGTTTCTTAGGGATGTCATCTTTGCCCCCTTCTTCAATTTCAGCAAAAAGGGGTCATGCTTGACATTCAACTTCCCCTGTACTCCCCACCCCCTGCACCCTCAAAAACCCTTCACAATGACCTCAGGCACAGCTAGCTCCCTTCCCAGCCCTGGCGTTGAGCACACACCGAGTTGGGTCATATGAATTTGCTGTATTTTTTATCACCTCCGTAATATTTGATTTTTTTCCTGCAATTGTAAGTAAAACAGCACAAGTCCCAAAATACCCCCAAGCTGGAGAATGACTCACACTGTATATTACTGAACACATAAAAATATGCAGTGACTCAGAAGGGCCCAGCAGAAGCGACAACCCCCACAAAAGGCCCCATTGTTCAGATTCTAAAGGTAGAGGAGGGGGGCTCCCCAATCACCAACCATGGCTCTGGCTGCTGACACTTGTCAAACGCCTGGCAGTCTGCGGTGTGATTGGATTCTCTCTTTTTCTCATGACATAATGAAGCCAGATAATTTCATAAGAGAAAGCCCCTTGGAGACCTTCATTTCTGTTTCAAAATGCTGATTGGGAAAGATGAGGAGGCGACCTCAGAGACCATCTGGCCATAGGACCCCAAGAAGCTGAATGTCCAAAGGAGGGACTTCTGGTCATGCTGATATCCACCCCCTCTTAGGGGACCCTAGCAGAGCCTGGGATGGGGGACAGAACACAAGAGGAAGGACAGAGTGATGGGAAGAGGAACACGAGGCCCAGGATCCCAGGTCAGCCGTGATCGCTGGTCCCCACAGGCACGTGATTGGACCTTGGAAGGGGCCTGTGGAGCTGCAGGCAAGGCCGGGTCCTGGAGAGCCTCCTCTGACCAAGAAGGGCTTGGGAGCTACAGGAGGGGCAGCCAGCCCTGCAGAACCAAGAAACAGAAGGGGAGATAGCATCCTCAAAGTTAGGAAGGTAAGCACCGGAAGCGCTGAAAATTAACACCGGGATGCTGTGTGAGTGGAATAGGCGTGAGTGTGAGCGTGGTCCTCCTGTGAGTGCAGTCCTCATCCATCATAGCAGAAAGTCGATAGATAATGTCTAAAACTGATGAATCAGGAAATAGTGGCAGACGTGCATTATTGAGAGATATGGGCTGTGCTCAGGAGACCAGGCTGGGAGTGAACGTGGAGGCTCTGGGAAGGAAGGAGACTGGGCTTTGCGTAGGAAGCCAACCAGCACTATTTCACTGTTTGAAATATTGTCTTAAAGGTCTGTTGTTTATGCTCCTGGCAGTGGCTCTGCTTCATCACCATCACCCTGAATGGTTTTAGTCGCTCCCTGAGCACGTAAATGAGAGGGGCTGTTGCCTCTGTGTGTGTGTGTGTGTGCACGCGCACACACGTACATGTTTGCATCTGTTCCATGCATCACGTAAATCACCACTGTACTAGGCAGACATCCACGCAGTCTCTTTCTTATCTGCGTCTCAGTCTCTCTTATCTACATATTTGGAAGCCTTTCCTTTCTGATGGTCTGAGGTTTTGTAAGGATGAAGTTGAAAGCCAGAAGACCCAGTTTCATCCCGGTTCTGCCACTTTCTAGCTGTGTGACCTTAAACAAGACACTCACCCTCTCTGTGTCAGGTTTTTCTCCTCTCTAAAATAAGCAGGCTAGGGACTTCCCTGGTAGTCCAGTGGTTAAAAAAGAATTCCCCTTCCCGCACAGGGGACACAGTTTCCATCCTTGGTCAGGGAACTATAACCTCACAGGCCACAGGGTGACTGAGCCCAAGCACTGCAACTAGGGATCCCACGCACCGCAACTAGAAAATCCTGCGCACTGCAGCGAAGAGCCGGCATCCCACAATGGAGATCCCATGAAGCCAAAAATAAATAAATAAGCAGGGTAATTGCAGAGTCACCACAGGGATCCAGTGAAGGACAGTAGGTATCAAAGTGGCTTGTTAGCTTTACACATCCAAGGGGTTGTGGAAATCTGTGGGGTTGCCGCCGGTGGATCCTCATTTCTTAGGCTCCCTCGACTCAAATGGTATATTGCTGCCTCTGTTCCATTTCCTTCTTCCACTGTGTCTTCCTTTTTCTCATCTCATCCCCTACTTTGAGGGCTCCTCATTGGAAAGAAGTCGGTTAAAAGCTTAAACTGCAGTGAAAGACCAGGGGATGGAGAGAAGCAAGATCAGGGAGGGAGATGACCCCAGAGGATGACCGGTGTATGGATGGAGGAGGAAGGGGCCCCCTGTGACTCTATGCTAATCGGGACTCTTTGGGCTGAGTCACAGAATCTAATCCAATCTGGCTCAGATGAGAAAGAGTGCTGATTGGCTTATTTAACTGGGAGCCTGATGCCATCTTCAGGCATGGCTGGATCCAAAGGTTCTATCCTTTAGAACCTGTGTCTCTCTGCAGGTCTCAGTTCTGCTCTCCTCTGTGGCAGTTAAAATACCAAGGAGGCTTGTTCCACGTGATGGGGAGGATGGTCTTTGTTGAACTTACAGCTTCTAATTTCACAAGAGCCTTCCTCTCCCAGAGCCACTAGCACTTTCCCCCAAAGGAACTCTGATTGGCCCTTCCTGAATCACCTGCCCAGTTCTACTGTTTCCAGGCAGATGAGATTTCCTGATTGGCTGGCTAGAATCACATGTTCTGCCCTGGGGGCAGAAAGGCGGGGCCCTTGATTGGCAGTCCTACCAGAATCACCTGGAAAGGGAGAAAGCAGTCCCTGGAAGAGAGGAAAGGGGAGAGGGCCATGAGGGACAGACACCCCAAGGCCACTCGCAATGTCAGGGTCCTTAGCCTGGGAATGAGGTTAGGGGAAGAGACAAAGGGCCCCCTGATGCTCCAATGGGACTCTTCCCACCGACGCCTGATTCTCTGCTGACAAGGGCTGCAGCTCTAGCTGCCCTTGGCCCAATGGACCTGTTTACTGGGTGCTCACTATCTGCTAGGCATTTTCGCTACACACTGTCTTTTTTTAATTCTCTTCTTTTATTGGAATATAATTGCTTTACAATGTTGTGTCAGTTCCTGCTGTACGGTGAAGTGAATCAGCCACATGCATACACATATCCCCCCCTCTTGGAGCTCCCGTGCGCCCCACCCCATCCCACCCATCTAGATCATCACAGAGGGGCAAGTTGAGCTCCCTGTGCTTTATAGCAGGTTCCCACTCACTATTCCAAATCTCACTTAACCCTGTTTTGCGGAAATCAAAGCTCAGAGAGGCGAAATAACACAGCTGGGAGCACAGAGTTAAGGAAACAGTGAGTGTGCATCAAACTCTAAACCCTAGGCTTTAACCAATAGGCTCAACTGTGTGTAAGATGTTATATTTATTTACAATTACCTATGTAGTTCGTGGTTGGGGCCAGGAACTCTCCAGAGTCCTCACTCTACATGCACCATCCCATTTAATCCTCACATAATCCCATAAAGTGGATACTTTTGTTACTCCCATTTTACAGATGAAGAAACAGAGGCACAGAAGAATTAAGCAGTTTATAACAATGTCCGGCCAGGCTCCTTAGGGGATGCACTTAATTGCCCTCCATGCCAGTGTTAGCCCAGGCAGGTATTGTGAGTTTTTGCCGAATGGTGTTCGCTCTGGTAGCAGAAAGCCCTGCAGAGGATTCAGTACACCAGCTGCCCCCAAAGCCCTGACATCATGTTTTCTGAAGAAACCTCTCTCAGTGTCTCGGCTTCTTCATCTGTGAAGGGGCTCAGACTTGGGGCAAAGGCATGTTAATGCATGAGGGTAGGGGAAAGGAGATGAGAGCCATAAAGGAAAATAGAGACTCAGTCCCGAAGAGCAACTTTCAAAAAGGAGAGAGAACCGTGCGGAACCTGGGTGGTCGCACACAGCCCTGCAGCCGACCCCAGAGCACAGTGAGTGGGACCGGGGCCTCCCAGCTGAGCGGGGAGGGAGGAAGCCCCCAGCGGGGTCCCCGCAGCCCAGCTCACCGTGCTTTCCCTGCTGGCCCGCTGCCCAGCTGGCCTTCAGTAGGCACTGAGGGTACAGATCTCTCTCCAGGACCGAGAAGGGGTGACGTGGGGGAGGAGTTGCTTGAAAAGAAAGAGACTTCAGCCAGGGGTCCGGAACAGAAAAGCCCTCCTTGCCATCCTGCTTATTCTCACACCTGCCGTAGCTCCCCAGTCCCCAGCAGAAATATACACGTCCCAGCCAACCTCATGGCCCTCCACCACTTCTCCCCAGCATCCCAGCCAACCTCATGGCCCTCCACCACTTCTCCCCAGCATCCCAGCCAACCTCATGGCCCTCCACCACTTCTCCCCAGCATCCCAGCCAACCTCATGGCCCTCCACCACTTCTCCCCAGCATCCCAGCCAACCTCATGGCCCTCCACCACTTCTCCCCAGCATCCCAGCCCTCCCTCTGCCCCTAGACATCTCTCAACTCATCACAGGATGTCTGACCTCCAGGCCTTTGATTCCGCCTGTGCTCTTAAACATAGATCACCCTTTCCACTGCCACTGCTGCCCCAATCCAGTCCAGCCCGCGAAGCCTGGCCCAAACTGGAACCCCAAGGACATACCCATCACTCTTATCCCTGACCCCGCCCAGCAGGCTTTCTCTCTTGGGGATGCTAGTCCCCAAGCCTAGCATCCATCACCGACTCTGCTTCCTCAGAGATCTGTTACCCCAAACCCAGCGATTATCTGAGCCTCAGTTTCCACCAAAGTTTCATTTCTGTGTCCATATGCAATTGTAAATAATGATAGTAACTGTATCCTAGGGTGAGTGTGAGGGTTCGAATAAGATGATGCCCTTGAATTGGTTAGAACGGAGCAAGACACTTTGTAAGAACTCAGTGAATACTACGACTATTGCTATTACTGCTGTTATGACTGCGGTTATGACTACCACTATCTAGGAGGAGACGGTTGGCTGGATTTTTCAAAATAGTTTTAGTCCCATGGGCTCTTGAAGAACCTGTCACTTCCCACCAAGGGTTGGAGGGGAGAAAATGATGCTGTATGACTGATAGTCTAGGATATAAAGATGACACAGCTTCTGTCTCTCTTAGTCTGTGTCTCTCTTCTCTTTCTCTTTCTCTGTTTCTCTCTCTCTCTCGTTTCTCATTCCACTCACCCTTGTGGTGTTGTGAGGATGCCCAGGCCACGTGAAGAGACCATACGGGAATGTCCCAGCTCACTGCCCCAGCAACAGCTCAGCCAACAGGCAGCATGAACAGGCAGCCCTGAGTGTAAATGAGCCTTCAGCTGAGACCAAGTCCCAGCAGGAGAATGGCTCCCCAAAGATTTCTATGTGCGAGTCCCCAAAGCCTGTGAATATTCTCCATTTCACAGCAAAAGAACTACACATGGAATTAGGGTTGTGGACTTTGAGAGGGAGAGAGAGAGCAGCCCAGGTTACACAGGTGTGCCCCCCGTCCCATCTAACCACTCACGTCTGTACAAGCAAAGATTCTTTCCCCAGAGGTGGAGGGGCCAACACGGAGAGGCTGGCAGAGACACGCAGCGGAGGAAGAGGCAGGAGCCATTGAGGCAAAGGATTGGCCTGCTGTTGCTGCCTTTGGAAATGGAGAAAAGGGCTACCCTCTAGGAACAGGAGAAGGAAAAGGTTACCACTCCAGTATTCTGGCCTAGAGAATTCCATGGACTGTATGTAGTCCATGGGGTCGCAAAGAGTCGGACACAACTGAGCGACTTTCACTTCACTTCACTAGGAATTCAGGCTGCCTCTAGAAGCTGCAACGTCCATCCCGGTAAAGAAACGGGACCTTCAGTCCGACAATCACAAGGAACTGAATTCTGCCAACCACCTGAATGAGCAAGAAAACAGATTCTCCCCTAGAGGCTCTAAAGGGTCACAGATAGCCCTGTAGTCCCCTTGATTTCAGCCTCGGTACACTCTAAGCAGAGACCTAGCTGTCCCCACCAGAATTCTGACGGATAAGAAGGTAAGAAAATCACTTTGTGTGGTTTTAAGCCTCTGCATTTGGGATAATTTGTTGTGGCAGCAGCAGAAAATAAAGCAGCCTTGCAGATTTCCTTCTGAGGCTGGAGCAGAGGCAAACACCCCCATTCCTGTGAGCGAAGGCTTGTTCTATGCCAGTGTTGGAGAACAGGTTGTTATCACTCAGGCCCAGTAACTGAAACAGTGTTTCTCCCACCCCCTCCCCAGAGGAGTCTGCTGTCTTCTCTGAACTCCCCAAGCCTTGGTTTCTTCATCTGAAACATGAGAATAGTAATAATAAAGAGGCAACTGGCATATGCTGTCATAAAAAGGTAACATGCTAAAAAAAAAAAAAAGGTAACATGCTGTGTTTCTAAGCGAACATTTGGTGACCAATTTGCATCATATGGTACCATTGTTGTGAAATTAAAACCTATGGACATCACAATGAGATGTCTCATCACACCCATTAGAATAGCTATTATCCAAAAAACAAAACCAGAAAACGGGTGAGCAAGGATGTGGAGAAACTGGAACCCTTGGGCATCACTGGTGAGGATGTAAAATGGTGTAGCCACTGTGGGAAATGATATGGCGGCTCCTCAAAAAAGTTAAACATAGAACCACCAACTGATTCACCAGTTCCACCTCTGGGTATATACCAGAGAGAATTGAAAAAGGAATTTGAATAGATGTTTGTAGACCCATGTTCATAGCAGCATTATTTAGAATAGCTGAAACCTGGAAGCAACCCAAGCATCCATTGGTGGATGAATAGATAAACAGGATGTGATCTGTGCATACAATGGAATATTACTCAATCTTAAAATGGAAGGAAATTCTGACACATGCTATTATGCGATCAAACCTCAGACAGTATGTTAAGTGAACTAAGCTAATCACAAAATTACAAATACTGTATGATTCCATGTAAATGAATTATGAATTACCTGTAATAAATATAATATAGTAGGAATGTGTGTGCATGCATGCTAAGTTGCTTCAGTTGTGTCTGACTCTTTGCAACCCCATGGACCATAGCCTGCCAGGTTCCTCCATCCATGGGATTCTCCAGGCAATAATGGAATGGGTTGCCATGCCCTGTTCCAGGGGATCTTCCCAACCCAGGGATCGAACCCAAGGTATAATATTAGTCAAATTCATAGTGACAGGAAGTAGGATAGTGGTTGCCAGGGGTGAGAGTAAGGGGGCATGTGGCGTTACCATGTAATGGAATGGATACAAGGGTTTCTGTTTGGGATGATGAAAAAGTTCTGGAAATGGGATGATGGTGATAGTTACACCATAATGTAAAAGGATTTAATGTTATTGAACTGTACACTCAAATTTGGCTAAAACAGCAAATTTTATGTTAGATATATTCTACCAAAAAATTTTTTTAAACTTTATGTGTGTATGTTTGTACCTGTATTATCTGTGGATGCTCAGTCGTGTCCAACTCTTTGCAACCCCATGGACTGTAGCCCACCAGGCTTCTCTGCCCATGAAATTTTCCAGGCAAGAATATGGGAGTGGGTTGCCATTTCCTTCTCCAGGCGATCTTCCCTACCCAGGGATCGAACCCGGGTCTCTTGCATTGGCAGGCAGATTCTTTACTGTCTGAGCCACATGGGATGCCCCCACCTGTATTATGGAAAACTTAAAAGGATATATTCTATATCGTTAAGGATGGGAATTAAGTGTGGGAGCATAGAATGGGAAGCATGTATTTCATCTTTTACTTAATATACCTATATATTGCTTAACCAAATTATATAAGGACTCATTAAGTTTGCAATAATAATACAAATATGCATTTTTATTTTTAAAAATGTTTATTTATTTATTTGGCTGTTTTGGGTCTTAGTTGCAGCATGCAGGATCTTAGTTCCTGGACCAAGAATGGAACCCCCAGGCCCCCTGCATGATATGCATTTTTAAATGGTGACAGCAACACCCACTTCAAAGGCATGATGTGAGGATTAACAACCTTGCTGTAGAAAAGGCGCCTACCTTCCCCGGGCCTGGATTGGAGTTCTTGCTGGAGGGACATAAAACCCTCCCCTTTCCTTTTCCCAGTCCTGAGCCTTTTCTCATTTCTAGGGTTGGCCCTAGAAATGAAGGACCTGAGCCCAGCACAGCTCCATGCCCATCTCACTGTCTACAGAGCAGCCAAGACTAAGGAAGGGTCCACCCCAAGAGGCCTACCCAAAGCCTGGTGATCCACCCAATCGTGAGGCTGGGAAACTGTCTCCACCTCGGGAATGAGCAGGAGGGTTGAGTCTTGAGCACTGGGAGGAAAAACATGATCCTTTGTGGGTGGTCACATCATTAAGTGCAACAGTTGCTGCCTTCTGGATCATTCTCAGGGACTACCCTCTGGGTACCTGTTTTCTGTTAGAGTCAGAATCTACTTCTAGGCCTGTACAGACTTGAGCTTCCTGCAGAGCTATGGGCCCAGCGGTTGTGAGCATGCGCTCCAGAGCAGGGCAGTGGGGGAGGCAGAGGGGTGGGGATGTGAAAGCCAGCTCTGCCACTTTCTGCCACTTTGTAATCTTAAGGTACTACTTGACCACACTGTACCTCTGATTCCTTACCTATAAATTGGAAATAATGATGGTACCACGTCACAGAATGTTTCAGAGTCAGTGAATAATACATGTATGGTTCTGTGGAAACTGATAAATAGCAAGTCCTGAATAAATACTTACAGAATGAATTATACTATCTTTGAATTGGTCCTAACAGGCCGAAATGGTTTGGTGGCTCCTGACAGTTTTACATAACAAACCCAGAAGTACACTATTGCACTGGTCTTTTGAGCCACTCCAAAAATAAATATAGGTGATTTTCTGAAGTCTAAAACCCCAAAGCTCTAAAAGAAAAGTAATTTTTTGTCATCAAAATATTTTGATGATATAAAAATTAAAACTTTGTTTTTTGGCATCAGATAACAAATAGATGGGGAAACAGTGACAGACTTTATTTTGGGGAGCTCCAAAATCACTGCAGATGGTGACTGCAACCATGAAATTAAAAGACAGTTACTTCTTGGAAGAAAAGTTATGACCAACCTAGATAGCATATTAGAGACATTACTTTGCCAACAAAAGTCCATCTAGTCAAAGCTATGGTTTTTCCAGTAGTCATGTATGGAGAGTTGGACTATAAAGAAAGCTGAGCACTGAAGAATTGATGCTTTTGAACTGTGGTGTTGAAGAAGACTCAAGAGAGTCCCTTGGACTGCAAGGAGATCCAACCAGTCAATCCTAAAGGCAATCAATCCTGAATATTCATTGGAAGGACTGATGTTGAAGCTGAAACTCCAATACTTTGGCCACCTGATGCAAAGAACTGACTCATTGGAAAAGACCCTGATGCTGGGAAAGATTGAAGGAGGGAGGAGAAGGGGATGACAGAGGATGAGATGGTTGGATGGCATCACCCACTCAATGGAAATGAGTTTGAGTAAACTCTGAGAGTTGGTGATGGACAGGGAGGCCTGACGTGCTGCAGTCCATGGGGTCGCAAAGAATCGGACATGACTGAGCGACTGAACTGAATTGAACTGAACTGAACAAACAAAATCAACTTAGACAAGTAATAGATTTGGAGAAATACTTGCAACATAGAAAATTGAAGGTTAATATTTATAATACGCCAATGAGGTGTTAAAAATAGAAGGAATTAAATTTTAAATTGGGATAAGTAAACATGAATCAGCAAATCACAGCGGAACAAATCCAGAAGGTCCATAAACATGAAAAGATGTTCAAACTCTGGGCTATGTACATTGAAATAATAAGAGGGTGTTATTTTTCAACCAACAGATTGGATTACATGTAATATTTAAGTGACATAACATCTACTACCAGGAAGTTGTGATAAAATGGGTTCTCTTGTTCAAATCTAGAAAATGCAAATTATTTCCAGAAACAGTCATTATTGTGTAAAAATTCATATATGCTTTGACCTGGCACTCTCTTTCTAAGAAAGATATCTTACAAAATAAAAACACTGGTACCTAATATATGTGCTTGTCACACAGCTCTTCACCATTGACAAGACACAAGCTGCCATCAAATCATTAATGGATAGATATATTCATATTACACAGCCATAAAAAAGAATGAATTAGAGCAGTGGCAAAATTAGAAAGATTTCTTCAAGACACTGAAGAGTAAAAAAAAATGAAAAGCAGGAAAATATGTATAAAAATAATCCCATTTCTGGTAAAAATAGACAAAAACTCCAAATTCATGCAGTTATGTAAATATTTGGGCTTATGAAATAAAAATTATTAAAAAACATAGCTGCAAAAAAGTATGTGCTATTATTGGACACATATTTACACATGGGAAAGCACAAAAATGCTCTATCTAGAAGATTAACCATGAAAACAGTGAGGATCATGGTCTCTGGGGAGGAGGGAGGGGGTGGTTAGATGATAATTAGTTTTATTTTTAATACTTTATTTCTTTGATGAAAAGCACACTGTAAGCAAATATGAGAAATGGTTAATAGCTGAGTGGTAGGCGTAGGGATGGTTGCTACATTATTCTTTAAAATAAAAATAAGAAAGTGAAATAAATCTAACTATACATTCTGTCTCAGTTGATTCAGTCTGGTGTGACAGAATACCATAAACTGGGTGACTTATAAACAGTACACATTTATTTCTTACAGTTTGGGAAGCTGGAAGTCCAAGCTCAAAACACCAGCAGACTCAGTCTCGTAAAAGTCCACTTCCTTCTCGCAAAAGTCCATTGACCACTGTCCTCTCACTGTAATCCCACATGACGGGCAGGAGAGTTCTCTGGGGCCTCTTTTATAGGGCACGATTTGCATCCACAGGGGCTCCACTCTCATGACCTAATCACTTCCCAAAGGACTCACCTCCTAAAATCAGTACCTTGGAAGCTAGGCTTTCAGTGTATAAATTTGTAGGGGGGCATAAACATTCACTTCATTCCACATTCATTATATAATGAGAAGTCATCAAAAGCATCTGTTATGGGGTTTATAGATTTATCCCACACAGTTTCCCCATCTATACAATGGGCACAAGTGATAATACTCCTAATAGGTTGCTGAGAAGTTCAAATGAAAGAATACTTACAAAGGGTCCAGTATTCAGCCAACATCAGTGAGCCCTATCTCCTTAGGCACTTGTGTAGATATTGGCAAAGATATTTTGGTGCCCCTCCCAAGGGACAGCAGATAATCTGGCCCAAGCATGGGGGCCTTGATGGCTAATCTGAACTCTTGGGCATTTCCAGAAGGCTAGAGGCAGAAGGAACATCACAAGAAAGGAAAACTACAGATAATATCTCTTATGAACATAAATCTGAAAACCTTTAAGAAAAATATTGGCAAATTAAACATAGCAACATATAAAAGAGTTATACACCGTGACCAAGTTGGAGTTATCACAGGAATGCAAGCTTGGTTCAGCATCTGAAAATTAACTAATGTAATAAATCATATCAATAAATTAAAAAACAAAAATCACATGATCATCTCAACTGACATAAAATATGTTTTTGCCCATCTGAATGGAGAGTTCCAAAGAATAGCAAGGAGAGATAAGAAAGCCTTCCTAAGTAAACAATGCAAAGAAACAGATGAAAACAATAGAATGGGAAAGACTAGAGAGCTCGTCAAGAAAATTAGAGATATCAAAGATGGGCACAATAAAGGACAGAAATGGTATGGACTTAACAGAAGCAGAAGATATTAAGAAGAGGTGGCAAGAATACACAGAAAAAACTATACAAAAAAGATCTTCATGACCCAGATAACCATGATGGTGTGATCACTCACCTAGAGCCAGATATTTGGAATGCGAAGTCAAGTGGGCCTTAGGAAGCATCACTGCGAACAAAGCTGGTGGAGGTGATGGACTTCCAGCTGAGCTCTTTCAAATCCTAAAACATGATGCTGTGAAAGTGCTGCACTCAATATGCCAGCAAATTTGGAAAACTCAGCAGTGGCCACAGGACTGGAAAAGGTCAGTTTTCATTCCAATCCCAAAGAAAGGCAATGCCAAAGAATGTTCAAACTATTGCACAATTGCACTCATCTCACACGCTAGTAAAGTAATGCTCAAAATTCTCCAAGCCAGGCTTCAGCAGTAATGTGAACCATGAACTTCCAGATGTTCGAGCTGGTTTTAGAAAAGGCAGAGGAACCAGAGATCAAATTGTCAACATCTGCTGGATCATCGAAAAAGCAAGAGAGTTCCAGAAAAACATCTATTTCTGCTTTATTGACTGTGCCAAAGCCTTTGACTGTGTGGATCACAACAAACTATGGAAAATTCTTTAAGAGATGGGAATACCAGATCATCTTACCTGCCTCCTGAGAAACCTGTATGCAGGTCAGAAAGCAACAGTTAGAACTGGACATGGAACAATGGACTGGTTCAAAATTGGGAAAGGAGTATGTCAAGGCTGTATATTGTCACCCTGCTTATTTAACTTATATGCAGAGTACATCATGAGAAATGCCAAGTTGGATGAAGCACAAGCTAGAATCAAGATTTCCAGGAGAAATATCAATGATCTCATCAGATGTGCAGATGATACCACCCTTATGGCAGAAAGTAAAGAGGAATTAAAGAGCCTCTTGATGAAGGTGAAAGAGGAGAGTGAAAAAGCTGGCTTAAAACTCAACATTCAAAAAACTAAGATCAGGTCCCATCACTTCATGGCAAACAGAGGGGAAACAATGGAAACAGTGACAGACTATTTTCTTGGGTTCCAAAATCACTGCAAATGATGACTGCAGCCATGAAATTAAAAGACGCTTGCTCCTTGAAAGAAAAGCGATGATAAACCTAGACAGCATATTAAAAAAGCAGACATTACTTTGCCGACAAAGGTCCATCTAGTCAAAGCTACGGTTTTTCCAATAGTCATGTATGTGTGTGAGAGTTGGATCATAAAGAAGGCTGAGCACCAAAGAACTGATGCTTTTTAACTATGGTGTTAAAGAAGACTCTTGAGAGTCCCATGGACTGCTTTGACTGGACTCAAACCAGTCAATCCTAAAAGAAATCAATCCTGAATATTCATTGGAAGGACTAATGCTGAAACTGAAACTCCAATAGTTTGGCCACCTGATGCAAAGATACTGACTCATTAGAAAAGACCCTAATGCTGGGAAAGATTGAAGGCAGGAGGAGAAGTGGATGACATAGGACAAGATAGTTGGATGGCATCACTGACTCAATAGACATGAGTTTGAGCAAGGTCTGGGAGATGGTGAAGGACAGGAATGCCTGGAGTGCTATAGTCCGTGGGGTTGCAGAGAGTCGGACATGACTGAGTGACTGAACAGCATGCTTTTGACAAAATCGCACAACTTTTCATGGTAGAAACACTCAACAAACAGGTGATATATGGGAACTTCCTCAACCTATTAAAGGGCATCTACAAAAAGCCCACTGTTTAACATCATATTTAGCTGTAAAAGATTGGATGCATTCCTCGTAAGATCAAGAATAAGGCAAGGATGTTTGTTCTCACTACTTCTATTCAATATTGTACTACAGGCTCTAGCCAAGGCAACTAGGCAAGTAAAAGAAATAAAAGGCACTCAGATTGAAAAGGAAGAAGTAAAAACTATCTCTATTCACTGATGACATTATCTTGTACTTAGAAAATCCTAAGGAATCTACTAAAAACTACTAGAAATAATAAAAGAGTTTATTAGGTTGCAGGACATAAGATCAATGTATAAATATCAATTGTCTTACTATATACTTGCAATAAATAATCTAAGGTGAAAATTTTTTAAAAATCATATTAACAATTGCATTAAAATGAATAAAATCATTAGGAATAAATTAACAAAAGAAGTACAAGACTTGCACACTGAAAACTGCAAAACATTGTTGAAAGACATTTTAAAAGATCTAATTAATTGGAAAAACAGCTTATGTTTATGGTTTGCAAGACTTAACATTGTTAAAACAGCAGTCTGTCATCCTGATCTACAGATTGAGTACAATCCACATCAGAATCCCAGATGATTTCTTTATGGAAATTAACAAAGTGATTCTAAAATTTATAGAGAATTTCAAAGGACCATGGTGGATAGCAAAGTATATATACAGAGAGAGACAAGAAGAACAAAATAGGAAGATTCACATTCCCTGATTTCAAAACCTAGTACAAAGCTACAGTAATCAAGACAATCATGGTACTGGCACACAGATAGACACTTAAGTCAATGGACAAGAATTGAGAGTCCAGAAATAAACCAACACATCTACAGTCAACTGATATTTAACATGGGTGCCAAGACCATCCGCCATCTTTTTAACAAATGGTGCTAGAACAACTGGACGGTCACAGAAAGAAAGAATGAAATTAGACCTTTCCCTGTCACTATATATAATAATTAGTTCATAATGGATCAAAATCTTAATGTAAGGGCAAAACTATCAATACAAAATTCAGAAGAAAACCAGGGGTAAATACTCATGACCTTGGACCTGGCAATTCCTGCTCCTTTTCACTCTTTCCTCTCTTATGCCTCTGTACAATGCATGGCATGGGGTAAGTACCAAGAGAATTATCACTGAATGAATAGCATGCCCCTCCATGAGCAAGATGAATAAATAGAGTCCATAGTGTGCAAGCCTTGCCTTACATGCAACCTGCATGTCTGATTTCAGACAGTCTTCACAAGAGCCCCTAAGATAGAGGCTCCCATTAGACCCATTTTACAGATAAGAATACTGAGGATCAGAGGAGTTCAGCAGCTTGCCCTGAGTCATGCAGCTTTGACAGCTGGAATTTAACTCCAGGCTATCTGGCTCTGGAGCCTATGCTCACCATCATCATACTCTATCACCCCTCACAAAAATATGAATCTGCACAGCCTGTGTAGTTGCTTGCCCTCTGAGCAAAGAGAGGAGATTGGGCTTCTGGTCCCAGGCTGCCCTTTACATGTTGTGCATTCAGAGGAAGTCCTATCTCCTCCTTAGACCTCAGTTTCCCCATCCCAACAGGGAGCAGGTTGGACTGGATGGTCTTAGGAGGCCTTTCCTACTCAGACCTTCTGTGAAGTGGACATGAGCCCACGTGAACCTTCAGGACCACAAAGATGTCTGTTAGCAGCACTGTCCCCAGTGGCTCAGAGGTGAAGAATCTGCCTGGCAAGCAGGAGATGCATGCTCAATCCCTGAGTCAGGAAGATCCCCTGGAAAAGAAAATAGCAACCCACTCCAATATCCTTGCCTGAGAAACCCCATGGACAGAGGGGCCTGGCAGGCTACAGTCCATGGGGTCCTAAGAGGAACAAAGATTAGTTGGCAGGAGGGCCCATGGGGAAGGAAGAGGTGCAGACTGGGTGGGGGGGTTGGGCAAATAGACCCTCTGGTCACAGGAGGAAATTAAGGCAGTCTGTTTGGAGTACAGTTTTGCAGCGTGTATCAAAAGTGCAATTCCCCTTCTCAAATCTAGTAACTCCCCTTCTAAGTCTCCATCCTACCAGAATGCTCTCACCCACCCACCAAGACACACCCAAGGATTCTCCCTGCAGCAGCATCTGTGATCTCAACAGGCTGGAAACAGATGGAAGGTCCCTCCATGCAGAAGTGGTTGAATCCATCACAGACATCCCTCCTCTGAAATCCTCTGCAGCACTTCACAAGATGGGATGGGTGGTATGTTCTGACATGAAAAGTAGATCCTCGAAATATTGCTGAGGGAAAAAAAGCAAGAGCAATATATTTAATATAATCACATGAGTGCTGGAAGAGAAGCCAAGACATGAATGTGTAAATGGGTATTGATATAAATGCAGAGAGAAAGGTCTGGAAGAATGGACACCTATCCTCTGGGGCAGAGAGCAGGTTGGGACAGGGTGTTGGCAAACACTTTCCCTTGATGCCCTCCATACTATTCCTGTATTGTATGAATTTCTTACTGTGAAGACGTATTCATATTTTCCTGCGTCACTTTGAAAACAAACTAAATTGCCAAAGAGAAAACAAAGCAAGAAGTGGGAGCATGGCTCGTGCCTGCTTCTTTTTCTCCAAGGCATTTTTCCTCACTTAGAACGTGCTGTGTGGAACTTTTTCTTGCCTCAGTTACTGTCTGTGCCCCCAGGAGAATGTCAGCCTCATGCGGGCTGGAACTTCTGCCTAGGATAAATCCAGGTATATATCAGGCACTTAAATAATATTTGATGAATGAATGAATGGTCCCTCTATTCAATCTCAAATGGAACCGAAACTAAGAAACACAGCCACACACCCATCAGTGATGTGGGCTGAACAAGGTCCCTTCTAAAAATAGCTTTCTCTCTTCATCCTCCCTTTTTCCATTCCCCAGACTCCAAGACCCAGTGCAGATGCTCCTTCCAGAAGCCTTCTCCTCTCATCCAATGATTTATTCCACAATCACTCACCGAGCATCAGCTCCAGGCCAGGCCCTGAGCTGAGTGCTGGGGACGCAGCCGTTTGCCTGGGACACAAAGAGACCTCCTGGGTCACCCAGCACAGAGCAGGAGGTAACAGCCCAGCACCCCCAAGACACACATCCTGGTTGCAGCTACTCATTTATCCATACAGGATAATTCTAGTGAAAAGATAAAAGTCCATTTCTCCATAATAACAAGTCCCAAGCTAAACAGCCAGCTGCTAATGCTGGGGTGGGAATGAAGACCAAGAAGCAGTTTAAGAAAGCAAAGCAAGGGGTAAGTCAACAGGCACAAAGTTACATGAATCTCGGCAGGAAGCAGTGCTGAGTCCACCCTTGCCTCAAGTGAAAACAGGAAATAGCAAATCGCAAGACTCTTTGGGCGAAGGGCTCCAAAGATGGGGAAATCGCTCATCAAATGAGAAAAACATGAGGCAAGGCTTAAAGTGGCAGAACTTATTTTAATACAATTATTCAATCATTTGGTGACTGAGCAGTCACTGAAATGACTCTGTGATATTTCTTTTATGGAGGGGGGGGCATGCCTAATGTACTAGAATGTTGCGCTCATATGATGCACCCTTCCTGAAAATGCAGGGGGCGAGAGGGAAGAGCCCACAGAAAAGATATTCATAGCAATGCCGGCTGAAATGGCAAAGAATTGGAGAATGTTTAAATGTCAAGAAAGCAAAAGCCCCTCTAAACCACTAGAGGTTCATCCACTCCATGGAATATACGCAAGCTCTAGAATAAAGGTCTTATAAACTTGTGGAAAGTGTCCTCCTGATAGTATTCTATATGGAGGAAAAAGCAGGAGGCTTTTTTCCTGTCTGGAAAAAAAGGCTGTCTGGCTGAAAGAGCAACTTTAAAAACCATACATTCACAAGGACAAACGAGAACAGGGAAAGACCCTTAAAATGAGAGAGACTGTAAATGAATTTTGTCTTTTATTTTTATGGCTGGTGCTACATTATTGTTTGTGTGATTAGAAATGCTGAAATCAAAGCAAAGCCAGTTAAAGGCTACTTATAACTCAGATTTAAACACTCACACACAGAACACTGAATGGAAAGTGTCTGACTGGTCCTGAGCTGGGATTTTTGGACCTTGGAGACAGAAGGATATGGAGCCAGTGCTTGAGAAACTCACAGTTGGAGATGGGAAGGGAGATCATCATAACATAGTAGCAAGGCTCTGAGCGAGATGGGCACAAGAAATAATAATGTCAGTATTAAGAATGATGATGGGGATGACATCTAACATCCATGTAGTACTGTATTAGTCAGGATGAACTAGCATATGCTGCAGTAACAAACAAGCCCACAATCTCAGTGGCCAAGGTCTATTGCTTATTCATGCTTGTTCATTGCAAGTTGGCCAGTTCATTGCAGAAGGAAGAGACACTGCTTATTCTAGTTTCTAAAAGACCTGAGCAAGTGAAGCAGCCTTCATCCATTCAAAAGTTGCCAGTCACTGTGCCAGAGAGAAAGAGTTCCGGGGAGTCTTACACCAGCAGTTAAATACTCTGGCCCAGGAAGTGACACCCATCTTTCCTGCAACTAGTTCATTGGCCAGAGCTGCTTCTGTGCACCCAACCTCAAGGGGATAGGAAGTATAATTCTACCAAGCTTCCACAAGGCAAGGGCCAGAAATCTTTGCTAAACTATTTTTAACTGCCATCAACACGATTTCAGGTGCTATCCAAATGCATTACATGTATTGGCATTTTTAATTCAGATAACAAGCATAAGAGGTAGGGACTATTATCTCCATTATAAAATAGAGGAAAGTGAAGCCAGAGAGGTGATGTAACGTACTCAAGGTCACAGTGGACATGTTAGAACTGGACTTTGAGCCTAGGACCGTGGCTCCAGAATTGGGCCTCTTAGTGACATCACTCTACTGAGTGAACTCAAAGGAAGACTAGCTCCTGGGGGCCTGGGGCCAGAAGGTGGTCTGGGGGAGTGATGTTTGAGCTGGTGATCAAAAACCCTGACCAGTGCCAGCACTCCACAGCCTTGAAGGGTGCTCTCAAACCATATCAGGTATCCAGCTTCTTGCCAAAAGTGCATAACCTGAATAGAATCAGGAGGAAACAATCAGACCCAAATGGAGGGATGGTCTACAAAGCAGCTGTCCTGAAAGCCTCAGCCTCACTGTTGTGAAAGACAAAAGGGGCAGGGAGGGTGGGGGCTGAGGCTCTGTCTGGATTCAAGGAGACACACACATGAATGCAAGCCTTGCTTCTCAGCTGGATACTGTATACGGACACAGTAAACGCTGAATAGGGACGGTGCTAGACAACCGTATGGTGTCAGCATTAACTTTCCTAAATTTGATTATTATACTTGGATATGGAAAGAAAGTGCCTGCGTTCAGATATCCCCTGAAATATGGAGGCCTGTGAAGGGTCCTAACGCCTGCACTTTCTCTCACAGGAGCCAGCAATAATCATAAGGATGTTGCAGGCAGGGGCACCCCTTCCAGGGCCAGAGAGTAGGCTCGCGTCTACTTGAAAATGAATTGTCCGAGGAGACCCATGCGCTGACCAAGCAAGAGACTTGATTGGGAAGAGAACAGGAGGGTAAGGGAACCCAGGAGGACTGCTCTACCAAGTGGCTCCCAGTCTCGGGTCTTATGGCGATGGGATTAGTTTCCGGGTTGTCTCTGGCCAGTCATTCTGACGCGGGGTCCTTTCTGGAGACACACCCATCGCTCAGCCAAGATGGATGCCAGCGGGGAGGATTCTGGGAGGTTGGTAGGACATGTGGACTGGTGTCTCCTGTCTCCTTTTGAGCTTTCCAGAATTCTTGCGGCTTGTTAGCTCTGTGCTCCTTACCAGGACCTCCTGTTATAAAATAACTCACACAGATGGCTACTGTGGTGCCTGGTCAGGGTGGGAGTTTCAATCAGTCCTTCCTCTAACAAGAATACTAGACACTGATAGAAGGAGAGAGAAAGCAAATGTAGCAACATGTTAGCAACTGGTAAATACAGGTGACAGTAAACAGGCATTCACTGGACATTCTTGCAACTTTATACCGGCAGGAAACTTCCCCTTCAAAGAAAAAACCAGTGCCGTCTGCCTTCTGTCCCGTTCTTGCTCCATGTGTATGTGTGCGTGTGTGTGGTATTCACCATCTGCTTGGTGACACGGGCCATCTCACCCACTGGCTGCCCCTTTGAGGACTGACTCAGTCTGTCCCGGTCTGTCTGAGCAGGTGCTGAGGGGTGTGACCTCCCAGCTCTGACCTTGTTACTTGTCGCAGTGACAGGAGGAGTTGCAAAAATCACATGGCCAGGATGGTGGAGAGAGGGGGCCAGTTTTGCAAGTAATTGATCCAGAAGTGTGTACGCCCCTGGGTCTGTCCTCATGTGTGTTTGAAGGAGTGGGCTTGTATGAAGTACAGGTTCATAAGAACTGCACGAAGTGTTTGTACTGTACGGCAGGCTTCCCACACTCTGAGACCGTTCATGCCACCCTTCAGTCTTCCCAAACCCCTCTTGGAGACAGAGCCTGTGACTGGTGGCTGCTCTACCTGGGAACTCCTTGCAAAGTCCCTGCCCAGACCCAGCACCTAGCCTGGTTGTAGAATGATTTAACTTCCAGTTATCCTGCCTGTCCTGGCGGCTCAGTGGCAAAGAACCCTCCTGCAACGCAGAAGACATGGATTTGATCCCTGGGTCAGGAAGACCCCCTAGAGAAGGAAATGGCTACCCACTCCAGTATTCTTGCCTGTGAAGTCCTGTGGACAGAGGAACCTGGTGGGCTATGGTCCATGGGATCGCAAAAGAGCTGGACACAGCTTAGCTACTAAACAACAACAGCAACAGCCCTGCCTGCAGGACCGGCTCCATAATTTCTGGGGCCTGTGAAAAAGGCAAACACAGAGTCCTGTACCCCAAGATTATTAAAGAATTTAAGACCGCAACAGCAGAGCATTAGACCAAGCATGCCATTTCCTTCTCCAGGGGATCTTCCCGACCCAGGGATCAAACCCGGGTCTCCGGCATTATAGGCAGATGCTTTATCATCTGAGCTACCAGGGAAGCCCTGCTAAGCATGGGTCCTGCACGGGGCACACGTTTGTGATCCTGGCCCTGCCTGCCAAGCCTCCTCTTCTGGTCTGACCCTGGCTACCCCACCAGACAGCCTCTGCTGAGTCCACCTTCATTCATTCATTCAATACAGGTTTCTTGAGTGTCCACTACACCCCCAGGGACTGTTCTACATGCTGAGGATGCAACAGTGAACAGATTGGTCCATGCTTTTATGGAGCTTACGTTCTAGAGCGAGAGACAAAAAAATAAGATAAATAAACGTGTCCTGCGTCAGACACTGAGAAGGGCTATGATGAGAAGGGCTTCCCAGGTGTCTCAGTGGTCAAGTATCCACCTGCCAAGCAGGAGACATGGGTTCTATCCCTGGGTCAGGAAGATCCCCTGGAGGAGGGGATGGCAACCCACTCCGGTATTCTTGTCTAGAGAATCCCATGGACAACAGAGGAGCCTGGCGGGCTACAGTCCATGGGGTCACAAAGAGTAGGACACAACTGAGCGACTGAGCACATCAAGAAGAGACACAGGAAGTGTGAGGCACCCCGGGGGGGCGGATGCTGGTAAGGAGACAGGATAATAACTAGAGTGGGCAAGGAAAGCTTCGCCGAGTAGGTGACTTCTGATTAAGGGTCTGAAGGAAGTGAGGGACTGATCCAGGCGCAGGGAACTAGGAGTTAAGGGACATTGCAGGGAAAGAGAACAGCCAGTGCAAAGGCCCTGAGGCAGGAACATGGCTATAGTATTCAAACAACAGGAGGATGGTGCCTCTGCAGAGGAAGGAGCAAGGCGGCTGAAGCAGAAGCCGAGGTCAGAGAGGAAGGGAGTTAGGGCACAGAAACCCAGCCTTGCTGGCCACGACCAGGAGTGTGGTTTGGACTTCAAAACAAGGGAGGCCGGGGGAAGGTTCTGAGCAGAGAGATGATCTGGCCTGATGAATATTTCAAAAGGATGGAACTGGCTTATGAGTGGGGAGTAGATGGGGTTTGGGGAGGCCAGGGCAGAAGCAGGGAGGCGGGTTCAGAGATGCTGCCCTTCCCCCACTACGGGCGATTCTAGTCCTGGCTGTCAGCCCAGTGACCACACCTGTGACCCTCCGTGGCTTCTGCAGCCAGCACTTAGAGGGCCGGAGGCACTGGGAATGACCCAAAAAGCAGCCTTAAAAAAAAAAAAAGGCAACCCTCAGCCAGCGACAAATGAGACAAACAAGCCAGCTTCCTCACCTTCAAGGGAGACACCCCGGAAACAGGTGCTACAGCCCTGCCCCTGACTACAGAGGCACCATCCTCCTGTGCCCCCGCAGGAATGTGCCCATGGAGGTGACTTGCTTGATAAGATAACCCCAGAGTCTTCCCGATGACGGTGGTAGCTCAGGCCATAAGGCATCTGCCTGCAATGCAGGAGACCGGTTTGATCTGGGAGATCCCCTGGAGAAGGAAATGGCAGCCCACTCCAGTGTTCTTGCCTGGAGAATTCCATGGACAGAGGAGCCTGGCAGGCTACAGTCCATGGGGTCGCTAAGAGTCTGACACGAACTAACACACCTTTCTTCCCTACCATTGCTTCCTGGATTACCTCCCAAAGAACCACTTGCCCCCAAACCCTTGCCTGAGATGTGCCCCCTGGGGACCCATCACCAAGAGGGAAGGGCGGCAGGACCCCAGTGCGAGCAGAAGGTGGTTGAGAAAGACAGGACAGCAGAGATGGTGAGAAAAGGTCAGACTCTGGCTACACTAGGGACAGATTTCAGACAAACGGAGGTGTGGGTCTGTGGACTCAAAGCACCTGTCTTCATCTACTCCTGCCCCTGTGTCTTGGAGGTGATGTTTTAGTCGCTGAGTCGTGTCCTACTCTTGCGACCCCCATGGACTGTAGCCCTCCAGGCTCCTCTGTCCATGGGATTCTCCAGGCAAGAATACTAGAGTGGGTTGCCATTTCCTTCTTCAGGGGATCTTCCCAACCCAGGAATCGAACCCGGGTCTCCCGCACGGCAGGCCTGACGCAGGGTTGGGAGGGTCTCCGCCTCCTGGGGACCAGGAGGCAGGACCAGGGCCTGGACCCCGGCCCTCGGTGCCCAGCCGCCAGTCCCTGTCCTGCGGGGCGGAGGGGCTGAGGCTGGGGGAGTTAATGAGGTCCCAGGCTGCAGCGCACCCGCTGAAAATGACAAACGAACAGCATTAGAGGCCGTTCCCACAATTACTATCAGTTGGCTGTAATATAAATATGCAAATTCCCTGGGCTTGAACTTTAACACCCTCTGTAGAGACCATTCATCTCTTTAAAGTATTAATTTAAGTTGTAAAAGGGCCCATACATCACCGCGTGTCATTTTGAAAACAAATATTAATCAATTTTACCCTCGGAATTGCGGGCGGCGGAGGCGGCCCCCCGTTACTGCGGCACAAGGCGGCGGCGGGGAGAGATTTACATATTCATCCGAGCTTAAGGAAGCCGGCGATAATGCAAGAACAACCCCCGAAACTTGGGCTTCCAGACCTTATCTGCGCGCCCCGCCGCCCGGCGCTGCTTGGGCATTCGCGGCACCGCCCCGCCATGCAAATGAGCCCCGAACTATCTGATAACCTTGAACGCCGGACCGCAAGCACGCGGGGCCGGTCCCGCTTCTCTCCTCCCAGAAACGACTAAGTATTGGGAAAAGGTTGGGTTCGCCCGCCCTCCCCAAGCAGTGGAGGAACCACTCTGGCTTGTGGGGTGCTGGTTAGGACTGGTAAGGGCGCGAAGTTTTCTCTTCCTCCAGACTTAGAACTAGAAACAGCAGGAGGGGCTGTTTCTAGTTCTAAGAAACAGAACTTCGGCACTGCCTTCGGCCGTGGGGAGCATCTCAGGGGTGGGCTTCTTCTGGGGACAGAAAAGGGCTGCGCAGTCCTGGAGTCCTGGGTTTCAGCACTGATTCTGCATGTCCACGCTGTATAAACTTGCGTGGGTTAATTTGGCGTCTCTGAGCCGCAGTTACATCATCTGAAAATTGAACCCGGACGGATGCTAAAGATACCGACTCACAGAGTGGTTATCAAGATTAGAAATTATCTCTCAGAAGCACCTAGCACAGAAATGGATATATAGTCAGCGCTCAAATTGCATTATCAACAAGTATTATTAGCCTCAATTATTCTCTCCTCCGCATCAGCCCCTGCTTCCATTTCCCCATCCTTGCCTTGGAAGTGGGTGTAAGGGACAGGAGCCCCCTCAGCTCCAACTTCCACAGTCTATGAAAATCTCCGGCCACCTGCCTGAATATCAGCCACTTCTTTACCAAAAAAGACAGGGCCTCCAAAGTCCCTTGAGTGAAATGCCAGTCCTGATGAGAAGTTACTGACACCCCCTGAGAAGTTACTGACACCAGAAGGCTCTGACCAACCTCGGCTTCCCCAGGGAGATAGCGCTGTTCCTCCAGGCAACCTCCTGAAGGGGGGACTTGCGGCCAGGTATGGACCCCCATTCAGCTCGAGGCTGCCGCTGTTCGCTGGCCCAGCCAGCAGAGGGCGCATCACACCTGGACAGGTGTAGGAAAGAGACCCTACACTTGTCCCCTCCTCCCTTCCCAAAGTGTCCCTTAGTGGCCTGCACACGTGTGTGGGCACCCACTGCATCGCGTGAGTTTACACGCACACTCTGCCACAAGGGACACCCAATGTGTGACCCACCTCCATATCACACCCCAGAAAATCCCACCTCCCTTCTCCCGCCCACCTAGAAGGCTGGGACTCACTGGGTGGAACTCTGCACAGCTGAAGTGTTCTCTGGAGAATGTTACATTGACCAGTAAGTTTCCACCGCCCTCTGGGAATGTTGCTTATCAGCCAACATCAGACATTATCTGGGGGAGCTGAAGATGCTGGCTCAGGTGAGGAACAGGACAAGCTCCCTACCCTCTTCAGTCTGCAATAGAAGCTTATTGCATCACTTCTAAGCCTAGGCAGGATTCGGGCTCACTCAGGGATACAATGTAACTCCCACCTCACGGGTGTATCTGAACCACTCCGAGCATATAACACACGTGGATGTTGCGTCACACGTAAGCATGTGCACATTTACATGCTGGGCCAAGTGTGTGCATGTGTATACTGAACCACACGTACATATGTGCACTTGCACATATATGTGTTGGCCCACATGTAAGTGTGCATACATTTGTGTGGAGGTTTCCCTGGTGGTCAGACGGTAAAGAATCTGCCTGCAATGCAGGAGACCCAGGCTCGATCCCTGGGTCGGGAAGATCCCCTGGAGAAGGAAATGGCAGCCCACTCCAGTGTTCTTGCCTGGAGAATTCCATGGACAGAGGACCCTAGTGGGTCCCGGTCCATGGCGTCACCAAGAGCTGGACACGACTGAGGCTGAGTGACTAACACTCTCACATGTAAGCACTGTGTCTGCATGTGCTTGGGTGTGTGTTGAAGCACAGGTAAGTGAATGGACATGTGCACGTTGGTCTGTGAGATTAGGGCCAAAGAATGACAATCAGAGATAATGACAGGAAAAAATTAAGCACAGTCAGAAGCCAAAAAATAAAAAGAAATTCTTGTTCAAAACACTCTACATTCAAATTTTTAATTCACCACCCATCCATCCCACAAATATTTACCAAGGCTCTAGTAAATTTCAGGTAAACATCCACTCAGGATTTCCAAGAGCTGTGTTATGAGGAGCAGAGCAGGCAGCTGGAGTTTTCATCAAACCTAAGGAGGAGCTCTAGGCTATGAATAAAAGTATGTTTTGATAAAGTCAAGAAATCACAAGCACATCCTTTAACTTCTGCCCTGAAACTTTGAAGTTAACATGGTTATCCCCTGATACTTAATGAAATCCCAGGATTTTGGAAGACAGTGATAATATTGGGGTGGAAAATTCCAGAAAAGGGGTATTTGTTTTTTGTTTTATTTTTTAAGGACAACATAGGTTTTTTTGTTTTTGTTTTTCTAAATGCAACATTGAAATAAGTCGTCCTCTGCCAGGAAATCTATCTTCAGACACAAGCCGTATTTCCACACAGGCCCAGTGTCCCTTGTCAGTAGATCTCCAAGTTCCTGTAAGTAAATTATCTGATAAGCTGGACAGCAAGGATAGTGACCCTGGACAAGTTACTTACGGAGCTTCCACTTCCTCACCTGTAAAACAGGGATAGCATCAGTACCTGTCTCACAGCATTGTTGTGAGGATAAAACCTGCCTAAAACAGACCCTGGTACGTGACAAGGACTCAACAATATTAATATCAACTGTCATTCATCACCATCATCATACTTAATCAGAACCAGCAGATATTTTACTTTATCAGTGGAGTAGGGTTTCTCAATTTATTTTAATTCAGCGCCAACACTAAAAGTTAAAACAGTTGACCTAAAAATTCAGAATTCCAGGGACTTCCCTGGTGGTCCAGTGGTTAAGACTCAGTGCTTCCACTGCAGGGGCACAAGTTCAACCCCTGGTCAGAGAACTAAGATCCTGCATGCCACAGGTTGTGGCCAAAAAATAAATTCAGAATTCCAGTTCCTCTTTAAAAACCTAAACCTCTAGGTCTGACAGGCTTGCATTCACCCCGGCCACATACAAGCTGCTGGAGATCAAGGGGTGGTAGCGCCCTCCAGCCTGCCACAGTCCCCTCCCTGCCCACTTGCTCATCTCCACTGCTGCCTGGCGCCAGTGTGAATCGGAGAATAAGAGCCTCGACGTCCTGCTCACTTCCCATCTACTGAAGATGGGAAGACCAAGGCCACAGTGGGGCCGCAGCAGGCAAGGGCACCCACCCAACCCCTGGCCAAGAACCCTTTCCACCCTCCCCTCCTAAATTTCCTGGACCACAAAACAAGAGGGAGACTGAAATCGCAGCTCCAGTTTTTCCAAGCTCTAAGAGACAGATTCTCTCCATTCCTCAGAATAATGAGATTTCCAAAGATGGATGGGGCCATGAGTTTAGGGTGGAGCTGGGGTTGTTACAGGAGTATGTGGCTTGTCTGGACTTTAATGTTTTCACCTTTCTTGCACATTCTTTTGCATCTAACGTATTACCAATATTAAGGCAAAGTCGATCTATTAGGCGATTACACCAGGGAGCCCAGCTGCTACCATGAAGCCAATGAAGTTATGACAGCAGGGCCCGGGAGGAATCAAAGCTGAGTAAAACCTGTCGAGGTTGCTGACAAATGATGATAAAGTGATCGCTCGTGCCAGCGCTCAATGGAAACTGACAAGGTGAGCCTCCTCACCTAATGAACAGATGCAACCCTTGCTTTCGATGAAATGCACGGCAAGTTTAATCTCCGTGAGCATCACAAGAAATTTGCTCCCACGTTTAGAACGGACACAGACACGTGGGTGGGAGCCATGGCCTTCGTAGGAGGGACCCCAGTGTGTGATGTGGGGGTAGCAGCAAAGGTGCTGGGGGCTTCCCCATATACGGTGTCCCCCATGCACCTGCCTAAAAATAAGTCCATTGCCCACCTGTCCTGCTCCCAGAACAGACACTCAGGCTCAGATGGCACCTACGTCACAGGGACCCGAACCGCTCAGAGAGCAATTGTCTCCATGACTCCTATTAAATGTACTCAGTTCTGGATTCTTATAAAGTAATGTCAGTTACAGAACAATACCAGCCTGCCAGACAAGACACATTAGAGGAACAAGGCGGATGGTGAGGGGGTGGGGGGAGACACCCCCCACCACCAACCCTCAGAATACAATGCACCAGCTGCACATTAATAAATATGTAATGTTTGATTAGAAATATGTATAGTATTTTTCCCTCCCCAAATGCCGGCTCGCCCTCAGGCGGAAGACGGGATCTGGCCCACACTGACGGGTTTCTTTCTTGCTTGCTTTGAAAATACAAACTCAAATGTTTTCCTGTCCCAGCTGTTTCCCATTGTTGCTGTTTATCAGCTTGAAGGATGAACAGTGGAATAAAAAAAACAGGCTTGCATTTCAAATGTGCCAGTCAGTCACTCCATTGTTCAAAGAAGAAAGCTTAATTGTCTGTGCTGGCAAACTTATTTTTGGTGAATGTCCAGGTTTTAAGAAAAGCTATTCAGCTGTGCAATTTGTTTAATACATGCAGAGAAAAGCATATAAAATCACACGTTTTCTGGAAAAAAATGAAATACGGGGAAAAGAGGAATTTGGGGGAAAGAACAAGTCATACATTGAAGTTTTCCAACTTGCCTGCTCTGGGCACAGTTTTGTTCTTCTTCTAGGGAAGTCTTAGCTGACCAAACCCCACCTTCCCCGCCAATTACACCAACTTCTGTTTGAACACTTTCTGCTTTCTAGGAGTGAATGAGGTACAGACACAGCCCGCGATGCTCCTGACTCATCTAGAAAGTTGATTCTGGAGCCCTCTCCAGATGTAAAACTACAGTGAGGAAAGATTTCTATAGAAAAGATTGCGTGTGTGCATGCTAAGTCACTTCAGTTGTGTCTGACTCTTTGAGACCCTATGGACTGTAGCCTGCCAGGCTCTTCTGTCCATGGGGATTTTCCAGGCAAGAATACTGGAGCGAGTTGCCATGTCCTTCTTCAAGGGATCTTCCCAACTGTAGCTCCTGCACTGCAGGCAGATTCTTTATCACTGAGCCACCGGGGAAGCCCATGGATAAGGTTACTTATGTCCAAAGCAGATGAAGCCCTATCACTACAGCTCAGCCAGATCCTGTCTGGTGGGCACACAGGCACCCCCTCTAGGGGCTGGCTGAATCTACAGTTGCCTGTGGAGAGAACCCACCCTGTCTCAAACAGAAATGCCATTTACAAGCAGCATGGTCTTCTACTTGGGTGGAAATATCTCAGCTTATCTTCCAAAGGAACCTGGCCCTGAGAGGCTTCCACGTTAAAGATGGATGCCAGGGATAGGAGAGTGATTGGAGCATCAGAATCAGCAGGAAGACCTTCTGTGTCCCTTCCAGACCCAGTCTTTGGGTGCCACAGGTTGTGGCCAAAAAATAAATTCAGGATTCCAGTTCCTCTTTAAAAATCTAAACCTCTAGGTCTGACAGGCTTGCATTCACCCCGGCCACATACAAGCTGCTGGAGACCGAGGGGTGGTAGTGCCCTCCAGCCTGCCACAGTCCCCGCCCCCCCCGCCCACTTGCTCATCTCCACTGCTGCCTGGCGCCAGTGTGAATCGGAGAATAAGAGCCTCGACGTCCTGCTCACTTCCCATCTACTGAAAGTGCTTTGAAGGTGTAGATGACTGATGTGTGAATGGAGGATGGAAGAGTTGGACATGATGATGGAGTTGAGGGGATACCAAGGAATTGTGGGAAAGGGCCTCAAAGTAGGCAGAAATTAGAGTCAGTGTCACAATTTAACCAGAGGGTGGCATTATTACCCATCTCAATCTTTCCCTTCCCAAATTTGACCTCAGCAATGTTTTTTCATTCTAGAAAGGTATGTACCAATGCAGAAGAGGTAAGAGATGCAGGTTCAATCCCTGGGTGGGGGAGATTCCCTGGAGGAGGACTTGGCAACCCACTCCAGTATTCTTGCCTGGAGACTCCCCATGGACAGAGGAGCTTGGCAGACTATGGTCCACAGGGTCACAAAGAGCTGGACATGACTGAAGCAACTTACCACACTTGCATAGTATAGACATAAGTATCATTACAGCCCAATTCATTACAATGTTCCCAGGATTTCTGAACTTGCCATTTTTATGCCCAGTGTCACTCACAGTCACCCCATGAGGCCAGTGTCACCATGACCTCTGAAGAGAAAAGAAGAAGGGCTCTGAAGGGAGGCAGCGCTCCCCAGGTCTCACAGCTTACAAGAAGTCACAGGAGGATTTGAACCCAGACCTTCTGAGTCCTGGACCTCCTGGGTCTGTGAAGAAAATCACAGGTGGAAAAGATTAACCAGATCCCACCCAAGTTCTCCTGACCTGCCTCGAGAAATCTGTATGCAGGTCAGGAAGCAACAGTTAGAACTGGACATGGGACAACAGACTGGTTCCAAATAGGAAAAGGAGTACGTCAAGGCTGTATATTGTCACCCTGCTTATTTAACTTATATGCAGAGTGCATCACGAGAAACGCTGGGCTGGAAGAAGCACAAGCTGGAATCAAGATTGCCGGGAGAAATATCAATAACCTCAGATATGCAGATGACATCACCCTTATGGCAGACAGTGAAGAGGAACTAAAAAGCCTCTTGATGAAAGTGAAACAGGAGAGCGAAAAAGTTGGCTTAAAGCTTAACATTCAGAAAACTAAGATCATGGCATCTGGTCCCATCACCTCATGGGAAATAGATGGGGAGACAGTGGAAACTGTGTCAGACTTTATTTTTTTGGGCTCCAAAATCACTACAGATGGTGACTGCAGCCATGAAATTAAAACACACTTACTCCTTGGAAGGAAAGTTATGACCAGCCTACATAGCATATTAAAAAGCAGAGACATTACTTTGCCAACAAAGGTCTGTCTAGTCAAGGCTATGGGTTTTCCAGTGGTCATGTATGGATGTGAGAGTTGGACTGTGAAGAAAGCTGAGTGCCGAAGAATTGATGCTTTTGAACTGTGGTGCTGGAGAAGACTCTTGAGAGTCCCTTGGACTGCAAGGAGATCCAACCAGTCCATCCTAAAGGAGATCAGTCCTGGGTGTTCATTGGAAGGACTGATGTTGAAGTTGAAACTCCAGTACTTTGGCCACCTCGTGCGAAGAGCTGACTCATTTGAAAAGACCCTGGTGCTGGGTAAGATTGAGGGCAGGAGAAGGGGACGACAGAGGATGCGATGGTTGGATGCCATCACCGACTCAATGGACATGAGTTTGAGTAAACTCCGGGAGTTGGTGATGGACAGGGAGGCCTGCCATGCTGTGGTTCATGGGGTCGCAAAGAGTCAGACACGACTGAGTGACTGAACTGAACCCTAGTTCTCCAACTTCCAAACCAGCACCCTCTTCAGAGTGGCTCAGGACTGGCTGAGGGCAGTGCCTGTGGGCTGGACCTCTGATCCAAGGGCTGGCTTCCAGCACAACCCAGGAAGCCTATTTCCCTGCCTGGCTCCCTCTCATGCTCCCCATGGACATGATTTCATTTCTCTCCAGAAACCCTTGGCTACTCTCTGCAACCAACCATCTCCCTCTCCACATGATAACCTCACATCCTGGCTCTCACAAAATACAGAAGGAATCAATAAGAATACAGCTCATCTTCTGCCATCAAACCTGCAGGCACACCTACACCTCTGCCTGCCCTTGACCCACGCTGCCTGTCTGAAATCAACCCCGACCTTTGAGTTCAGTCCTTCAGTCCCAGGGGACTGCACTGCCTCAGTCATCACTGCTTCCCTGCATCTTTACCTTCCCTGCCTGGCTCTGTTGGCCTCTGTGCCACCATGAAAGCATATCTCAGGGTCTCCTGACTTAAGAAAAATGAACACGCAAAACAACAAGACCCAGGAGACACATGAAGCATTCCTGTCTCCCTGCCCTCCTGCCTCTAGTCCCTGAAAAGTCATATTTTAAAAAGAAAGAGTGGGGCTTCCCTGGTGGGTCATTGGTAAAGAATCTACCTGACGATGCAGGAGACACTGGTTCGATCCCTGATCCAGGAGGATCCCGCATGATGCCAAGCAACTAAGCCCCAGCGCCACAACCATGAAGCCTGTGCCCTAGAGCCTGGGATCTGCAACTACTGAAGCCCGAGTGCTCTAGAGCTGGTGCTCTGCAAGGGGAGAAGCCTCCGCAATGAGAAGCCCTGGCACCACAACTAGAGAGGAGCCTCCGCTTGCCTCAACCAGAGAAATACCTGTGCAACAAAGACCCAGCCCAGCCAATAGTTGCCTAATCAATTAAACTATAAAAAAAGAAAAAGGAAGAGTGAGTCCATCACTAGGTTGGACAAACAAGAACTTGTCCACAATTCCTAGAAGATGAAAAGCAGACCATGGAGGGTGGAGAGGAGTGGAGGAAACCACAGTGAAAAACACCATAGCTAGAGCCGCTGAGACAGGGGGAAAAAGAGACCCAAAGTAACCCTGTGTTCAGAGGAAACAAATACAGAAAGCCAGGGATGGAGTGACCAGGAGAGAAATTAGTAGAATAGCCACATTCAGAACCTGTCTGCACTGGAGCCAATGGAGCCCACCTGTCCTTGTACATCAGCTAGAAGGCTGCAGCAGCGTTTCAGGCCAAAACCCAGGGACTGCACATGCAGAAAGCGAACCTCCTTCCACATGCCGTCTCGCCCTCTGATCTGCCAAGTGGAGATACAGCCACCTTCACTCAGGAGCTAGGGACATTTCACCAAACCTAAAGAATCTTGTCCTGACATAAGTCCAATCCCAGAAACCCTCCAGGTTCATTCACAATGAAAACAAAAAATATAAACTAGCTGAGACTAAACCTACCAAGACATGTTCAGGGCCTATGAGAAGAAAACTATAAAAATTTACTGTGGGACATAAAAGAAGACCTAAATAAGTGGAAAGGCCCAACCAGGGACTGGATGGGAACACTCAATATTGTAAAGATGTCAGGGCTCCTCCAATTAAACTGTAAATTCACTGCCATCCCAATCACTACCCCTCCAAGAACTTTTATGGAACTGGACGAGCCCAAACTCAACTTCATTTGAAAGAGAAAATGCAAGAGGATAAACAGGAAAAGCCTGAAAAGGAAATAAAATTGTTTGGGCATTTGTTCTACCAAATATGAAAACAGACCATGAAGTATTCAAAAGAGCGTGAAGCAGATGGGATTAGACAAACCAAAGAAAGATAATAGAAAGTCCAGAAATGGGCATATGTATATAGAGAAAATCAGGAAAATGATGGAGTTTTCAATAAATGAGGTCATGACATCTGGCTCCTCATTTGAAGCAGAAAAAAAAGTCAGATCCCTACCTCACATCATGTATAAAAGTAAACTCCTACCAGATTAAGACATGAAAGACAAATACAGAAAAGGATTAGGCAATACCACGTGTTGTATTTGATGTCAATGAGTATGATCCAATGGACTGTAGCCCGCCAGGCTCCTCTGTCCATGGGATTCTCCAGGCAAGAATACTGGGAGTGGGTTTCCATGCCCCCCTCCAGGGGATCTTCCCGACCCAAGGATCGAACCCATGTCTCTTAGGTCTCCTGTGTTGGCAGACAGGTTCTTCACCACAGAATGATGTCATTTTGAAATTATGTAATATAAAAAATTCTACATACGAAATTTGAAATTGCCCTCTCGTGAAACAATTCTATGGTCAGATCACTCAAGACGTCTGTTCTCTTGCTCTCTGTATACCCCCTGCTCGGCCAGGCCCTGCTTCACTCACAGAACTCTCTAATCCTCTTAATTATAGGGCTTCATCAGTAACTGCCTATGTGCTTGCCCCTGCCCCAGCCTCTGGTTTCCATGGTAACTGATGAGCCAACCTGACGTCAGCTCCCCCTATAAATGGAGAATATAAATACTACCCCTTCTCCCCGGGGGCAGTAAGGATTGCTGCTCTGTTCTGCCTGCTGTCTGCTGCACATGGTAGGGCGTGGTTCCAGTACAGGAGCCCTGCTTCAGACGCCCTGTTAAATAAACTTTTGCTGCCTCTGTCCCTGTTTCTGGACTCTTTCTTCGGTCTCCAGACTGGGCCTTTACAAACCCTGCAGGTCTGTGGGGGTGCAGCCCAACAACTAATCAGGAATTGCGGAATTTCAAAACTAGGGCAAAGTGAACTGAAACTACACTTACATGAATATAACCCGGCACTGCCTCTTCAGCAGCTGGCAAAAAGGATCTGCTGTCCTTTGTCGTTACTCTTGTCACCTGAGCAGTGGTTCTCCCATCACAACCTCCAACAGTAAGTCTGATGACGAATGTGCTTTAACATTAACTGATCTTGTGATTCAAAGTATAGTTTAGGAACTTCCCTGGAGGTCCAGTGGTTAAGACATCGTCTTCCAATGCAGTAGATGAGAGTTCGATCCCTGGTCAGGGAGCTAAGATCACACACGCCTTGTGGCCCAAAAAAAAAAACAGAACCAATATTGTAACAAATCTGATAAAGATTTTTTTTTAATTACTGCAAAAAATTATATAGGTTAATCTCTTAATGACATCCTCCAAGCATTTATTAGAATGATAGCACTATGTTTGTAGCAAAAATACCCCCAACATAAAACATATGTTTACATACACGTAAACATAGAAAACTCTGGGGTAGAGAACAGAGGCGATAAAATTATTTTGAGAACCAAACAATTACCATAATGTGCTACTAACTTAGGAGTGTGTGCTCTGTAAACTATGGGGAACATTGCCAGAAAAAATTCACTATCGTGATAGAGTTGTGTGTTCCAGAAGACAATGCATGCTACCTCATGAAACGTTTCATCTCGAATGATGCTAACTTTGAATTAGCTGAGATCTCTGGGATGCTTTGGTGTTCTCCCAGAGCCCCTTTCTGGACCCCAGCTGCTATGAAGTAGGCTGGTAATGGCCCCCAGCAGCCCCTTTTCTGGAGAATTGTCCTCAACTGATGGGGAGTCCTTTGCCCCAGAAGTTAAACCTTTGCAGCACGCGGCAAAGGCAGCCCATAGCCCTGAGGAGGGACAGCAGCAGTGTGACTTATGCCCAGAGCTCCTACCCATCACTGTAACTCAGACAAGGCTGAGCTTTGCTGAGGGTACCTCCTCATGCTGCTCTTTCTCTCAGCTTCTCCTACTTGATCCCCTCCCTCACAGGATTTTCCGGAAGAGAACCCTCTCTGTGAATCCTGTGCTCCTGAGTTCTCATCTCAGGCTCTGCCTCTAGGGAACCTGAGCTAACAGAATTGGGATTGAGTCGTCCTTGCAAACAGACTCAGGGAATGCAATTCTAAATTTGCTAGGCAGCTCGCATGACAACCCCGCTGGGAGTCTTCAATCATCTGGGACATGTGGTATCAGCAGTTACCAAGGCTCCCACCTGTGGGTCTCCTGGGGCCCGAGATCCATGTGGATGGAGTGCACTGCCTAATGTAAGAGCTCTGAGGTTGTAGCGGTGTGGGGGTAAAATGGACATAGACTGCAGGACTGGGAGCCCACTGATGAACACCATCAATGCCTCCCAGGAAAAAACAGGCTGAGGGTGACCAGTCACAGGGCAGCACACCATGAGAGAGCAAGGGCCCTCGTGACAGCATCATAGGCACGGAGCTGACCGCCAGGAACCAAATCGCAGAGAAATCTCAACTGCCAACCTAAGCAAGTTTTCTACACCAGAGTCGGGACCCTGATGAGGAAGGCGTAGGACTCTGAAAATTGGGCTAGGGTCATCGGAGTACATGCACCAGAAAACTTTGAAGCCTCTGAGTCTGCAGAAGTGGCCCACTCCCTGGATATCGATGAGGAGACTGCATGCGGAAAAGCCTCTCTTAAATGGGGCTTATAAGACAGTGCTGGTCCTCTTCACAGTCTCCTACTACCTCCCTCACTGACCACCAGAAAACTCCTACTACCTCCCTCACTGACCACCAGAAAACTCACGGATCTGAGCGTGAGTCAACTGCACCAGGCCTGCAAAGGGACCTCAGGGTTGAAAAGCCAAAGGAGCTGCAGGAGCCCATGAACAGGTCCCAGCAGGGCTGGTAGAGTGTGCCCAGGAATGGGTCCAGGGGATGCTGGTCACAATGCTGGAAGGAATACACAGAATATAAAGCTGGATATAAAGGGAATGTTTGTTCATAAATGAAGCCTCTCCTTTGAGACAAGAAATGGGACTTTCCATTAAAGCATCAGAAAGTTCAGAAAGAGACTTCCCTGGTGGTTCAGTGGTTAAGAATCTGCCTGCCAATGCAGAGGACACAGATTTGATCCCTGGTCTGGGAAGATCCCACGTGCCTGAGAGCAACTAAAGCCTGGGTGTCACAACTACTAAGCTCACACTTTAGAGCCCTCGAGCCATAACTACTGAAAGCCCATGCACCTAGAGCCCGTGCGTCGCAACAAGAGAAGCCACCGCAAAGAGAAGCCCGCAGCGACAAAGAATAGCCCCTGCTTCTGCTCACGGCAACGAGAGAAAGCTTGCAGACAGCAACGAAGACCCAGCACAGCCAATAAATAAATAAATACAATTTAAAAAAATTTTTAAAGCTCAGAAAAAGTGATGGCTCACATTAAATGAAGTAGAGATGCCAGAACTATCTTTGCAGATAGTGGGAGAAAAACTCAACCAAGGAATAGCTGAAATGCAGTTCCTGTGCCAAACGGGGTATATTTATTGGGGCAGCTTACCACAGTGTCATGTACATGGTTTGCAGTCTCTGATCCAGCAAAACATCTCCTTTTCCACATGATGTTAGTTTCCTGGGGCTGCCCTAACAATTTATCACAAAGTTGGTGGCTTGAAAGAATAGAAACTTATTCACTCACAGTTTGGGAGAGAGAGGTCTGAAATCAAGGTGTTAGCAGAGCTATGCTCACTCTGAAAGCTTCAGGGAAAAAAGCCTTCCTTGCCTCTTCCAGTTTCTGGTAGTTGCCAGCAAACCTTGGCTTGTAGACACATCACTTCAGCCTCTGCCTCCATCTTCACATCACCTTCTCCCTATGTGTCTTCCCTTCTCATCTCAGGACACTTATCATTGGATTTAGGGCCCACCCTAACCCAAGATGATCTTATCTTGAAACCTTAATTACATCTGCAAATATTCTTATTCCAAATGAGGTCATGTATGTAGGTTCCAAGTGGATGCATCTTTTGGGCAGGGGCAGAAAGGGACCACCATTCAACCCATGACACCTACCAAACACAAATGAGGATGCCTATACATCCAATGAAAAATAGCTTACATTTAGAGTCTGGCCCCAGAATATGGTAACTCTGATTTATGTCATAATACAGTCTAAAGTGACCTAAATCATTAGGACATTTCCCAGAACCTGACATTAGTTCCCTGTCTCAATGATGTCAAGGCAGTTGGATCAGATGAGAAAGGAGAGGCAAGTCTTCTGGATACCTCATAAGATACGTGCTCTCTAAAGGGTGAGAAGGAAAGGATTCCAATGTCTGCATCAGCAAAGTTTTTAAAGGTTGTCTGAAGCAGTAGAATATTCCCTCTAAAGAAAAGGAAATAGGAGGGTACTATGTAATTCCTTGGGGGCTTCCCTGGTGGCTCAGACGTTAAAGCATCTGCCTGTAATGCAGCAGTCCTGGGTTCGATCCCTGGGTCGGGAAGATCCCCTAGAGAAGGGAATGGCAACCTACTCCAGTATTCTTGCCTGGAGAATCCCATTCACAGAGGAGCCTGGAGGGCTACAGTCTAAGGGGTCGAAAAGAGTCAGACATAACCAAGCCACTAACTCTTTCTTTCATGTACTTCCTACCACTGAGAAAGAAGCCCAGTGCTTGGAGGACCTGTTTGGATTTTGGAAGCAGTGTACTCCCATACTTGGGAAGACTGCTCCTGCCCATCCACCGAGTTATGTGAAAGATTGCTCATGTTACACACGGTCCAAAGTAAAAAGAGGCTCAACCACAAGACTGGTTGTGCATCTTGGATCATATGACCCAATCCAATGTCCCCAGGGTGCTGACATTAGAAAACAAGAAAGGTCTCAAATTAACGACCTCAGCTTCTATTTTAAAAAACCTAGAATTATGAGAGAAAATTAAACCAAAGTAGAAGAAAGGAAATAATAAAGATTAAAGCAGAAATCAATATAATAGAAAACAGGAAAACAATTTTTAAGAAATTAAGGAAACATAAATCTGGTTCTTTAAAAACATCTATAAAACCAATAAGCCTCTAGGCAGAATGATCAAGAATAAAGAAACTGCAAATCACTAATATTAGAAATGAAAGCAGGTACCTAACTAGAGATCCCATGGAAATTAAAATGATAAATTGATATTAAGAGTGAATGTATGCCAATAAAGTTGATAACTCAGATGAAAGGGTCAGATGCCTTAAAAGACACAAACTACCAAAGCTTATTTGGAAATAAATAGGTAATGTTCCATGAAGGAACTTGATTTATAGTTTTAAATCTTTCCATAAACAAAACTCCAGGCCCAGATGACTTCCCTAGTGAATTAAGCTAACCATTTAAGGAAGAATTAATACCCCTCCAGAAAACAGAAGAGAAAATACTTTCTAATTCATCTTCTGAAGCCAGCATTATCCTGATACCAAAACCAGATAAGGATCTTACAAGAAAACTATAGATCAATGTCCATCATTACCATAACCTTCAAAAATACTTTTTTAAATTTGAGTAAATAAAATTCAGCAATATATGAAAAGAACACTACATGATGACTATGCAGGGTTTACCTGAAGAGGCAAAATTGGATTAGTATTCAAAAATATGTAAATTCACCACATCCTCAGACTGAAAAAAGAAAAATGAAATGTTCATCTCAATAGATCTTACAAAGGAAATTCAAAGAATGCCCACTGGTACCACCTCTATTCAACATTGTAGTGGAGGTCCTAGCCAGCGCGATAAGGAAAGCAAAGGAAATAGACAGCATATATATTAGAAAGTAAGAGATTCAATATGACCATCTACATTTTAAAAAATCTACAATAAAGTTCTTCTATCATAAAATCTACCACATAGCTGTTAGAATTAGTATGTGAGTTTAGCATGGTCACAGGATACAAGATCTATATACAAAAATCAATTATATTTCTATGTGCTGGCAATGAACAACTGGAAATTAAAATTTTATAATAGGATGTATAGTAGCTTAAAAAGACATTGAATAGTTATGGATAAATCTAACAATATAAGTGCAGGATTTGCATGCTAAAAACTTTAAAAAACACTTTAAACCAAAATAAAAACATTTAAAGCCAAACTAGATGCAGAGACAAACTATATTCATGGATCAGAAGAATCAATGTAGTTAAATGTGAATTCTCCCCCAAGGATTTCTGTGGACCCAATTCAGTTGCAACCAGAATTACAGCAGGTTTTGGGGGAAACTGTCAAGATGATTTTATATTTAGATATAAAATGAAGGACCTAGAATAACCAAACAGCCTTGAAAAAGAAGAGCAAGCCTGGAGGAATCATGCTCATTCCATAAAGCTATCAACTATAATCAAGATGGCATAGTATTTGCATAATGATATCAGGCAGATCAGTGGAACAGAACTAAGAGTCCAGAAACAGACCCACACAAAATAATCTATTTACTTTTGACAAAAGATCAGAAGTAATGAAATAGGGAAATAATAGTATTTTCAAATTTCATGCTTGCGTGCTAAGTTGCTTTAGTCAGGTCTGACTCTTTGTGACCCTATGAACTGTAACCTGCTAGGCTCCTCTGTCCGTGGGGATTCTCCAGGCAAGAATACTGGAGTGGGTTGCCATGCCCTCTTCCAGGGGATCTTCCCGATCCAGGGATTGAACCCACATCTCTGCATTAGCAGGCAAGTTCTTTACCATCTGGGAAGCCCATTTTCAACATACGATACCTGAAATTTGGACATCCATCTCAAAAGCAAAAGAACCTTGACTATTATGTTGTGCCATATACAAAAATGTGACTTGAAATGGATCATAAACCTAGATGTAAAAGATGAACACATAAGACTTCTGGAAGAAAATACAGGAGAAAAGTTTTTGACCTGGGTTTAGACAAATACTTTTTAGATAGAAAAGAAAAGGCTCACACTGTAAAAGAAATAGATTTCATCAAAATTTAAAACTCTGCTCTACAAAAGATAGTGTTAAGAAAATGAGAAGTCATGCCTCAAATGGAGAGCAAATATTTGTAAAATACTTATCTGATTAAAGTATACAGTCTCAGTGAAGGTGATATCACCCTAAAGGGGGAAAAGTTTGTTCTCAGGGGACTATAAAACTTTTAAATATCATAATGTGTCCCTCCAAAGAGCAATAGGGCATAAACAGATATGCAGTATATCCTTGGCATTAAATTTCATGGGGTCAGGGGTGCAGGCATTCGGGGAAAATGTCCAAAAAGACTCCAGGGTTGGGGGAAGGGTAATATTCCAAAATATATATTGAAAAACACTGGACAAAATGTTTGTATTTAGAATATGTTAAAAAATCTCTTCCAAATCAGTTATAAGACATAGACTCCAATTTTTTAATTGGGCAAAAATCAGAACTACATCAAGAAGGTATATGATGGCAAATAAGCCATGAAAAGATGCTCAACATAATTAGTCATTGTATGCATGCATTCAGAGTCATGTCTGACTCTTTACCACCAGGCTCCTCTGTTCATGGAATTTTCCAGGCAAGAATCCTGGAGTGGGTTGTCATTTACTCCTCCAAGGGATCTTCCCGACCCAGGGATCAAAACTCTCTATCCTGTGGCCCCTGCATTGGCAGGGGGATTCTTTACCCCAGTCACCTGGGAAGCCCTATTAGTCATAAAGAAATGCAAATTAAAACCACAACAAGATACTAACACATCAGCATAAGAGTAACTACATTTTTTATAAAGATTAAAAATCCAAGTGATGGTGAAAATGAGGAACAGCCAGAACTCTCTTGGAAGACATTTTGCCAGTCTTTGATAAAATCTTAACATATACTCACCTTAGGACCCAGCAATTCCACTCATAGGTGGAAATAATTTATGTGAGCACAAGTTGTGGCTGCATTATTTATGTTAAACTAAACTAGAAACAACCAAATATCTATTAGCCAGTGAATAGATGTGATGCAATACTGCTTATCAAGAAAAAGAATGAATCACTAATATGGGCAACAATACAAATGAATCTCAAAAGCATCATGGTAGGTGAAAGAAGCCAGACCTATTTTCATTTATGTGATATTCAAGAAAGGGCAAAACTATAAGAACAGAAATCAACTCAGTGGTTGCCAGCAACTAGGGGGTCAGAAGGAAATTGACTAAAAGGGACATAAAGGAAGTTTTTGGGTCCAGGAAGCATTCTATATCCTGATTGTGCCTATGGCATGACTGTGTATATTGTCAAAACTCATCGAACTGTGCACTTTTTAAAGTGATTTTTTACTCTATGTAAATTACCCCTCAATAAAACTGACAAAAATAAAACATTTAAGGAGTTCCAACTGCTTACCAAGCATTGAGCAGACACTCTTCTCACAAAGCTTATGGTCACTTAGCGATTTACTCTGCAGGGTCCCAAGACCAGCACTGGACTCGGCGCCTGGGAGAGGGTGAGGTATGCAAAACCCGGCTCAACGCGGCTGTCCTCCAGGCACCTCTCCTAGGTCTCCCTCCACACTATACAACTTAGTGACTGTTGGCCGCAGCTGAAAGGCTGCTCTGGCTGCCTGGTTCCCCAACGTGTGGTCCCCAGACCAGCAGGCTCAGCATCGCCGGCTGGGAACCAAGGGGGACTGGGGGGAGCGATGTCAGAAATGCAGGATCTCATACCCCAGCTTGGGCTTCCTGATGGCTCAGCAGGTAAAGAATCCGCCCGCAATGCAGGAGACGCGGGTTCAATCCCTGGGTCAGGGAGATCCCTGGAGCAGGAAAATGGCAACCCATTCCAGTATTCTTGCCTAAAACATCCCATGGACGGGGGAGCCTGGTGGGCTACAGTCCATGGAGTCACAAATAGACACGGCTGAGCCACAGACGCATACACGCGTGTGCATATACCCCAGCTCAGGGCTGCAGAGTCAGAAGCTGCATTTCCACCAGACCGCAGATGATTCCTGTGCATATTAACACTTGAGAAGCACAAGTCTGATCACAGACTGAGCTGGATGGCGACGACTGTGTATACTCCCCCATGCATGCATGCCCAGGTTGCTGTAATAGGAGTTAAATATTATTCAACCCATGAAATTTGAGCAGGAAAAAAGTTTTCAAGTAATTTGAATGCATCTGATTTGAAGACTCCGTGACAGTAGTTTGCTTTAAATATTGCTGTAGAAATAGGTGTGTAGGTAAGGCAACTGTAAAAAATGAAGATAAAATGTCATAGACATCCAGATTTTCATATTCAGATTGCTCCACAAGTGTCTAAGTCTCTCTGCACTGACTGTTCATGATAAGCAAGACAAGAAAACAACTTAAATGTTCATCAGCAGATGAATGGATAAAGAAGGTGTGGTACGTACACAATGGAATATTACTCAGTCGTAAAAAGGAATGAAGCAATACCACTTGCAGCAACAGGGATACAACTAGAGATTATCATAATAAGTGAAATAAGTCAAAGACAAACATCGTATGATATCACTTCTATGTGCAATCTAAAACATGACACAAATGAGCCTGTCTGCAGAACAGCAGTCTCACAGACGTAGAGAGCAGACTTAAGGTTGCCAAGGGGGAGGGCGTTGGGGGAGGGACGGAGTGGGAGGTTGGGATTAGCAGATGTAAGCAAGTATCTACAGGATGGATAAACGACAAGGTCCTACTGTATGGCACAGGGAACGATATTCAATATTCTGTGATAAGCCACAACAGAAAAGCTATGAAAAAGAATATATACGTGTGTATGACCGAATCACTTCACTGTACAGCAGAATGCCACATTGTAAGTCAACTATACTTCAATTTTTTAAAAGTCTCACTGCACCTTTAGAAACTGAAGTTGAAAATAGCCAATTCAACACAAATGCCATTTACAAAAGACAGTGCTGAACTATAACCACTGTAGGATTTACCCCTCCCAGCCCATCCTAAAGGATTTCATAGTAGAATTCAGGGTCTGTGGTGACTCAGAGGAACTATCTGTGGTCAGGTGCATTGCAAGCAGAGGGAACAAAATTGAACCAAGCAGAATAAAGGCCTAAGTCAGAAAGGATACTTTGTTATGGCAGCCCAAGCTAATTAACACACTCAGGCTCCATGCTCCAGTCGCTCAGTCTTGTCCCCTTCTTTGTGAACCCATGGACTGTAGCCCGCCAGGCTCCTCCGTCCTTGGGATTTCCCAGTTAAGAATACTGGAGCGGGTTGCTATTTCCCTTCTCCAGAGGATCTTCCCAACCCAGGGATTGAACCCAGGTCACATGAATTGGCCAGCTGATTCTTTGCCACTGAGTCACCAGGGAAGCCCTAACTAACTGCTGCTGCTGCTGCTAAGTCACGTCAGTCATGTCTGACTCTGTGTGACCCCAAAGACAGCAGCCCACCAGGCTCCCCCGTCCCTGGGATTCTCCAGGCAAGAACACTGGAGTGGGTTGCCATTTCCTTCTCCAATGCATGAAAGTGAAACGTGAAAGTGAAGTCGCTCAGTCATGTCCGACTCTTAGCGACCCCATGGACTGCAGCCTACCAGGCTTCTCCCTCCATGGGATTTTCCAGGCAAGAGTACTGGAGTGGGGTGCCATTGCCTTCTCCGGACTAACTCACTACCTACCCTTAAAAAAAAGAAAAATAATGTCTCATCTTTCAAGGTCCTAGCATACCCTTATTAGCATAATGATTAACAATATTAACTATGGGGTCAAATACATCTGGTTATGAGGTTTCTGCTTCAACCTTACTAATTACAAATATGAACAGTCAAACAGTTAATTTCTGGGACCCAGTCTCCTGGACTGTAAAATGATATTAATCATACCTGGCTCATAGAATGATGATTTATACAAAATGAGAATTATGCATAAAGCATTATTAACAGGGCAAAGTTTTATCCAGTTACAGCTTCTTCACTGGACAGGTATCAGTCTGAAATGCCCAACCCTTTAAATTTGAACTATGGAAGTCAGAAGCCACCACCATCTTTATCCATTTATCTGCTGATGGCCATTGAGGTTGTTTCCATGTCTTGGTTATCATGAATAGGTGTGGTGAGACTTAAAGACACCTGTGGAGCAATCTGAATACACAAACCTAGATTTCTATGATATTTTCTCTTCATTTTTTATAGTTGTCTAACCTACACCTATTTCCACAATAATGTTTAAAGCAAAGGCAAATCGAAAAGGCAAATCCATCATCTGGCAGAGGACCCAAGGAGCCGGAACCACCATTAACACCTCAACAACATCAGATTTCCTGGCAACCCGCCAAAGCCCAAGGAGGCTGGGAAACCAGTATGGGAAGAGAGCTATTTAGACTGGTAGAGTTCTGGTTAAGACTCAAGAGCAAACTTGCCCGCTCCACATGGCACACCCCCTCCCCACTCACAGAGTTTGATAGTCATGTGCCCAACTGTCACACATTCACACTCAGTCACTCAGGAATTCATTCATTCATTCATCTATTCATGCATTCATCCTGAAAAATATCTATTAAGGAGAAAGGCCCTGTGCCAGATATCAGGTATACTGTCTCGCTCTCTCTGAGCCTCTGTTTTCCCATCTGTAAAATGGGCTGTTGGCAAAATTCGTTGTGCGTCCATGAAGGGTCCTGTGTGGTGACTGGCTCAGAAAATGCCACTTCTGTGCTCCCTTCTCTTCCTGTTAGTACACCAGGCTCTGAGATTTCCTTTTCCTTAAAATGAGATGGGTGTTCATCTTTCCTGGGAGACAGGACAGGCCTGTGGACCCTGGCAACCACTCTCTTTATGCCAAGGGTTGCAAACTCAATTACCTCTGGTGACCAGGCCTTGGGGAATGTGACCAGCTTGGGGCAGAGCACAGAGCTTGTCCTAGGTGCTCAGCTCCAGCCCTTGGCTGCTCTTCCATTTAAACATGCCAGAGTTCCCAGTTTTTCAAGAAAAGCTGGAGGTCCAGATACCATGTGAAAGCTCCCATTCTTTTGGAACACAGGCAACTTTTCACATCTATTTCCAAACACACAGACTCTGAGTTTGCAACCTCCACACAGCAGAGAAAAGGCTGTGGTTCACAGTCACCATCAAGTCCTTTTGCCAGGGGAGAGTTTCCCAAGACACAGACCAACTTCATCCTTAAAGACCAGCCCATCCCCACACCACCTGGGCCCGCAGTCCACACCCACCAGAGCATCCTCAGCTCTCAGATATATGCTCATATATCCACGGCCGCTCCCCAGACCCACCCTCCCAGTAAGGGAACGTCAGAGCCCACTCTTTCTGCCTCTGGAGAATGTCGACCAAAGTGCCCTTTCTCTGTTGGAGACACAGATCAATATGGGGCTATGGGTGCCGCTGTGAGCAGGGGCCACCGTAACAAGTGGGACTCTCTCCCCTGTGGCCCCTCTGCCCTGCCAGCTGCCCACCTGCCTGGCAGCTGCTCTCCCAGCCACGCTCCCAGCCACCTTGGCCACCTCTGCCCAGAGTAACACACGTGTCCTTCCGATGACAGGGGTGAGCGGCGTGGAAGGACTCGGAGTTGATAAAGAAAAGCTCTTCCCCTTGATGACCACTTGGCATCTGGCCAGGCTTTCCAGACAGCCTGGAAGCAGTATATTACATTATCAAACACCTAGAAGGTGGTTTCTCTCTTGCCATATTCCAATCTCAAAAAAGAAAGAAAGAAAGCAGGGTCGGCGGGGGAGGGAAATTCCTTGGTGGTCCAGTGGCTGAGACTCCAAGCTCCCAATTCAGGGGGCCCAGATCGATCCCTGGTCAGGGAACTAGATCCTACATGCCACAACTAAATATCCCGCGTGCGGCAACTAAGACCAGATGCAGCCAAATAAATAAATATTTAAAATAACTAAATAATAGTTGTTTTTTAGAAAGGAAGAAGAAGAAAAAGCTACAGACTGAAAACAACCTTAATGCTAAATTAACGATGGCATGACCAGACAGCAGAGCACCCTGCAGCTGCGTGGGGAAAGAAGGAGGTCCGTTAGGTAGACCCACGAAGAAGGAAAAGCAGAGGACCAGGTTCAGAGTGTGTCCCATTGACGTCCCCAAAGTGGTGATATTTGCTGATGTGTGTGTTGCCTGTGTTGATGCATGAGAGGATACTTCTGGAAGTAGATAAGAAACTGGCAAAAATGCTAAACTCTAGGGAAGGGGATTGGGAACAAAGAGGAACAGGAGAAGGGAAGTTTGTCTTTCACTTTTATACTGTTTGACATCTTTTTAGCATTATGGTGGGCTTCCCAGGTGGCTCAGTGATAAGGAATCTGTCTGCCAGTGCAGGAGATGCAAGAGACGTGGGTTAGATCCCTGGGTCAGGAATCTCCAGGTCCCCTGGAGAAGGAAATAGCAACCCACTCCAGGGTTCTTGCAGGGAAAATCCCATGGACAGAGGAGCCTGGAAGGCTACAGTCCATGGGGTCACAAAGAGTCAGACACAACTGAACATGCATGAAACTTAACCTTATGGTTATATTAGCGATTCTTTTAAATGAAGTTTTCATTTGAGAATATTTTTAGATTGACAGATTTGCAAAGAAAACCCAGTTCCCACATGCCCTTCATTCAGTTTCCCTTAAGGTCCACATTAACTATGGTACATTCGTCCAATCTAAAAGACTGTCAGTGGGACCATCTCATAGACTTTATTTAGATTCCACTGATTTTTACACAAATGTCCTCTTTCTGATCCAGGCTCCCATCCAAGGGCCCTGTCACATTAGGCATCACGTCTCTTTAAGTGTGTGACAATTTCTCAGACTTACCTTGTCTTCCATGAACTGGAACATTTTTGAAGAGTGGTGGTCAGATCCCTTGTCCAGTGACCCTCGGTTTGGGCTTCTCCTGTTTCCTCAGGGTCAGTCTGGATTGTGGGGGGACAAAGGGCCTGGAGGTGACGTGCCCTACTTGAACCGCATCAGGTTCTGTGATGCGACGCTTACCCCTGGTGAGGTCGGCCTTGGTCAGCTGGTCAGTCTGTCTGCCGGTTCCCCCGCTAACATGGCCGTTCTTTCCTGTCCGCACTCTGTTCTGACGGGAGTCCCGGAGTCCATCCCGCAGGCAGGGAGGGGAGATGTTCCGCTCCAGAGGTGCCAGCAGCCACACCTGTTATTTGGCATTTTTCTGAGAGACTTGTCCCTTTCCCCCACGTTTTAATGTAGTCAGTCATTTATTTGTATAACTGTGGATTCATGGATATTTATTTTATCTGGGGGACTATAATCCAATACTGCAGCTATTTATTTTGTCATCCAAATTATTCCAGTTTTGGTTACATTTGTTTTTTAATGGTTTTTGATGATAAAAATTCATAGTCATTTTTAAAGTCTGTGATCAAAGATAAGGTTGCAGGAGATCATGAAAAATTATTCCCAGGTCTCAATCTTCCATAGCAGAGGGGAAGTCCTGGGCAAGGATGATGACGAGTTCAGGCCCCAGAGTGAGACCAGGGTTCAAATCCCAGCTCTGACACTTACGACCTGTGCAGCTTCTGGCAAGGGGTTAACCTCTCTGCGCCTTAGGTGAAATACCCCAAGACTGGGATGATTGTGATACATAATGTTTCCTAATCCTCAATTTTTGTGAGGATCAGTTACAACAGGGTCTGGGAAGCATTCAGAATGTTGCTTGACACCAGTAAAGCAGGCAGTAACCATCAGCTGTGGTTGCCATTGGCAGAGTGTGGGGTGCTGGGGGGATGGGGTTGGGGTCCCTGTGTACTCACCCCCCACCACACCATCAGTCCAGGTTGTCAACGTAAGTGGGCAGAGGGCCAACCACATACAGTGGGAGGGGAAAGGCCTGGCAGAGATGGAAGGGTCAGAGGCAGGAGACCTGACTTCCAGCGTAGCCCACCTCCAGCTCTGCTGCTGGGGACAAGCTGTGTCACCCCTCTAGGCCTGAGTTTTCTCATCTTTGGGGAAAGGGCTCGTGAAGCTGGAGTGCCCTTCTCAGTGGTGGGTACCCATCAGCTTTGAAAACTGCCGAGTTCAGGGGACCTGATGAAGTTGCATGCAGTTGAATCTCCAAGCTGTCTCCCCAGGCAGGGATCCAATCGATGCTTTTCCTAGCCTGGGCATCTTAGTCTGTTCAAGGCGGTCCTCTTTCAGGCTTCAGCAGGCTTGAATGAGACCAGTCTGCCTGCCTCCTCTGCCCCGCCCCCAGGGTCCCAAGCAGCAGCTAAAGTGCAAGATCTCCATCACCCACACTGAATTCACTTGTCCTGCCTGGCCAGGGTGACAGAGGCAAGGCTGCCTTCCAGGCCCTTCCTCTGAGTGCTGCGTGGCTGGGAGCCCATTTCACAGCCCTGGAAACTGAGGCCAGAGTGAACCGCCCGTGTCAGCATGATGAATACGTTTCCAATCAAGGACCTGCTGCAGGTCTAGACCTTCTCCAGGAGTTCTACTCTGCCCATCATCTCACCGCTGTCATCATCACTTTGGGCTTGGAAAGTAGCAGGAAGCCACTGGAATGAACCATCACTTTCCTCCACACGTGTTCTTCCTTCCCTGATTCTGTTCCCTCAGGAGTTAGCCTACAGCACCTGCCCAGCCCCCTCTGGAAGGCCAAACCCTTCTTCAAGGCTCTCCACACTACCTCCTACAGAAAGCCCTCCTGACCAGATGAAAATTCCAGAAAGGACCTGGAGAATTCCTGGACTTGAGTTCGAATTCTGGCTCCGTATTGCTTAGCTGAGACACCTTGGGTGAATTACCTGCTTTGTGAAATGGAGGTACCGCTGCCCACCTTGTGTAAATATCCCAAAAACTAGCTAGATGTATATAAAGCACTGGGCTTTGGTAAGCATTCAGAAAGTGGTAGACAGCACTCTCCTCTTCTTCCAGCAGAACTTACAGGCTAGCGCAACCTCGTCCTGCATCATCCATTCATTCAGCAAGTCCTCCTGGAGTTCCTGTTCTGGGTCACAATCTGGGAAGCCAGTGCAAAACAATATGATGGTTCCCACAGAGCTTGCAAGGAGTCAGATACCATCAGAGTGTCACATGATATAAAATGACACTGGGACAGGTACCTTGTTGTCCCAAGAGCCCATACTTGGGGGACTTGGTGGAGCCTGGTGGGGGGGATCAAATGAAGTCTCCCCTGAGCCAGTGATGCTAAAGTGAAACCTGAGGGGTGAGTAGGTGAAGACCAGGCCAAGGGCCAGCCTCCCAACTCCTGGAGGAAGTCCAAGGGCCTGAGAGAGGGGGCTGGAGGGGCCCAGGGGCCAGTGAGCCAGGTGAATTCCTGGAGTGGGTGACTGAGGGAGCTGGGGAGTCCTGCACTCAGGTTGGGGAAAGGGAAGCCATGAGGAGGTGAGTCGCCGCTTACCGTCCAGAACATTCTACCCCTGTCCACCCCAGCTGCCAGAGGGGCGTCCCCCTGCTCCCTATTCATTACCTGACATAACTAATTGCCTGGTGACATTTCCCATATTATAGACAAGTGTGAATTATGGGCCCAGCTGTTCCCCTGCTCGTCACCGAGAATCGGTTGATAAATATGTTTATTCGAGGTCAGCCCGGCCTCATCCATTAGAAATATTGTTTTTCTAAACATTACATTGATTTAATTTAACTCTAATCAATTTAAAATGGTTCTGACAATTAACAAAAGCTTCAAATATGACCTTAAAGTAATAGGATTCATTAGCTATGTTTAGGATTAAACTTACCCTAATAGAGCAATTTTTCTTCCGAGGGTATTTGGTGAGCGACTAGTGGTCAGTCAAAATGAAATCAATTATTATAAATTATACAGTTAAACTTGATTATGTATCCCCTGCTAATTTGTATAAATAAGGGTCTCTGACAATGGGAGTAATTTATTAATAACTATCTCTACCCCAACCCGGTATCACACTTCATGTAACAGCTGCTGGGGCATCTGTAACCCATGAAGTATTATTTTCCAGGGCTGCTCTCGATGTATGCTAATTAAACCCATAATTAATTGGAACAGTTATAGTTAAGACACAATGCTGGCGCCCTTTGCCCTACTATTCATGACAGTCAACTCATTCAAAAGGCAATCTGATCAAAAATTCATATGCTAGCTCGGGCGCCCCAAAAGGAAGGCGATCTTCCTACAAAGGGTGCTTGTGATATGACAGCTGGTGTGCTGGGGAGGGGGCAGACGCAGGCAGTCAGAAACTCGGTCCCCAGAGCTTGGGCTTCCCACCCCGCTACCGCCAGCCAACGCCCCGCGCGGAAGGAACGGAGACTCAGTGTGGCAGAATAGAGGATCTGGAACAGGATGTCTTGGCCAGAGCTCATGAACTGGTGGCCAGATTTTTAACAAATTTGGGAAATCTCATTTCTCTTGGAAATTCCTGACTTTGAGAAAAATCAGAATCCTCCGGGCCTGCTTCTCCCATCCCCTTTATCACCTCAACACTTCTTTCCTTACCTGCCTGGCCCCTGTAGGCAGTGAACTTGAGTGCCAAGGTCTAAGAGAGCTCCCCCATTCTATAGGTAAAGAAACTGAAGCCCAGAGGGACAGGTCATCAAGGAGCACATGGTGACCAGGATCCAAGCAGGCTGGGTGTGGCTGGTTTCACAAGCATCTAGGCAGAGCCTGGGGCCCAAGGGCAGGTGGACCAGTCCCTGAGTAGACCCATCCACTGCTATAGACTAGATGGGCCAACACCGCCATGTTGGATGTTTGCAATGGGAAACCACAGAACAAGTCCCGCTAACCCCAGATTCTTCCGGTGGAGCTGGTGAAGGGTGGGGGAAATTCTTCCTGACCCTGACATTTGAGGCACATGGCTGGAAGAGGGGACCAGAAGAAAAAAGTCCTGACAACTAAAACAGCATGTATACAAAAGAATAGTCAGCTTGGAGATGCCCGTGAAAATGACCTTCACATGAACCATCCAACCCTCCAGGAGACATAACATGCTTCCCATTGGGTCCTCCTGGGAGGGACACTGAGAAGGCAGGGACAAGAAGCCTGTCGCCCTCTGGCCGCCCTCCTACCGGAGCCAACAGGTAAGAACAGAGCTTGGCTAAGTCCCAGGAGTCTTGGGGGTGCCTGGGGAGGGGGCCCCTTGAGAATAAGGGAGGAAGAAGCTCTAGAGATGAGGTTGGGTCTTCTTCTGCACTCAGGCAGGTGCGAATAGCATTTCTGTAGGGAAAGTCTTGAACTCCTCCTGTGTCAACCTGAGGCAGGAAGCGGTAGGTTGGTGAGGAGTGAGAGGAAGGAATAAGGCGGGTCTCGGCCCTCAGAGGCCTTGTTGGTGAGGAAACTGAGTCTCACGTAACAACCCAGGAGCGAGAGGTGAGCGTCTGAGGCCGCTTCTGTCAGAAGGTCAGCCTTTGGACCAACCCACTCCCTGCACAGGGCTTCCCTGGTGATTTAGACGGTAAAGAACCTGCCTGCAATGCAGGAGACCCGGGTTCAACCCCTGGGTCGGGAAGATTCCCTGGAGAAGGGGAAATGGCCGCCCACTCCAGGATTCTTACCTGGAGAATTTCATGGACAGGCCATGGAGTCGCAAAAAGTCGGACACAACTGAGTGACTGACACACACACACACACACACACACACACACACACACACACACACACACACAGTCCCTGCTACTTAGGGAAGGCACAGCACAGATCGCAGGGGCAAGCCCACCTTCCCCCAGGTCTTCAGGGCTGGGGACCCAGCACAGCCCCTACTCAGCTGCTCCCCACGACTCAGCTCAGCTCAGCAGACAGTGGCCCACCCGGGGAGTAGGGGGGAGAACTGGCCCAGACCTGGGGTCCAATCCAGCTCTGTCCTAATTCATCACATGACCCTGGGTATGCCCTTTCTTTGAAGGTTGCAGGGCGTCCAACTATAAAATGAAGGGTCTGATCCATTCTTCATGCCGCCAGTGACCCAGGCCCCTGCAGCCAGCAGACTGCAGGGAAGGCCTGCTTGCAGACTTGACCTTGTGGAGGGTTTTCTCATCCTGCACTGGGCCTGAGTTTCCAAAAGAAGCAGCGTGCACATACACATACAGACACACACACGCTCCTTTTGAGCTGGAGGCGACTATTACAGTTACCGAACTTCAATGAAAAAAGGTTTGTCAAAACTCATCCAAGTGTTAACTGAAAATTTTGTTTGTAAATTAGACTGCGATGAAGTTGGTTTTAAGAGGCAAACTGAGGCATGTGAAAAAATTGTTCAGCTCATTGAGCATTGGGATCAGCATCAAACCAAAAGGGGTTAGGAGCTGGGAACAGGATTCTACAGAGAAGCCAGGGAAGCAAAGAAATGATTTGATTGATGACAGCATCACAGGTGCCTTTTTGGGAAAGCCAAGCTCATTGGCTATTTTTGACTGCTGGTCCTTGCCGGCTGTTTGTGATTGGCTGTCCTTGGCTTTCATCTTCTGACTTAGAGCTCACCACTCTGGCTTAGATTGGTTTAGGTACCAAGGCAAAAGAGCCGCCCCAGACCAGTGGCCTCCATATTTAATTACACTTACAGTGGTTTTATAAAGAAAACAAGGAGGGAGTGGAAATCAAAACCGCCTTGGAAACAGTCTGAAGTTCAGCTGGCACCTCTCTTATGACCCAGCAGGCCTGTTTCCTAGGTGTTCCCAGGAGAAGCGCTTCCAAGCACACACCAAAAACATGCTCAAGAGGCTCATAGCAGCATTATTCACGACATCCCCAAACTGGGAACAACCCAAACATCCATGGGCAGGAGAACCAATAAACAAATTATGGTGTATTTACGCAAAGAGCCCTACAGGGCCATGACAGAGAACCACAGATACGCACAAATGGGTAAAAATCAAGGCACTGCAATGAGTGTAGAGGATCCTGTCTCCCTTTAGGTGGAGTTCCAAACCTGGGAAAATGAACCAGGGTGACAGGAGTTACAACAGTGGTTGTTTCTGGGCAAGTGGGCAGGAACTGCCTGGGAGGAGCAAAGCGACCACATGCTGGAAAACCCCGGGGGTTGAGCTGACGCCTGTGTGGATGCTTGAAATCTGTGGAGCCCTGGACGGAAGACATGTGCTTAAACAAGGTGCATCTCAACAAAAAAGAAGAAGAAAGGCACAGCCTCACGTGGTCATGCCCACGGTGGGCGGGGCATCCTCAGCCTCCCTCCATCATCAGATCCTCCAATAAACCCCATATCTCAGCTCCGTGCCCCCAGGCACCCCTCCGTGGTGGGGATGATGGCATGCTCTCTGCAGGCCGGCCCGAGCAGGACTCCAATCCCTGGGCCACAGCTGCCTCTGAAGCCAGGCAGCCCTGAATTCAAGTCCTACTGGCTCTGTCTGGGCCTCAGTTTCCTCATTTGGGAACTGGGGGTAAGATTCTTGTAAGAATGGGAGGGTACCGATAGGAAGCACCCAACCCAGGACCTGATGTTCACCAGATGGGGAAACTGAGACTCAGGGGAGTGGACACACTCGTCTCGATGAGGATGTCCGGACCCCGTGGCTGCAGAGCTCTGGGGAGGCTCCTCCTCCAGCCCCAACTCCCCCCAGGCTATTCTGCCACCAACAGGGACACGTCCAGTCCTTGTGGTTCTTTCCTGCCACCATTGCCCTTCATGTTGGCCCAAACAACCCCATCTCAGCCTCCCCTGAGCCCTGCTGGTCCAGACCCCCAGCTCAGGAGGCCGAAGGGGGCGTGGCTTTAGGGGCGGGGCTCCCTTGTTCTCCCCTCCCCCTTCTCCAACAAGACCAGGCAGCAGACTCTGTGGAGGGACCCAGCCTGCCCGCACCTGCTCCTACAGGGCCCTGGAAGCCAGCTTACATTTTCAGGAGCACCACAGTAGAAGTCTACTTTAACCTGTAACTCCTACCAAATCCCCAGCTCCTTGGGCCTCAGTTCTCCATGGGTAAAGTGAAACTCTGCATCCTGTGAGTTTAGGGGATGAAGATGAAGGCTGTGAGTGTCCTGGGAGCGGCATGAAGGACTGAATGCCAAGCAGAGAACTGAGTGGAAAGTGCGGGACCCGCTTTCAGCCAAGTCTGTTTACACCAAGCCACCGTGAACACAGTTTTCCTCCTTGGCCACCTAATGCCTGAGTGGCTGCCTCTGTCTCCTCAGTGTGATCCTCGCAGTTCCTTGTTTCCCTTCAAGATCCCCTCACCCAGAATGGTCCTCCTGGCCTGGGAATAGCTTATGTTTTGATCCAGTATTGGCCTCTCGCTGCATCACACTCTGTGGGGTCCTAACGCCTTCGGACCTCCATGGCCCCTCCAGCCTCCCTTCCCGTTCCCCAAGAGCAGTCTTTTCTCTCCAGGACTGCCAGACGAGAACTGGAAAACTGGTGGGCACGCAACTGTCTTCATCATGCTACATGCGTGTTCTCAGTCATGTCCAGCTCTTTGCAACCCTATGGACTGTAGCCCACCAGCCTCCTCTGTCCGTAGAATTTTCCAGGCAAGAATACAGAAGCCTATTGCCATTTCCTACTCCAGAGGATCTTCCCGACCCAGAAATCAAACTCATGTCTGCTGCATGTCTCTGGCATTGCAGGCAGATTCTTTACCACTGACTTCCAATGAGCCAATTGGAAGCCACTGACTTCCACCAGCTGAGCCAGTGACTTCCCGAATCCCCACCCAAGCTCCCAAATGCCCCAGCAGTATTTGATTGACAACTCACAGATGTTCTCACGCCTGTTATCTCCTTCTGATATGTGGCCCCTTCCTAGCGACCTCCCTGCTTATCCTGTCATTCAGTCAAACACCGGTCTTGATGTGGATGATACTGATAAGGGAAAAAGATGAAAACGTCAGAATCTTTTGCGGTCACTGTAATCTATGCAGTCAGTATATTCACGGCTAACAAACTTTTCAGTACATTCATACAGACTTTTGTATAAACAAAATTAGATCTATTATGAAACGTGTTTCATCATTTACTTTTTTTCCCTAATACATTGTGGAACGTGGCTCGTGTCATTAAAAAAAAAAAATGATGTTCTAGAAGCATCAACAACGACTGTCAAATACTCCAAACATCTATACCAGAAATTGATCGGAGCTCTACACACTTAAGCGTCTCAAGTGTAGCCACATTATAAGCAGAGCATTTGTGGTCTTACAGCGAATCTTAGGCATCCTGGTGATCACATCCTGAGAAAAATGGCCAAGCAAGAAAATTGCCAGGTAGGAGGAAAACACTCAGGCTTTCGAAAAATTAAGCACACGTGGATTGAACCCCCACACGACTCACAACCTGTGTGTAATTGTTTAGGGCCAGGGGACTGAAGAGGAAACGAGGCAAGAGAAGCCATTGAGCTGAGGAGACTCTGCAGGCAGCAGACCTAGACGTCCTCAGATGTGAACATGGGGATAAGGCCCAGGAAGCTGTGGAGCCCCTGAGTGTCAGAGGACAGCAGAGACCGTAGGCCAGCTCCCCTACATTAAGGGATGGAGAAGCAGGCCAGAGAAAGGCAACCAGGGAGGTGGCGACCCCCGGGTCTGGAATCTTTCCAACACAGCCCTGTGCTGGCTGTAGAGTGACCCCGCTGGGGAAGGGCAGGTCAGGGCTGCACCTGAGTGAGGGAGTGTGAACCGGTCTTATCCCACCTGCCAGGCAGAGCTGGAGAGACGGTGGGTGCGAGCTGGGGAGATGGGGCTTGCAGCAACGTGCCGGGAGTTGGTCCAGGCCTTTGGGTCTGCCATCGCTAAATCCGCGTAACAGTGAAGGAAGGAGCTACAGTTTTGCAAGCGATTCGCCCTCTCGCTCACACAAAAAGCAGTTTATGCAAGACGTCATCTAAATGCAAACTCTTTCTGGATTTTGCTGGGGAAAAGGGTCTTTTCCACAGGGGCAGAATCTAGGGTGGTGATTCTCAAACACACACAAAGCGAGTACAAGACTCACTTGGTGGGGCGGAGGCGGAGGTGTTCAAAGTGCAGATTCCAGAGCCGCCCGCTGAGAGTGTGATCCTGGAGTTCTGGGCAGGCCTCTGCACCTGCATTCTTAAGGCCCCCGATGGCTCAGACGCAGGTGGTCCGCAGACCACTCTTAGGAATCACTGATGAGAGTGTGGTTGATTTTCATGCTGAGACCCTGACAACTTCCACTGTTGCAAAGTTCAGTAGCTATGTGGCTCACCCTGACAGTCTTTCCCCGCACTCCGGAGCCCCAGAGAAGAATGTTTCTAACAAAAAAAGAAACGCATACCAATCTAGGGGCTTGACATCGGAACCCTATGATTTACTTACCTTCTTCCCATAAAGCTGGGGATTGGTAGGCTATTTCTCGGCAGGTCCCCGAAAGAAGCGCTCACACCAGACCTTACGTCGTTCCCCCAGCAGATGGCACTGACTCATTTTAAATACCGTTTGTAAAGGGAGCCTCAACGCTCAAGATAGATGGAGAGGCAGAGTAAAGACAAGACCGAGACAGTGAGAGGACAGTCACAAAAAGAAACATCACAGACAGCGCTTAGATCCTCCTGGATGTAATTTGTAAATCTGTTGTGTAGCCTTGACTGACACATTTGTTTAACCAAACAAACAAAAAATCACCTGCTGCTTCCCAAACCTGGGAGCTGGCTGCGGAGCTAGCTGGGAGTTAAAATCTAGGACATTGACATAACCTACTATGACCACAAGATGGCGGTACTGCGCCAGGAGGCCCAGATGCATAGGAACAGTTAAATCTTAAAAGGCAATAGAAAGACTTGAGAACATGTCGTGAAAATAAGATCGTGGAGGGGAAAGAGAGGAAGAGACACGTTGGTTAGATTGCAACTTGTCTCTCGAGTTCACTAGTATGATAATCATCCCTACAGCTGCTGCTACCAGCGGCTGCCGTTTGCTGAGTGGTTACCGCGTACCAGGCTGTGATAGGCACTGTATACACAGTTTCGAGTTCATCAAGCCTTACAAGGGAAGTTTCACGATGTCTCCATTTCTGAGAGGAAGCATTATGTGGGGAACCAGAAGCCGAGACCTCTTGTATTTTCTCAAAAGAGACGAAGACACTGATCTGATTCTGGCCGCATCAACAATAGTGAATGGAGTGGCTTCTATGCATAAAAAGCTGAAAGTTCCTTCTTTCATTGAGCAAATATCTGAGTACCTACTGGTGCCATGCCCTGTGCAAGGTGCTAAGAAAAGAGAACTGAAGGAACTGAAGGAAAAACCTTGCTTCTAGTGCAGAAACAGAACTTGATAAACCACTAGGTCCCCGGAGAGGTGCCTCAGGGGCAAAAAGGGCCTGCAGGGGCATTTTAGAGGATGTTGGTGCTGAGTTGGACCTGGGTCCCACCGGCCCACAGAGCCAGTCATTCAATTTTCAGGAATTCCGTGAGTTCTTTTTTTTTTAATTACTCTTTTATTTTTTAATTGAAGGATAATTGCTTTATAGAAGTTTTGCTATTTCTTGTCAAACATCAACATGAATCAGCCATAGGTATATAAATGTCCCCTCCCTCTTGAACTTCCCTCCCATCCCACGTCTCTAGGTTATTACAGAGCCCCTGTTTGAGTTCCCTGAGTCATAGAGCAAATTCCCATTGGCTATCCGTTTTACATATGGTATTCCTTACCATATGTAAGTTTCCATGTTACTCTCTCCACACATCTCACTCTCTCCTAACACCCTCATTATTAGCGTTAAATTATATAAACTTACAATTAAGTTATATTTTAAAGTTACCATTAATTAAGTCATATTTAAAACTCATTCCTTCCTAATTATTTTACATTTTACAGTTATCCATTGGTAAGCACACTTCTTCCCTAAAGGACCAGATAGTAAATATTTTAGACTGTGCGAGGCATTCAGCACCTGTCATAACTACTGAACTCTACCACTGGAGTGTGAACGCAGCCATTAGTATGTCACATGAATGGGCATGACTGTCTTGCAATAAAATGTTATCAGAACCAGCCGATGGGAACTTCCCTGGTGGCTCAGTGGCGAGAGTTCAGTGCCAACGCAGGAGACATGGGTCTGATCCCTCATCCAGGAAGATCCCACCTGCAACTAACCACATGAGCCACAACTATTGAGCCTGTGCTCTGGAGCCTGGAAGCCGCAACTACTGAGTCCACGGGCCGCAGCTGCTGACGTCCAAGTACCCTGGAGACCATGCTCTGCAACCAGAGAAGCCACTGCAGTGAGAAGCCAGCACATCACAACTAGGGAGCAGCCTCCGCCCGCAGCAACTAGAGAAAAGCCTGAGCAGCCACAGAGACAGCACAGCCAGGAAAAAGTAACAGGCAGGGGCTGGGGCTGATCCCCCCCGCCACACCCAGCTGTCCGGAGCTCTGCGCTCAGCTATTTCTGTCTACACGGTGGGAGCGCTATATACTTCTGTGCTAATCCCAGCTGCATCTCTTCTAAGCACCACCTTCAGGGATGTCACACTGGCAGCTTGCAGTCGGCCACGCTGAGAGTATTTACACCTTAAAATTGGCAAACACTACAGATCCGGGCTTTTTTTCTCCCTGGAGAACTGGCTGTTAAACACTTTACCAGCACACCAGAGGCCAGTGTGGTCTGAGAAGGCCTCTCTGGGGACGTGATCTCTTGCACAGGAACCTGAAACTGGACTTAAGTCTTTCTATCTTGCGGCTGCCCATCCCACCCACCAGGGGTAACATACAGGGCGTAACTTGGAAGTAGATCTCAACAAAACAGTCTAAATTTTGCAGAGAAGGCCAGAAAGAATAAAATACGCACTTGTTTAAAATACAGAGATTCCATTACTCAGCTATAAAAAAGACATTTGAATCAGTTCTAATGAGGTGGATGAACCTAGAGCCTATTATACAGAGTGAAGTAAGTCAGAGAGAGAATGACAAATACTGTATATTAATACATATACATGGAATCTAGAAAGATAGGACTGATAATTCTATTTGCGGGGCGGCAAGGAGACACGGACATAAAGAACAGATGAGGGAGCGGGTGGGATAGCTTGAGGGAGTAGTATTGGAGCATATACATTACCACAGGTAAGATAGATGGCTGGTGGGAATTTGCTGTATGATGTAGGGAACCCAGAAGTGTTCTCTGTGACAACCTAGAGGGATGGGATGGGGAGGGAGGTGGGAGGGAGGCTTAGAGGGAAGTGTATACCTATGGTTGCTTCATGTTAGTGTATGGCAGAAACCATCACAATATTGTAAAGTTCAGTTCAGTTCAGTCCCTCAGTCGTGCCCAACTCTTTGCAACCCCATGGACTGCAGCACGCCAGGCCTCCCTGTCCATCACCAACTCCCAGAGTTTACTCAAACTCATGTCCATTGAGTCAGTGATGCCATCCAACCATCTCATCCTCTGTCGTCCCCTTCTCTTCCCGCCTTCAATCTTTCCCAGCATCAGGGTCTTTTCAAATGAGTCAGTTCTTCACATCAGGTGGCCAAAGTATTGGAGTTTCGGCTTCAACATCAGTCCTTCCAATGAATATTCAGGACTCATTTCCCCTGGGATGGACTGGTTGGATCTCCTTGCAGTCCAAGGGACTCTCAAGGGTCTTCTCCAACACCACAGTTCAAAAGCATCAATCCTTCAGTGCTCAGCTTTCTTTATGGTCCAACTCCCACATTCATACATGAACACTGGAAAAACCATAGCTTTGACTGGATGGACCTTTGTCGACACAGTAGTCTCTGCTTTTTAATATGCTGTCTAGGTTGGTCATAACTTTTCTTCCAAGAAGCAAGCGGCTTTTAATTTCATGGCTGCAGTCACCATCTGCAGTGATTTTGGAGCCCAGAAAAACAAAGTCTCTCACTGTTTCCATTGTTTCCCCATCTATTTGCCATGAACCAGACCACCTGACCTGCCTCTTGAGAAACCTGTATGCAGGTCAGGAAGCAACAGTTAGAACTGGACATGGAACAACAGACTGGTTCCAAATAAGAAAAGGAGTATGTCAAGGCTGTATATTGTCACCCTGCTTATTTAACTTATATGCAGAGTGCATCATGAGAAACGCTGGGCTGGAAGAAGCACAAGCTGGAATCAAGATTGCCGGGAGAAATATCAATAACCTCAGATATGCAGATGACACCACCCTTATGGCAGACAGTGAAGAGGAACTAAAAAGCCTCTTGATGAAAGTGAAACAGGGGAGTGAAAAAGTTGGCTTAAAGCTTAACATTCAGAAAACTAAGATCATGGCATCTGGTCCCATCACCTCATGGGAAATAGATGGGGAGACAGTGGAAACAGTGTCAGACTTTAATTTTTTGGGCTCCAAAATCACTACAGATGGTGACTGCAGCCATGAAATTAAAACACACTTACTCCTTGGAAGGAAAGTTATGACCAACCTAGATAGCACATTAAAAAGCAGAGACATTACTTTGCCAACATAGTCAAGGCTATGGCTTTTCCAGTGGTCACATATGGATGTGAGAGTTGGACTGTGAAGAAAGCTGAGCGCCGAAAAATTGATGCTTTTAAACTGTGGTGTTGGAGAAGACTCTTGAGAGTCCCTTGGACTGCAAGGAGATCCAACCAGTCCATCCTAAAGGAGATCAATCCTGGGTGTTCATTGGAAGGACTGATGTTGAAGCTGAAACTCCAATACTTTGGCCACCTCATGCGAAGAGCTGACTCGTTGGAAAAGACCCTGATACTGGGAGGGATTGGGGGCAGGAGGAGAAGGGCATGACAGAGGATGAGATGGCTGGATGGCATCACCAACTCGATGGGCATGAGTTTGAGCAAACTCCAGGAGTTTGTGATGGACAGGGAGGCCTGGCGTGCTGCAATTCATGGGGTCGCAAAGAATAGGACACGACTGAGCGACTGAACTGAACTGAACTGAACTGAATGGGACCAGATGCCAAGATCTTAGTTTTCTGAATGTTGAGTTTTAAGCCAACTTTTTCATTCTCCTTTTCACTTTCATCAAGAGGCTCTTTAGTTCTTCTTTACTTTCTGCCATAAGGGTGGTGTCATCTGCATATCTGAGGTTATTGATATTCCTCCCAGCAATCTTGATTCCAGCTTGTGCTTCATCCAGCCTGGCATTTTGCATGATGTACTGCATATAAGTTAAATAAGCAGGGTGACAACATACAGCCTTGATGTACTGCTTTCCCAATTTGGAACCAGTCTGTTGTTCCATGTCCAGTTCTAACTGTTGCTTCCTGACCTGCATACAGGTTTCTCAAGAGGCAGGTCAGGTGTCTGCTATTCCCATTTCTTTAAGAATTTTCCACAGTTCGTTGTGATCTACATAGTCAAAGACTTTAGCATAGTCAATAAAGCAGATGTTTTTCTGGGACTCTCTTGCTTTTTCAATGATCCAGCAGATGTTGGCAATTTGATCTCTGGTTCCTCTGCCTTTTCTAAATCCAGCTTGAACATCTGGAAATTCACAGTTCATGTACTGTTGAAGTCTGGCTTGGAGAATTTTCAGCATTACTTTACTAGCATGTGAGATGAGTGCAATTGTGCGGTAGTTTGAGCATTATTTGGCATTGCCTTTTTTTGGGGTTGTAAAGTTATTATCCTCCAATTAAAAATAAAATGAAAACAAATGAAATATAGAGATTCCAATATCAATAACCCCATCAAGGCACACTCTTTAGAGCAGCCTTGCCTATCTGTCTTCAAGCGTGTGGGACACACAGCCAAGAAACCATACATCATGGCCCAAGGCCTGGCCTCATTTATTCCACAGGCTGGGGAGACCCTGCCTGCCTCAGATGGGACCCGCAAGGTTTGACCTTGGAGGTCACATTCAGTGTCTCACAAGTGAGGCAGGATGGCAGAGAGGAACTCAGGAGTCCTCCCTGGGGAAGTCAGTTTCCATCCAACTCTTAAAACCTGAGTTCAACCTCAGATTGCTTTGGAAAAGGCAGTATTTGAAACAAACCTGAGTCCTATTTCTAAGGGAGTGGTTTGATGCATAGAATTAAGAGTTTTCATAAATTCCTAGGCAAGGGGTGAACTTCCCTGGTGGTTCAGATGGTAAAGTGCCTGCCTATAATGCAGGAGACCCGGGTTCAATCCCTGGGTTGGGAAGATCTGGAAAAGGAAATGGCAACCCACTCCAGTATTCTTGCCAGGAAAATCCCATGGACTGAGGAACCTGGTAGCTACAGTCCATGGGATCACAAAGAGTCAGACACTACTGAGTGACTTCACTTTTCACTTAGGCAAGAAGTAAAGCAATGGACCCACTCTGCAAATTTCAGTGGCGCTTTTGAGATGGAGGTCACTGCTGGGTGAATTACTCTTATGTTTATGATGTCCATTTCAATATTCACTCGCCGAATTACTTCAGTTAGATCTCAGAATACTCCCTCCTCAAATAAAATCCATCCCTTCAAAAGTGGCAACTCACACAGACCTGATTGTCCACAGTGTGAAGGCAGTACTCAACCCACCCCCCCAAAAAAACGAATCCCTTTCCAGGAACTCAGCCTCTTACCTAATCAGACTGTTGGGCTTTCTTTTTTTATGACATTTATAGACACCTTGGAATACTTTCTGAGCAGAACAGCATCTTCCTTATGCTTCTTGAAGGATATCTTCATTCAAGCCCTCTTCAGATATAGTGAGGTTCACCCTGTTTCTGAATCCTTTCTCTGCCCTCCAGAATATGTCCCAGTAGAGTCTGAAGGCTCTTCCTCAACAGTCTGGGTCAGGAGCTTTACAACAGATTTCCTCCTTCCACTTTGGAGCTTGTCCACATCCATAATCCCCTTTATCAGAAGTTTCATCAGAGAATGACAAGTGGGTTATGTTTCTTCAGAAACCTCCGCTGGCCCTGACAAGTGGCTGCAGATCCCAGCGGATGTTGGACTAACATGAGGAGCTATGAAAACTACCATGTGCCTGGCGGTGGTGTCACCGAGGAGGACCCTGTGGAAACTTCCTGGGACAGACCCCTCCACATAGCCTCTGCTTTAGCTCCTCTATGAAGTACCCAGATAGCAGTATCTGATGCATACTTTTCTGAGTTTTTCAGGTGCTAAAATCACTGCCAAATGAAAAAAACTAACTGCTTGATGCTCATGAGCACATAGCCCCGACCTTCTGGTGCCTAAGGATTGATGATGTTGCCCTCCCTGTTACCTCCCCGTCGCCCAGTCAGAGGATTGTGCACGAGCTGATCGCACACCCTGTGACCTGCCCCTCCCTTACATGGCTTTTCAAATTGCTTTGCTGAAACACTTCCAGGAGTTTGGGGTTTTGTGGGGGCACAGGCCACCCATTCTCCTTGTGTGGCCCTGCAATGAACCCTTTTCTGCTCCAAACTGCTGTGTTTCGGTTTGTCTGGCCTCACTGTGCCTCAGGCAGAGGAACTTGGGCTCGGGAACACCATCTGCAGGTCCCAGTGCCTCAGGTGGGCACAGGCGTGAGGCATCTGAGAAGCCTCCATCCACGAATGAATTCAGCGTGCAGCCAGGACTGAGAACTGCTGCTGTAGGCCATGCGTCCCTTCCTCAGGAAGATGAGGGAAAATTGGCCTCAGCAGGTCAGGAGAAGCGCAGGGATCAGGCCCCAGAAGAGGCCCGGAGAGGCAGTGGTCCTCTGCCAGCCTGTCAGCCCGCCTCCAACAAGGTCTGGTCTTGACTGCCCACATTCACAGGTGGGCACAAGTATATGAACGATCACTGTTGCACTAAAACACCCACAGAGAATCAGAAAGGAGGGGATCTAAGAAAAAGCATGCCAACCCTTGAGTTTGAACAAAGGACAATCAGAGTGATGTCCAATACGTCATTTGGCTGTGGGTTTCTAAGTAGAAAAGTTCTTGAATGCACTGTATTAACACAAATATTGCCAGCTTGGATCATTCTAGCTTTCCTACCTTGGCATAACAAGGGGCTGAACTCTACAAGCAGTAATTCCTGAAGAAAGCATGTTATATCAGTTACCTAATATAGCATCATGTAATCATTTCTCCAAATTATACAGAAAAGTAAAGTGTTCTTAATTGCCTCCTTGGCAGCTGTGAGAGATCAAGACACACTATGCTATAGGCACCAGCTCTGGCCCAGTTTAAGAGATGAACAACTCTTGGTTGGATTAGAGACTGGCAGAACTGAGCTTTAATTAGGATCGGAGCTTGGTGGTGCCAAGTTATTTCAAGTAACTACACAAAATCATGATGCCAGGAGGGGACCCAGAGACCATGGCACATCTCCCAGGAAAAGTCTATGTTTTCTAAAACAAGCACAATGATAACAGAGACTTGATGAAGACACAGGTGTGCCTGGTACTGCATTTTCCTAAAGCAATCTTCCTCAATTCCAGTCTTCCCATAACCCCAAACCCTTCCCCAAAGAAATCAAGGAAAAACAACCATAAAAATTTAATTTTAATGATACAGAAATAGTATATAGTACATTTCTTTCCACAGCAGCACTTCAATCATCTCTAAAAAATTTAACAAAATTAAGGCTAAATCAGAGCAATCTGATAATAAAGGGATATTTTATGTGGTTTTACTTTTAAAGAATGTCTTCATAAATATAGAATGTTCATCAGGCCAAAAAAAAGAAATGTTGAACAAGATACCAAATATGGGAAATGCAATATAAAATGTGCTCCTTTATACCAACTTCCTAACAACCATGACTTCCCAGGGAAGTTCCAAATGGGATTTATTTTTTCTTAATGAATGTTTATGACAGGATACTAAGACTTTCTGGAGTACTATAGGCCATTTTTTAAAATAAAACCAATAACAGTTGAATCTCCCACACAATCTCTTGAAAAAATAAAAAGCGGAAGTGGACAGGGTTTTAAAGTGCAAGAGAATTACGTCTGAGTCTGTGGAGCTCCAAAGGAGGATGGCTCTGGACCTGGTCTTTCCCCACAACCTGTGTTATAGGAAGACTTTCAAATACAGTAAACAAAAATGGCATCGCTGACAAGAGAGTCAGGAAAGCAAATGGATTTCTTGAATGACCTGCTCTAAATACTGACATTTATTGTGAGCAGGAAGAAGGGATGTCTTTCTTTTCCCCCTTTTCATTATCCTTGGCCATATGTGCTGGTTAGCTTTTTACTACCACTTTCAAACTCAGGAGAGACCTTCGGCTGTTTCAGGATTTAGACTAAGATGAAGACTCTTTTCTCCCCACCTCTCTTTTTCCTCCAATAAAGCTTCTGAAAGGAAACTAGACAATGCAACGCTGACTCGCTGCAAGAAGCCTGGCTCTCTGAAGTCCCAGTTTCTGAGCAGTGACACAGCCTGGGAGGCAGAGAGAACCCACCTTTACAGCCCCCAGCAGGCACCACACCTGCTCTCAGGGTGGCCTTCCATCCTCCACCCTCTCTCTCTTGCATCCTAGTATGCATCTGAATATTTCCATCTTAATAAGCTCTCCTCCTTCTCCACCCTCACTTGCCTTGGGGAATTCAAGTATTATTTTCATTGAAGAACTGTGGGTATGTTAACATCACCAACCCCCTATAAAAGGCAGTCTTATTCTTCACTATGAACCTACAGTCCCCCTACTTGAACAAGGACATTCTACTTTATGACAAAAAATCTTCCCATATTAGGATTAAAATTTTCATCAAAGTAGCAGTAGTCTACTTTTTTTTAACTTTGCATAACAATTTCATTTTTCCATTTCTTTGGTTTCCAGAGCCTCTATTTCCCCTACAGAAATTAAATGAAGGGTAAATGTCCAGGTAAATAACATCCTCTTTAGTCTCAAGAGGGTTCCTAAGATGGCTAAAACCTCTAGGAAACAGTGGGCTGAGGCATAGATACTAAAACACATTTCTTATATGAATTCACATGTAAACACAGAGAAACAATATGACAAATATACAATTACCCATGTGTATGTGGAATAATTAACACAATAACATTCTATGACCACATGACCACATAAAGAAAAGATATTTTCAAGATCTTTCAGTTCATTGTTTTTTCAAATCTGGCTGATGATCACTCTCAGGGTCACCTGTTGGGGGGGGATGGACACTTCGGGTCTAGGAAATGGGGTCTACCATTTGTGAAGACTCAGTTCAGCAGGCATGGCCGAGGACCCAGAAATTTGTCCTTCTTTCCTGTAAGATTCAATAGTCCCACCCCCTTGCTCTACAGAGGAAGACACTGAGGCCCAGAGAAGTCAAGACGTTGCCCAAGACTAATAAAGCACGAAACAGAGAAAGGGCTGGACCAGCGCTTGTCCCCTCGTCCACCACTTCTGTCACACCTCACTGCCTCCTGGAGCCCCCAACCCGGCGCCCTTACACTCAGGCTAAGAAGCCTTTAGTAGACGTTCTGTTGTTAGAAGTAGGTGGTAAGCTGCTCGAGGGCAGGTGCCATGTCTCATGTTCCTTTTGACACAATCTTAGGTAAGAAGTGTCTAAGAAATAATTGTTGGCAGACAGTCCCTCAGCTAAGGCCTAATTCTATCTTCTCTCACACCTCTGTCTACAGTCATCAGCACAGATGCAAAGTCATCTAGCTGGATATTGAGGTCCATCAGAGGAAAACAGTAACATCTCTGAATCTATGAAGGTGGCATGTTCACACACAGGAATTTGAATGTCAATGCAAGTTCCCTAAGATAATTACGTCTTTCCCTTGTTCCTGAATTACGTGAATTAGGTGAAAAGAAAAAAAAAAAAGTGAATCCACGGGATAGAAAGAAGCTATTTACCTACAACTTTTGGCAAATATGAATTACAAAAATCCTAAACTATTCCAAGGAAATTATCCTTAGCAACTCTAACAGTTCTATGTTACTGAGTTTTGTTTCTCTCTCTCTTGGTTTGCAATGTGTATTTCCAGTTTTACAAAACATTCTTTTGTGGATGGAGTCAAATGCCTTCGTAAAGCTGATAGCAACGGGCTGAACACATTATGAAATGGTTGCCCTCCCTTCCCCCCTCCCATATATATAAATTCTCACACACAAACACACACGTGTGTATTCAGTGGAGGTGGGGCAACATGACTTGTTTTATAAATAAGATGATTTTACTATATTGCCATCTTGATTGTACACATGATACGGAAGAAAGGATAACAGAAACATTTAAAAGACCAATAGAAAAATATGAAAGAAAATTTAAGGCTAGAAATGAAGTAAGTCAACAGGCACGTGGGTCACTGGAGCCACACCGCCCAGCCCTGCCTGTGCCCATGTGACACTCAGGGCCCTGCGGGAGCACCAGCCAGAAAGGACTGCTGATGGGGGGCGGGTGCTGGAGAGGAGACACCCAGGGCCTGGAAGGACCCTTGCCTCTAGAGGAACCACCATAGTGGGCCCTGCATCCCTTTACTGGGTGCTCCCTCCCCAGCTAATGTTAGAAGAACAGGAAGCTCTACTTGAAGAAACTGTCCTAGAAATGGTTTATGGAAGAGGTCCCTCCCACTAGAAAGCGCCTCCACGCCCTACCCATGGGAAATAAACGTACAACTCCACAAGTCCTCTTCAAGTCTTCTGCCACGAGGAGCTGAGCAGGACTGACCTTCAACTTGTGTTTTAATTTTTACAGGAAAGGAACTGTCTTCTCTTTTTTAACTGTTAAATCCAGTCTTACCTAGATATAGAGTCCTAATCATTTCTCTAGAGAGCCTTTTAAAATCACATTGATAAGCTCCTACATCCATGTATTCATCCAACATGTACTGATTAAGAGGTGACTGGACTTGTGGAAAGTCAGGGCTAGAGGGAACCTTAGGCATCTAGCCCCCCAGGCTCCTCATCAACCCCAGGGCAATGGGGCAGGGCTGCTCCCAATCTCTCTGGACCTAGTATCCAGATCACCAGTCACCCAGGTATTGAGTAAAACTTCATGCAAAAGTTATGTACTTTTTTCATTCCAAAAATGAAAAAATTATGATGAAATTTTCTGTACATTATGATTCATAACAATGAATCCTAGCTAAAATGGAATGACAAACCAAAGGGTAAATGTGACTTTAAAAAGAAATAATTGCAGGGTTTGCAAAGATTCTTTCCCTTCTTTTGGACATTCAGTGTTTTATGAAGTCATATGCTAGACACACATGACAACCTCTGCCATTCCATGTGGTTAGGAAGTCATTCCACAGAGACACCATCGTCACACAACACGTCCCACAGCACTGACACAGACAGCCTATGCTGCTAGTCTACAACAGACACACACTACAGGTATTAGCTACGAAAACATCCATTTTCTACTTATTGAATCAGGAGGAAGGCAAAGCTGCTGCTAACATTTCAATAAAATATCTGGTTCGTAACTGTCATTATCTCAAGGGATATCAGACTGAACTTAATGCAGGGACTGATCTAAGTTCTAGACGGTCTTATCTAAGATAGTAGAAGTTGAGACAGCCAATACATCTTCAGGAAAATTTCAATGAGTGATTCTATATGACCAATTCATTTTCCTATTAACCTTATATTTGTATAGGAATATATTTATCACCCCAACTCTTTAGTAAAATTTACTGTGCCCCACTGCATAAGAGAGTCTTTAGAAAAGAAAAGAAAGCTGTTAGCTGACAGTTACTACTATGAATGAAGAGCTTCAATTGCTGTATATGTGAATCCCCCAGGAAAACTACATCAAAAATGGACATTTCATGACAAAAATCACTCATGTATCTCAAAACCAGAACAAATAGAAAACACCATTGAGGAAATTTAAATACTTTTGTGACCACTACCACAGAAACACAGAAACTCAGCAGATTGCAGACATGCAGGAATCAGCACTAGAGAGGGAAGAATTAACAAATCAAACTCAAAACAACTTTAATCAGTGGATTGAAAGTAGACTCTATCCTCCTCAAGGCGACCATTAGCTACAAAGGAAAAGTGATTTCATAACCTTGGTCCATAAAGAAGACACATTTATTTACATTCTCAACAGACTAAAAGAGGTTTTAAACTGTCACAATTAAAATTGTATGCTTCCAAAAATATCTTACGATCAATGCACTTAACTTAAAGCTTCAGGTATTAATAACTTCATTTAGACTTCTTAAAAAACCAACACAAACATACTTTCTAGAGTGCAAAATGCTTATTAAATACTTTAGTAACACAAAAGCAATTTGTTTTTAAACACAGGAATCCTGTGTTGAAGGATCATCACCGCAAAGACATCCATTGCCGGCAATGGACGCTGAACAGAACTGCCAGCTCAAGTGAGATGCAACATGAAAACTGTGCGTTTGATTTCTGCACCCGTCCAGATGATCCTGCTTATTTGTACAGACTCATGGTTGGACTCTGGTACATGCACATGTATGCATCACAGAGAAGTCTTCGTGCACAGCCTTGGATTCTTCTGGAGTCCAAGGAGTGCAGATCGTCGAGAGACATTTTCAAGTACTCTCCTACTTCTGGGCATGGGGTAACTTGAGGAATGTTGAAGCCATTCTGACCACCTATGGAGAAGAGGAAGAGCCGTATTGAGGGCAGTGAAGTTATAAACACTTTTGATGCCCTGCCCTACCAAAGTAACTTTACAATTCCGTAATTTAGTTAATGCTAATTTCCAGGATCAGAAAGACCTCATTTTACTTCTGATTTCTAGAAGTCCTCTGCTTATCTCTTGATAGTCTCACTTCTTGGTTTCTGAAAGGATTCTGGGACCAACAGTGAATATAACTGGTCAAAAGATATATATCCTGAGCAAAGTCCAGAATCTACTTCCCAGGCTTCTCAGTCAAGGAATATTGTCACATACACATGTGCACACACATCCAGCTCTCCACATTCCCAAATCCCTTCCTGGACACAAGCACCCCTGTTCGCTTTACCATGAGCCTGTCCAGTTTAGAGCAGATCTAGTAGTTTAAAGTAGATCTAGTAAAATGAATACTATTTTACTCCCCTAAGTTTAAAAAACATATTTGTGTAACTCTCACAAGATTCTGTTTTACATTTCATTAGATAGCAGGAGGATATAAGGCATGGTCTTAGGGACCCCAGGAAAGGTTCTTCTGCTTTAGCTTCCCAATGGCTTTTCTAAAAATATCTGGAACACCTGTGCTTTCTAATTTCATGCTTAAATGCAAATTTTAACTGGGCTAGGGACATATTTACAGATGGATCTGTGCTATATCAAATGTCTGAATGCTGAGAAAATGTTGAGAACCCATGAGGCAGAGTTTGGGCAGCTGATCAAGAGGCTGCCACAAGGGTGTGTCCTAGGTCACTAGGGGACCACACCAGAAGACTTGGAGCCTGGAGTGTGAGAGAGTGGCTAAAGGAAAAACGGTGAATGGAAGAACTGGAGGGATATGGAAGTCAAATTCCCACAACTTTGCCTAGGGCTGATCCTAATCTGTAAACTCTATAAAGGCAGGAGTATAGCTGTTTCGACAACTGCTTCATTTTTGAAACCTACTAGAGCCCTGGGCCAGAGAAGGCAATGACAACCCACTCCAGTACTCTTGCCTCAAAAATCCCACGGATGGAGGAGCCTGGTAGGCTGCAGTCCACAGGGTCGCTAAGGGTCAGACACGACTGAGTGGCTTCACTTTCACTTTTCCCTTTCATGCACTGGAGAAGGAAATGGCAACCCACTCCAGTGTTCTTGCCTGGAGAATCCCAGGGACGGGAGCTCCTGGTGGGCGGCCATCTATGGGGTCTCACAGTCAGACACGACTGAAGTGACTTAGCAGCAGCAGCAGAGCCCTGGGCACTTCACATGCACTCATTAGGTATTTGTTAAATAATGACTAAATATCCTAGAAAGCAGCCTAGAAAGTGCAGTATATTCCCCAGTTCAGGAAGAAAGACATTATACATAGAATAAGCTTATTTTTCCAAAGAAGACATTTACTTCTATTCTTAGCTTTGTCATTTAGAAGACACATGGTTTAGTATATAAAAGAACATAAGCACTGAATTTAGAAAGACTGAATTAAATACATGCTCTGAGACCCTAGGCACCTTAAATCTCTGCTTTAGTAAGACAAAAATAGGAACCACTCCCATTTTGCAAGGATTTAGGTAAATGACCTAAAGTCCCTCCCAGAGAGCTTGGCACAGAAGTACTTAAGAAATGATGACTATGGTACAGAAAATGAGAGGAGATCAAAAGTCAAGGACAACAAAGTAGAAATAAAAACTCTCAGCCTTAAAGAAAAAAATATCTGATTCCTTTTTTTTTTAAAAAGACTCTATGCATGTCAAACTATCACAATACTATTCCTTAGTTTTGTAGCAAGGCTGTTAATGCATCACCAAGATATTCCTGAGCAGCTTTTCCCAACACTGTTTGTTACTCAGACCAAGCTAGCCCACTACAACTATCCCACTACAAACTCAAATATCACCACATGTGGAAGAAAGGTCTGTAAAGTACCATCCCGATCAGCCATGCTGTCGAAGAAGAGCCAGGCAGAGTCGTCTTTCCCGTACTTCACAAAAGCGACATAGTGGCTTGTTTCTATGCAGAGGACAGCAAATAACTCCATCTTCTGGCAGGGGATGCAGCCGTGTCTCCAGTCCCGGTCAGGCAGATCTTTGGGAAGTGACACTGGGTTGTATTTATGATTCAGCCTCTTGGGATGAAGGTGGACCTAAAACAGAACATGAAGAAAAAGTCATTAAGGAGCCAAACTCAATGTCTGAAGAGAATGGACTCCACTTACTCTAATGGAATATGTCCCTATAAATAGCAACTGAGTACCCCATGGAAATCCATCAAATAAACAGAAGAGGCATACCCCTTAATTATGAATTTTTTAAGTTAATTATGATTTTGAAAACTTTTCAAAACCTGAAATCTGGTTCAACTACAAAAGATTTATTATTTATTAAGAGAATATCCATTAAGTAAAGTCAAACTTACTTGAGCATTGCAGGTTTTACAAAACTGCTTGATTTTGCCAGCTGAGATGTCAGGGTCATCATAGCATTCTCTACACTCATACATTGCAAGCCCTCCACAAATCCGGCACTGCCTGGGGGCTGAAAAGGGTGGGATGTGGGGGAGTTAAGGGGTCTTTTACAATGCATTCTTTTATTTTAAAAAATTAAAAAGAAAAATTAAGTTTTAAAAAGGATAATGCTCATGGACTCAAAAGTCTATCCCTTCCCACCCCCATAAAGTTTAAATTGGATTTCCTTGGATTCAGGATATCTTTAAAGACATTTTCTCTGACCAAATGACTTTAAAAAAATAATACACTCTAGAGTGTTCCTCCTGATTATAAAACTTCTACTGATGAATGTGCTAAGATACAAGAGACATACAGAAGAAAACTGAAAGCATCTGCAATTTCAGTTAGCAAGAGATAACCACTCTTGTAATTTCTCTTATAATTTTATATCTGCATACTTAACATAACTCAGTGTGTGTGTGTGTGTGTGCACAGCTCCTCTTGTAGACAATATCAGCATACCTTTTCACTTAACATTATATCATGACCACTTTCATGTAACACTGGTCTTCAAAAACATGAATTTGAACAGCAGTACTTACGCTGTGCAGATACACTATAATTCACTTAACTACTCTCCTCTAGTTAACATATAGAGTGCTTCTAATTTCTTATTCATAAACATATTTGCATAGGAAATCTTGATTTACATGTCTGATTTTTTCAGAATAAATTTCTAGTGTAATATTCCCAAGCTCTTTAGACAGCAAAATTGTCTTTAAGAAAACTTGTATCCTGTTAGACTCTTATTCACAATTAATGTGAATGACCTGATAAGACTACTGCTGAAAAACAAACTAAAAAATCTTATACTTACTGTCTTCAAGTAAATCTGTTATATTTAGTTCCAGAGAAGGAAAAATTTTTTTAAATAGTTTAAAGTCTTTTCCAAATCGAGGCATCTGAATAATCAGACATGATGGTGCCTTACAAAAAAAAAGATACATAATTTTAGAATCAAAACATTGATAAATTTCCCTGAAATTCCCCCAAAAGAGTCACGGTTGTCAAACCAAGCAGTGATTCCACCATAACATGGATGGCCTGTAAAATGGGATCTGCATGTGGACACAGAGTATGAAGGCAGCGCACCAAAGAGCCACAAGCCTCAAGCAGTCCAAGATGTGTGGACACATGGACACAGAGGTCAGGTAGTTCAGCCACCTGGGATCTCAAAGAATAAGATGACTGTGCAGAGTAACATCCCACTTTGGGTTTATATTTTTCAAAAGGTTTCAGAAAAATTGTTTTTGCAAGTACAATTAAGAAATTCATCACTGAAGGACACTATTCCTTATATTTCAACAAATAAATACTGGTAGCTATTAAGGTTTTATCAGAACATCCCTTTAAAAATAAATACAATGAAAATGAGCCACATGAGATCATGAATATACTCAGTAAAAGAAAAGTAAATTATATCACTTGTTCATTTACAATAAGTGAGTTTGCCTTTCATTGAAGGAGGAAAAGTAAACATTCCTTTGGATGATATGCTTGAATAAACTTTTAAATTGGATAAAATGTGAAATTGGGTGAAATGACAACAGAAACCCTCACAATCTTTTTTGCTCTAAGCTACTTAAATGTTTTCAAGTTATAAATCATATTGATATTTTCCTTGGCACCAAAATCTAAAGAGTTCAATTTTAGTATTTTCTACTAAGTTCAATTTAAAGTATTTTCTACAAGGACAAAGTTGAAGCATGGCATAATTTCAAAATTTGTGTTTTGTTAACAGTTTGTGTTTATAATAGTTCTCAGTGGGTTAAAAGTAATAGTTAGTGAAGTTATAGTTTTCTTAAGAAGCCTAAGGACTTTAATATAAAATACAGTAAGTAATTATCACGTACCTCAGCAAATTTCAGGTTACTGTTGATAAAAGACCATTCTAATAATTGCTGAATTGTAGGAACTCCAACTTTCTCATTTTTTTCCATAAAAATTTGATAGAAGTAACAATCTTGTACTTTTTGACCTGCTGATCTAAAAATATGCAGAAAAAGCCAAATAATTTACTTATGAAATGCATCAGAAGGTGAAATGGTTCTAGGGGCATTTGAGAACACAAAAACTATTGAGAACAGAAATCTGCAACTCTGACAGTCAGAACAACAGGGACAAAGACAATGATTTAGATAAAATAATTAAATGTACTCGTGCATAAGAACTTACAAATTACTTCTTATTTTAGTTTTCATACTGAAAGTTCCCTTAGTGATTAGGAGAAAAATAATGCAACAACATCTGTAATCAAAAAGCACTTGTGAATAGTAACAACCAGAAGCTAATATCATCGGTTCAACTTTACTGTCCAAAGCTAGAAAACAGCAAATTGCATTTTAATGCCTTTAATAGGAAAGTCAGTTCATACATGGCTGAATGGGACAAACCCTTAGAGACATTCCAGATGGTCTAAAGACCTTCCAGACCTTTAGAAACTTTTAATTTACGAAGGCCCTGAGATCTGGTGAAGGAGCATCCTTCCCAGCAAGTCAAATGCAGAGCCAGGTGTAAAACCCAGGTGTCCTAACAACTGCTCACTATTCTTTGCACTCAAGCATGTTCTCCTTAGATGGTCACTCATTTATTCAACAAGCACCAAGTTAGGACCCACTGCATGCAAATCTCAGTGTTACCCTTATGTATTTTCCCTTCTAAATATTTTACTAGAATGCATGAAAATTCAAGACTAACTGTACCAAAAGAATCAATAATCTTTAAACTTACTACTTACCCTTTTTAGCAGAATTTCTGGGCATAGAATCAGGCAGTTTATAATTAGATTTATAAGCAGATTTCAAGATTTTTAGGGAAAAATATTAACATAGACACTAACCTCAGAAACCCTCAGTTTCCCAAAGCAACTTATACTCTGAAATAAAGACAACTTATTTGGTAACAAAGTAGAAATTCTTGAGAACCCACGACAAAAAAAAAAAAAAAAAGAGATAACCAAAAAACCTGAAGGTTATGCTGTACCAAGATTTTAATCTATTATTGATGACAATAAAATGCCAGCATTTTTCTGTGAAAGTCAAAAAGTATTAAAAAAGAATCAACAGGTAACAGGAAAAATAAGACTGGAAACAAAGAAAGCAGAAGCAGTAGAGGTGAGCAGTCACAAAACTCAGAAATATTAACAGTGACAGACGAGAAGGATGGTGGCTGGAGAGAGCGCAGAGAGGCAGACATGAGATGGGAATCAAAAATGAGGAGGTAATATCAACAGTTTTGTGATATTTGGACAGAAAACCAGAGGGAGAGGGGAGCAGCAGCCACTCACACCTCATAACTGAAGTTCTAGAAGGCTAATAATATCCTAGGGTGATTAGCTCATCACTGAGACACACATATATAAGAATTAGAGCAAAACTGATGCTATTGTACAAAACCACACACCTTACATTTCTGTTTATCACCCCACCCCCTCAAAAAAACTAAGAGCTGAAGGATACAAACGTTGTATTAACTTTCTTTGTAACACAGATCATAGTGGGTAGTTGACTAAAATTTTTTACAGATTCTGGATTATCTAGTACCATGGAATATAACATATCCACGTAATAAGAATTCCCGGTTCGGAAGTTGCTGTATAATACAGGGAGCTCAACCTGATGCTCTGTGATAACCGAGAGGGGTGGGTGGTGGTGGAGGGAGTGGGAGGGAGGCTCAAGAAGGAGGGGATATATGTATACACATAGCTGGTTATATAGGACGATCCCCTGGAGGAGGGCATGGCAACCTACTCCGGTATTCTTGCCTGGAGAATCCATCCCATGGACAGAGGAGACTGGCGGGCTGCAGTCAACAGGATCACAAAGAGTCAGACATGACCGAAGCAATTAGGACACACACACAGGTGATTCACGTTGTATGGCAGAAACCAACACAGCGCTGTAAAGCAACTAAACTCCAATCAAAAATGTAAAAAATAAAAGAAGAATCCCCAGTGCTATGGTTCTACAGTAAGAGGTGCTCAGTAGTACAACCTGAATATTCCCTTATATCTGCTTCCTGATGCTGATTTTTTCCATTATTTTTCCTGGAGTGCTTCACCTCCATCCACTAGATTCTCCCCTTGGTGGCTATGACTTCAGTTTCACCCTAGCACCCCCCAACACATTAGTCATTGCTACTGTTTTTAAGTATGAAAGCTTGATATACCTACATTTACCAATTTCTTGCTTGACTTCCTTGTTTCTTGCATAACATTCCCTTATTTAAATTTAGTTTTATGTTACTAAAGTATACCTTGTAATAAGTCTCTGACTGGTAATTTAGTCCCAGTTCTTCCTGCTCAGGAATTTTGTGCATCTTTTTTCTTAGAATTTAAGTCTGTCAAAAGTTCTGTAAAATCTTCAGTTATAATCTCTCAAACTATTGTTGCTTCCCTAATCTCTCTAGTGATTCCTCCAAGAACTACAACTGGAATTTGTCTTTCATGTCTCTTTTCTTCCTTTTTATCCTTTATTTTTTATAACTCTGTCCCTTTGGGCTACATTCTAGGTAATGTCTTCAGATCTATCTTCTAAATGAGCAATTCTCTCTTTAGCTATGCATACTGCATTCAGTAAGGTATTCTCTCCCAGCCATATCTATATGGCTATACTAAAGTAGGAAATGGCAACCCACTCCAGTTTTAATGTCTGGAAAATTCCATGGATAGAGGAGTCTGGCGGAGAAGGCAATGGCACCCCACTTCAGTACTCTTGCCTGGAAAATCCCATGGATGGAGGAGCCTGGTAGGCTGTAGACCACGGGGTCGCTACAAGTCAGACACGACTGAGTGACTTCACTTTCACTTTTCACTTTCATGCATTGGAGAAGGAAATGGCAACCCACTCCAGTGTTCTTGCCTGGAGAATCGCAGGGAAGGGGGAGCGTGGTGGGCTGCCGTCTATAGAGTCGCACAGAGTCGGACACGACTTACGCGACTTAGCAGCAGCAGCAGCAGAGGAGTCTGGTGGGCTATAGTCCATGGAGTTGCAAAGAGTCAGACACAACTGAGCACAAACACACACATATATATAAACCATACATATATAAACTACACACACACACATATATATACACACATATATAAACTATAGATATAGTTTTTTATTCTATTTATGGTAATTTTATCTTTTTTATTTTTCTTTGTTATCAAATCTATACTTATCCTCCATAGGTATCTAATTCCTTCTTTATTCTCTTCACCATTTAAAAATATTTCATACCAAGAATATCATTTTAGAATAGTCTCTAAGGCACTCATCTGTTGCATCAGCTGACTCTCCCTCAGTCCGAAAGATGGGTCCATGGAGGTGAAGAATGACACTTGGGAGAAAACTGCTAACTTTTAAAGTATCTTTTTTTTCATATTTTTATAATCTTTAGTGATTCTCAATAGGAAGAGGCTGCTGAAGGGGGAGGAGAGGCAGAGCTTCCCAGGGCCTTCTTGAAACTCCACAATACCTTAGACACTGAGATATATTTCTATATGTACTTGACCCCTCCTCACCCACTCTGAGAATCACTGCAGTATTCATCCTGTGTTATTACCAGGAATGCATTACCTCCCCAAGGCTATGGGAGGTGATGGGCTATGGAAAAAAAAAAAAAAAAAGACAACTGTTTTAATCATCTGAAATTTATCTCTTCAAGATGAAAAACAGAAGTGATTTTTTTCCTCCCAAATTGCCTGCTAAATTTCCTACATTATGCATTAAACATATATTTCCTTCCTAATTTGCATTTGAAGGTGACATACTGAAATACCACATACAGTTAATTCTGTATCTGGGCTTTGTATTCAGTTCTATCTATTCAGTTTCTAACTGTGTACCAGTATCACACTGCTTTAAGGTCTGTTGTGCTATCTTTATAGCTTATAATAGAATTGTTTTTTAAAAAAACTACAATGTTTTCACATCTTGTAGAGAATTCTAAAATTGTTTTACAGCATTCCAAAGGGGGGGGGGGAGTTAAGATCTTGATTATGTACAAATTATTTTATAAAAATTAACATGTTAAACTTATTTAATCTTTCTACTTAAATATAATCTTTCTCATTAATTAATCAAATCACTTTTTAGCCCTGGACAACTTTTTAAAAAATCTATCTCAATAAAATTGATTTCTTAGAATTTTATACTTTCATGAAGCATGAAATTATCCCTTCTTCATATTTGCTAACAAATAAATTTATTTCTCCATGATTTTATTCTACATGGCCAAATTACAAATTTTTTTATTAATATACTACAGTTTCTAAACAATTCTCTAGGATTTTCTAGGTATACATATGAGCATGCTAAGTCACTTCAGACATGTCCGACTCTTGTGACCTTATAGACTCTAGCCTGCCAGGCTCCTCTGTCCATGGGCTTCTCCAGGCAAGAATACTGGAGTGGGTTGCCATGCCCCCCTCCAGGGGATCTTCCCAACCCAGGGATCAAACGTGCATCTCTTATGTCTTATATCTGCTAGTGGCAGGTTCTTTACCACTAGCACCACCTGGGAAGCCCATATACATATACATATAGCTATCACCATATTTGAATAGATGATAAATATATCCTGTCTGATTTCATTAGCCAGAACTTCCAAAACATTATCAAATTATAACTGCAGTATTGTCCATCCACCCTTCCTTCCTTTCTTTTTACTCGTTAACTCAACATTGGCATCAAAGAAAATCATTTGAGACATTGAGATGAGTAAGAATCCTTGTCTGTGTTAGTTTTTAAAGAAGCGCAACCTCAAAAATGACAGAATGATCTCAGCTCATTTCCAAGGCAAACTATTTAACATCACAGTAATGCAAGTCTATGCCCCAAGCAGTAATGCCAAAGAAGCTGAAGTTGAATGGTTCTATGAAGACCTACAAGACCTTCGAGAACCAACACCAAAAAAAGGTGTCCTTTTCATCATAGGCAACTGGAATGCAAAAGGAGAAAGTCAAGAGATAGCTTTGAGTTAAGAGGCAAGTTTGGCATTAGGGTACAAGGTGAAGCAGGGCAAAGGCTAACAGAGTTTTGTCAAGGGAACACACTAGTTATAACAAACACCCTTTTCCAACAACACAAGAGACGACTCTACACATGGACATCACCAGGTGGTCAATACCGAAATCAGACTGATTAAGTTCTTTGCAGCCAAAGATGGAGAAGCTCTATGCCGTCAGCAAAAACAAGACCTGGAGCTGACTATGGCTCCAATCACCAGCTCCTTATTGCAAAATTCAGGCTTAAACTGAAGAAAAGTAGGGAAAACCACTAGGCCATTCAAATATGACCTAAGTCAAATCCATTATGATTATATAATGGAGGTGACAAATAGATTCAAGGGATTAGATCTGGTAAACAGAGTGCCTGAAGAACTATGGACGGAAGTTCATAACACTGTACAAGAAGCAGTGACCAAAACCATCCCAAAGAAGAACTATACAAAAAGGTCTTAATGACCTGGACAACCAAGATGGTGTGATCACTCACTTATAGCCAGACATCTGGATTGAGAAATCATGTGGGTCTTAGGTAGTGTTTCTACAATCAAAGCTAATAGAGGTGATGGAATTCCAGCTGAGCTATTTCACATCCCAAAAGATGATGCTGTTAAAGTGCTGCACTCAATATGTCAGCAAATTTGGAAAACTCAGCAGTGGCCACAGAACTGGAAAAGGTCAGTTTTCATTCCAGTCCTAAAGAAAGGCAATGCCAAAGAACATTCAAACTACTGTACAACTGCACTCATTTCACATGCTAGTAAGGTTATGCTCAAAATCCTTCAAGCAGTTTCAACAGTATGTGAACCAAGAACTTCCACGTGTACAAGCTGGATTTAGAAAAGGCAGAAGAACCAGAGATCAAAATGCCACCATTTGTTGGCTCATAGAGAAAGCAAGGGAATTCCAGAAAAACATTTATGTCTGCTTCATTGACCATGCTAAAGCCTGTGACTGTGTGGATCACAACAAACTGTGAAAAATTCTCAAACAGATAGATATACCAGATGACTTTACCCATCTCCTGAGAAACTTGTATGCAGGTCAAGAAGCAATAGTTAGAACTGAATATGGAACAACAGACTGGTCCAAGATAGAGAAAGGCGTACGACAAGGCTGCATATTGCCCCTACTTATCTAACTCACATGCAGAGCACATCATGAGAAATACCGAGCGGGGTGAAGCACAAGTTGGAGTCAAGACTGTCAGGAGAAGCATCAACATCATCAGTTCAGTTCAGTCGCTCAGTCGTGTCCGACTCTGCGACCCCAGGGACTGTAGCACGCCAGGCCTCCCTGTCCACCACCAACTCCCAGAGCTTACTCAAATTCATGTCCATTGAGTTGGTGATGCCATCCAACCATTTCATCCTCTGTTGCCCCCTTTTCCTCCTGCCTTCAATCTTTCCCAGCATCAGGGTCTTTTTAAATGAATCAGTTCTCCTCATCAGGTGGCCAAAGTATTGGAGTTTCAGCTTCAGCATCAGTACTTCCAAAGAATATTCAAGACTGATTTCCTTTAGGATGGACTGGTTGTATCTCCTTGCAGTCCAGGGGACTCTCCAGAGTCTTCTCCAACACCACAGTTCAAAAGCATCAATCAACAACCTCAGATATGCAGGTAATACCAATCTATTGACCGAAAGTAATGAGGAACTAAAGAGTCTCTTGATGGAGGTGAAAGAGGAAAGTGAAAAAGCTGGCTTAAAACACAATTTTCAAAAACCTAAGATGATGGCATCCAATCCCATCACTTCATGGCAAATAGAAGGGGGAAATGTGGAAGCAGTTATAGATTTTCTTTTCTTGGGCTCCAAAATCACTGCAGATGGTGACTGCAATCACGAAATTAAAAGATGCTTGTTCCCTGAAGAAAAGCTATGACAAACCTAGACAGTGTAATGAAAAGCAGAGACATCACTTTGCTGACAGTGGTCCATACAGTCAAAGTTATGGTTTTTCCAATAGTCATGTATGGATGTGAAAGCTGGACCACAAAGAAGGCTGAGCACTGAAGAATTGATGCTTTTGAGATGATTTTGAACTGTGGTACTGAGAAGACTCCTGAAGAGTCCCCTGGACAGCAAGGAGATCAAAACAGTCAATTCTAAAGGAAATCAACCCTGAATATTCATTGGAAGGACTGATGCTGAAGCCGAAACTCCAATATTTTGACCACCTGGTGAGAAGAGCCAACTCACTGGAAAAGACCCTGCGGCTGGGAAAGATTGATGCAAAAGGAGAAGGAGGCAGCAGAGGATGAGATGGTTAGACAGTATCACCAACTCAATGGACATGAATTTGAGCATACCCTAGGAGACAGTGGGGGACAGGGAAGCCTGGTGTGCTACAGTTATGGGGTTGCAGAGTCAGACATGACTTAGAACTGAACAAGAACACCAAAATAGCATATTAGCAAGATTCTTCAACGAAATAACCCACACTAAAATGTAAAAAGGTCCAGCATTCAACCTGGAAAATTCACCCACTTAGAATATCTCATGAAGAACTTCACTGCATGAGATTCAAGTCTTTCATTCAAGATTCGGTGGGGAAAGACCAAGCTAGAAAACTGGAAACAAAAGAGCTAATTTAAGGCTAAATTAATCGAGTGGTATAGCCAAAAACAGTGTGCCCATCATGTTTGACTGAATTCAAATAAGATTCTTCTTAAAGGATTCATTAATTTAAATTACAAATATATTTATATATAGTTTTATAAGAAAAATGAATTACAATAGTATTTATTACTGGGGTTAAAATTAAAAGCATAAATTTATATTGTATTTGATCTTCCAGTTAAGTATGATACTATGGAGAAGACAATGACTTAAATTAATTTGCAGTGTAGGAACCTAACATATTAGGATCATTAAACAAATACAATATTAAGTAATCACTAAGAAAATCAATTCTACTGAATGATGGCAGTGGAAATGAAGATTGTCTTTTTCTCCAATGCTTATGTAACAATTTCAAATTACCTGATTTTTCAAAGAGGACACAAACAGATGGAGAAATATACCGTGTTCATGGATTAGAAGAATCAATATTGTCAAAATGGCTATACTACCCAAAGCAATCTATAAATTCAATGCAATCCCTATCAAGCTACCAACAGTATTTTTCATAGAACTAGAACAAATAATTTCACAATTTGTATGGAAATACAAAAAACCTCAAATAGCCAAAGTAATCTTGAGAAAGAAGAATGGAACTGGAGGAATCAACCTACCTGACTTCAGACTATACTACAAAGCCACAGTCATCAAGACAGTATGGTACTGGCACAAAGACAGAAATATAGATCAATGAAACAGAATAGAAAGCCCAGATATAATTCCATGAACCTATGGACACCTTATCTTTGACAAAGGAGGCAAAGATACACAATGGAAAAAAGAAAACCTCTTTAACAAGTGGTGCTGGGAAAACTGGTCAACCACCTGTAAAAGAATGAAACTAGAACACTTTCTAACACCATACACAAAAATAAACTCAAAATGGATTAAAGATCTAAATGTAAGAACAGAAACTATAAAACTCCTAGAGGAGAACATAGGCAAAACACTCTCCGACATGAATCACAGCAGGATCCTCTATGACCCACATCCCAGAATATTGGAAATAAAAGCAAAAATAAACAAATGGGACCTAATGAAACTTAAAAGCTTTTGCACAACAAAGGAAACTATAAGCAAGGTGAAAAGACAGCCCTCAGATTGGGAGAAAATAATAGCAAATGAAGAAACAGACAAAGGATTAATCTCAAAAATATACAAGCAACTCCTGAAGCTCAATTCCAGAAAAATAAATGACCCAATCAAAAAATGGGCCAAAGAACTAAACAGACATTTCTCCAAAGAAGACATACAGATGGCTACAAAACACATGAAAAGATGCTCAACATCACTCATTATCAGAGAGAGAAAAAAATCAAAAACCAACAAATGATACCATTACATCCACCAGATCAGGAGGCTGCTATCCAAAAGGTCAAGCACAATAATGCTGGAGAGGTAATGGAGAAAGGGACCCTCTTACACTGCTGGTGGGAATGCAAACTAGTACAATGCCGCTATATAAAACTTGTGTGGAGATTCTTAGAAAACTGGAAATAGAACTGCATATGACCCAGCAATCCCTTCTGGGCATACACACTGAGGAAACCAGATCTGAAAGAGACATGTGCACCCCAATGTTCATCGCAGCACTGTTTATAATAGCCAGGACATGGAAGCAACCTAGATGCCCATCAGCAGACGAATTGATAAGGAAGCTGTGGTACATATACACCATGGAATATTACTCAGCCATTAAAAAGAATTCATTTGAATCAGTTCTAATAAGATGGATGAAACTGGAGCCCCTTATACAGAGTGAAGTAAGCCAGAAAGATAAAGACCATTACAGTATACTAACACATATATATGGAATTTAGAAAGATGGTAATGATAACCCTATATGCAAAACAGAAAAAGAGACACAGATGTACAGAACAGACTTTTGGACTCTGTGGGAGAAGGCGAGGGTGGGATGTTTCAAGAGAACAGCATCAAAACATGTATATTATCTAGGGTGAAACAGATCACCATCCCAGGTTGGATGCATGAGACAAGTGCTCGGACCTGGTGCACTGTGAAGATGACCCAGAGGGATCGGGTAGAGAGGGAGGTGGGAGGGGGGATCGGGATGGGGAATACATGTAAATCCATGGCTAATTCATGTCAATGTATGACAAAAACCACTACAATATTGTAAAGCAATTAGCCTCCAACTAATAAAAATAAATGAAAATAAATAAATAAATAAATAAAATTACCTGATTTTTAACAATGGTTCTACTCTTAAAATATGATGAAACAGGATATTCAGGAATTCTTCAGGATCTAGGAGAGGATAAAAAATCAACTAAATCACAGACAAAATTTTTAAACCATTCTATTTTTATTTAAAACAGTGATATTCCTATAATAGAAGTCAATTTCATAATCAATATTATTTCAATTAAAAGAATAGTTCTCAAGTTTTCCTAACAAAAACATACAAAGGATATTTAAATGTTATGAGAAAGTATTATGTGCCAAGTTTGTTATAACTTTATTGCATTTCAAATAATAATTCATATATAGGGAAATAATTTTAATTTCTTTGGGGGAAACTTAACCTTAAGTATGACATTTTTTCTGCTATTTAAATAATTAACAAGACTGTAAATATTATAGTTGGTTACAATATACTGTTAACACATTCAAAGTCAGGAGTTGAACCTCTGAGGAAATTCATTAGTTAATGAAGAGATTAAACATTGTCTCTTACCATAATCTTAATCCTAATCAGTCATTTGTAACTCACCTAATAACAAGGAAAGCTAAGTGGGAACTGTGGGTAATTCAGTGCAACTCTTCACCACCGAAAAGAAAACAACTCTGGGTATCATTGCTGGATGGAAAGCTCTCCCTATATATTCATAATATACTAAAACCAGTCAGCTTCTTAAAGGGGTTCATTATTCCACATATCACTCATTTTAGAAGAGAGAAAGTATTTACAAACAGGGAAGAAAATTGTACACCACAAAGAAAAAATTATATTTTAAAATAAAACCCCCAAAACTACATAGACATACCATTTCAGCCAATAATTTAGCATTTATAACTTCAAGTTATTTTTAAAGCAACTCCTATATATTAAAACAGTCACCTTTTTCTTCAGAGGTAAATCCTGACGCAGCCTCAACTTTTTCAAGTATCTTCCTCAGTTTCATAATCTTTGTTGCACATACATATCCATATCTGTTAGTAAAAAACTATTAATTAATTCTAGCATACATATTAAATTAATATAACATTTTATTGAAGTATATAGTTGGTTTACAATGAGCATGACACATTTTGATAATCATGCATTTCTTATGTAACTCTAGTGTCATAAATCAATATGCTTATAAGTATTTTTAAATATACAATTATAAGCTTCTTCTTGAGGTTTAAAAATTTTTGATATAACTATCATACAGTAATAAAAGAAAAACATAATTTTAATTTATGATGACTGTTTTCTCTATGTCCTTAAGGAATTAAAACATTTACTTTACAAAATAGAATATACAATTTTGAGAGAAAGTCCTTTTAATACTAAAGGATGAAATAGCTACCAAGGGAAATGGAAAAGGGCAGTGATAAGAAACTGAAATTCTAAAGTCTGCAGTCAAACCAATTATCATAATTACTTTTTCTCTCATCTTTGTCTGAATATAGGAAACTCAATCTTTGACAAAATTCTAATTCTAAAAATGGCTTCAGAAGACACCTTAGAGGCCAGCATGGGCTTAATAAAGGCAAGTCAGTACCAGATAATCTTCTAACCATTTTTCCTATCTACTATTCACTCACTCATTAGCTCTTTGCAGCCAACATATATTGAGCACCTAACACTTACACAGTAATCGAACCTTTTGGTCACTGGGAATAAGTAAGGTAAAAAAAAAAAAAAAAAAATCAGGGTATCTGCCTGTGAGAAGCTTGAAATGGAGAAGGCACAGGTTCAGTCGTAAAACTAGTCATCTATAACCTAGATATGACTGCTGTAGACAAAAAGAATCTTGATCAAAACAGGGCATTTGACAAGTTTCTTGCTGTGGACAGGGTGACAAAGCCTGATTAACCATGATTCTTAACTGGCTGGACAACAATAGTCGAAGAATGTTTATTAATGGACTTATGGTGTTTTAGAAGGAAATAAGGAAGTGGCCACATGCCTTAGTTTTGGATTTAATCTGTCTTGTTCTAGTATCAATCACTGGGGGGAGGAATAGACAGTATTTTAAAAATTTGTACTTATACAAATATAATACAAAATAATTGATGTAAAAATCAAGACTCATAACTATCTTAAGTGAAAACTAGAGTTTTCTCATCATAATAGAATTTAAGGTAAACAAAAGTTACAAGTGGAAAAATTATTCACCTATAAATATACTTTCCTAGTCATGTTATATAATAGGTCTTTCTGAATGATCATTATATTTCAGTGTTCTGCATTTTTCATTCTTATATCAAGATATTTATTAATTTCCATTATTAAGAAAAATATGTCACAAAATTTAAGTTTATCTCATTATGGACTTTACATAGCTTTCTCTCTGTGTTCCTGAAAGAACGGATTTATTTTGTGATCTACAGCCCTGATTCTTCATAGTTTAAATTTTATAATGTGACATCATCCCACATTCCTTCTACCACTTTCAAAGCTCTTACTAGACGTCTTGTACTTCTACCATTACAAATTGCTTTCTGTGGCCAAAGAAAAACATATTTTTAATTCTTAAATGAGGAAATGACCAAAAATATCACCTTTTTAAGGGAGGTTGAGGGAGACCCAAATATCTTCCTTTAACCAAGAACTATGTCAGTAAAATATATCTCATCTAATTCTAATACAAAACTATTAAATATTCACTACTGTATAATAAAAAAATTCCCTTGCTGCTATTCATTCAGATAAAATTAAGTTTAAGAAGCCAGATCATACCAATTAAGTCAATAAGCATGATTGTGCTCAGTCGCTCAGTCGTGTCTGACTCTGCACAATCCCATGGACTATAGCCCACCAGGCTCCTCTGTCAGTGGGGGTTCTCCAGACAAGAATACTGGAGTAGGTTGCCATGCCCTCCTTCAGAGGATCTTCCCAATCCAGGGATCAAACCCATGTCTCCTGCATTGCAGGCGGATTCTTTACCATCTGAGCCACCAGGAAAGCCCATGAATACTGGAGTGGGAAGCCTATCCCTTCTCCAAGGGATCTTCCCAACCCAGGAATCGAACTGGGGTCTCCTACATTGCAGGTAGATTCTTTACCAGCTGAGCTATCAGGGAACTTTTTAGGAATTGTGTTGGAGAAGGTAAAAGTCCCAAGTACCTTATAGCAGCTTTTCTGAGTGTATGCTATCAAATGGCTTCATCATTTCATGGCATGCACTATGTGCTACACTTTGGTCAGATGTTAAAGAAGCATAGTACAAGGGCCAAAAGTTTTTTAAAAAGTTAACACTTCATCAAGAGAACTAATTCTCTCCCATTTCTCATTAAATGAAAGCAGAAAATAAACTAATTACTGTACAAAAAAGCAGCCAATAGGATATCACCTAAAGGGAAAAATAACTACATATCTTCTACTTACATTCTCAGAGGATTAACGATTTCTGTCCTAAGGAGTTCTTGAGTTTCACTATAGTATTCTACATCATTCTTTTCTTTGGGTCTAAGTAACACAGTATCCAGAACGGAACTAAAAGCAAATAAGCTGCAAAATAAAAAAGAATACTTTTCCTCATGCTGGAAGTGTACCCGTTTTTGAGAAACACATACTAAAAAGAATATGAAGAGAAAAATCACAAGAAAGAACACATAACATACAAATCAGTGTTTTTCATTAATTGATAGGCAATTAATTTGGTTTGACAGGCAACCAAAACCCCTGTCAGGTTTCCTACGGCTCACTCGTCAGGGCCTAGAAACCCTCCCAGGATAAGGAGAATACCAACATCAAGAAGGTAAACTACAGAGCTTCCCTGGTGGTCCGGCAGTCAGGGAACCACCCTGCAGTGCAGCAGATGCCGGTGTGGTCCGCGGTCTAGGAGGAGCCCACACGAGGTGGAGTAACTAAGCCCCTCTGCCACAACTCCTGAGCCTGGGCTCTAGAGCCCTCACGCCAACGCTACTGGGCACACACACTGCAACTACAGAAGCCTGTGCACCTAGAGCCTGCGCTCCACAGCAAGAGAAGCTACCACAGTGAGAAACCCACCCACTGCAGTGAGCCCCTGCGTGCCACAACCACGGAAAGCCTACATGCAGCAACAAAGACCCACCACAGCCAAAATATAAAATAATAAATCTTTAAAAAAGAAATACTGCTGCTTAGTTTATTAAAAAAAAAAAAAGAAGAAGAAGAAGGTAAACTATTTATTGACAGTGTTAAAGGATAAAAATATACTTACTGGGAAAAAGTTCTTTGCAAAAACTGAAAGAAAGCCTATAAATCTGAGTTAACAAATAGACAACAGAGAAGAAAGTCTGGAAACTAACCTCCGAAGGTAAAAACATTGCCAATACACAACCCATTCAAGATATTATACTTCTTTCTCACCACACCCTTTTGCAGAGACCTAAATTACTTTAAATGTCAAAATCAATTGGGACTAACAGCAGTTATGCACTAACATCAAAGAAAAAAGAAAATTTGGCTAACAGAGTTTTATCAGAAAATCTGAAGAATATTACGTCAGTTCTTGCTTTTGTCAACACTTCAGAGAGATTGAAAATATTCTGCCCCCAAAATGGCCCTCCACTTTTATTCTTCTTCCTGCCTTTAAAATTTTAACATCTTATTAACTTCCTACTTCTTATAACATGGCTGTACCGAGCTGGCAGGTTATACTCAATTTAACTAGCAGTGTACTTGATTCAGTCTTCAGAGCATAAAAATTTTTGCCATGTTAAATTGTTCAACTTTGGAATAAACTACATATACAAGGCAACTGCTTCTACTGAAAATAATTCTTTAAAGCAGATTTATGATTGCCTCTACCTAGTAAAACAAACACACAAATCAGTCAACGGCTTATGGCAAGTCCTGTTGTTTGATTTGTGCACAAAGATCCTGCACTTATTCTCTTCAGTCCTTTGCTTTCCCACATACACTCAGAATATCTGTTCCACCTGTAACACTACCATTTCCTCTTATCCATCATTCACTGCATGACTTCCTGTACTCATATTTTGGATACAGGCATATAAGACAATACTCAGCAGTTTCCCAGGAGCATATAGTGAAATGCAAATCTCCCTTTCTTTCCTGAACCCCAGCCCCCAGTTTCTCCACTCAGAGCCAGACGGCAGTTCCTCTGTCTCTCTCCCTCCTTTTTCCTTCCTCCCTCTCTCTCACACAAACACCTGCCCCCATGGCATTATATTCCTAGTGCATTAATTTTAAACTTACCAGAATAAGGTGGAGTCTAAGTAACAAGAATTGTAATGACCCTGGATACCTTTCTTCTTTCCAATCATTATCTCTAAACCTTCTTTTTCCATTTTTGGTGGAGTATTTTCTTCTACTACTTCACTTAAGTACCCTCCAAATGCTGCAAAGATAAAAATGAAAACAACTCTTTTAAGCTAATATAGTATATATTCCCATACATATTTCCTCACTTAAAAATATCTTTTTGTATTTTGACACACAATTTATTACCCAATTTAAAACTAAGCTAAAGGTAGGTTTTGGTTAATTGTTATTCAGCCTAGCTTATAAAAAATGCTAACATTCATTTTCAACCTTACTTCTTCCACAATTTAAAAAACACTTTAGAGTATCAAGAAATGTAAAAAAGCATCTTTGCCAAGCAAAATATTTTGTTTCCCAAATATTTTGTCTGATGTTTCATTTTTCAAGTTGGAAAAGAAAAAATTTCAAAGCACTATTTCTACATAAGAAAACATGTTTTTCATAAAAACCAGTTTCCTATTTTTTCCCGTTTAACCCTCAAGATGCTTCACCATGACAATACAAAACTAGAAAGGGTTAGTATCAGGAAACTGCCACCTACTATAAGTGATAAGAGGATCAGCCCTTCATCAAGCAATTAAAACTACTTCTTCTAATAATGCTGACTTCTTGATAAGATATGATTATTAAGGTACTTAAGACAATATACTGAGAAGAAAGTCATTCTTGATAAGATATGCTGACTAATATACTTGAACAATACAGAGAGACGAAAATCAGTGCCATACAAAGGCCACATTTCCATCTCTACCTCCTGAGTTGTTGAAAATTAAATGTCTATAATAAACAGAAAGGGAAAAATAAATCCCACTATTTCTCAATTTTTAAGGTCTCAAGCATAGTTTCCTAGCTATTACTTTTTTTAAATGGCCCCTCTTAGAATAAATGTAACTTTCTTATAGACCAAATAATCATTTTTTTTTTTTCTGATTTAAAAGCCTGATGAACTCTAGCAAGAAAGAAAGAACCACTGTTACTACCACCTACTGCAAAATGACATGAGATTAGAACTAGAGTCATTTCAGATTGGTAAATAAATGAAAGGCAGGCAAATACCTAAAGAGTTACAGCGTTCGATCTGATTGGAAACTGGCTGCAGGGACGCAAACCTCGAGTCGGGCCTGCAGCTCTTCAGTTTAACAAACAGCGCCTTCTTAAGGGCACAGGTGAAATAGCGAGTGCCCCTGAAGGTTCCATCTGTACAACCCGCACACTCATCTTCCTGAAAAAAAAAAAAGCTTAGACATGCATTATTCTGCATCTTGCAAAGACACAAACAACTAAGACTCGTTTACCTTAGGGTTAACTAAGTTAACCTTTCCTTAGAAGTCCTTTGTCACACCTGTCCTGAGAACTTCATCAGAAAAAGGGGGTTGACTAATCAGTGTTTCAGCCCACAACTAACAATTTGAGAAGTCAATGCCTTATCCAGCATAAAATCCTCAATGTATTTCCCTTTTGAATACATGCTTAAACCTTCCCTGGTTCACTGACTTTCCTGCACCATTTTCAAAAGCATTAAAACTAGTGGGGAGAAAAGGGCAAACGAAGCTATTTATTTTAACCACTCACAAAGAAGAATTAGCATTCACTAGCCTGCAAACCAACAAATTAAAAAATAAGAAATATTTTTAAATAAAACCTAAGTGTACTCAAATTCTCTTTCCTGATTATGAAATATCAAACAATATTCTAATTTCCAAAATTTCTCCCACAACCAAAGATCTCAAAATGTCACTAAAAATGGTGATTAATCTTAAAGTCAATGATATAAACATTGGAACTGATTGTAGAAGGAAGGTTAAGAAAAACAAGAAGAAGAAAAACTGATAAAAATTTGCTTTCCTTAACGTATTCTGTTTAATATAATGAGCCTAAACACACTGGCCTAAAAATCTATTTTCATTCCTTGAACATACATCAAACTAACATCAGGAACAAGAGGATCAGATGTTTAACAGGTGACAAAGGAAGTCAGGCAATTTGGTAATAAAATTTTTCTCTACTGATGGCTTTTTGACAAATAAAATATTTCACCAAAAAAATATAATAAGGAAAATCTGTACAAAACCCCAGATGGAAAAGAAATATTATTTTTAGGTCAAATTAAATTACCAGTTCCAGTCCAGCTAGTACTTCATTGAGGCCTGGTGGCTGACCAATCCAGCGGATTACCCCATAGAAAGGAGGATTCTCCTTGACCTCAGCCAGCGAGCCCACTTCCAGGCCATGTGAGTTACCAGAAGATACGGCCAAGGGCGGACTCTCCTGCACAGGGGCATTGTTCAGCTCACCCATCACAGACTGAACCGACAGAGAGAGTGGACTGTGGCTAATGCTTCCATTGGTGTTGGGCATCTTTGTCAGACTAAACGGTAAAGAATGAAATCTGTTCTCGCTGGAGAGTGAGTTCATGGAAGGAGGTTGCAGTGGTGGTGAAGCGTGTCCAAAGTCTGGAGGAATCTCTGTAAGTGATTTTGCAGGGTCTTCAGCAACTATAAAAAGTTATTCTTAATTAGATAAGTGTATTCAAGAATATTAAATATGCCCTACATCTTTAAATGTACATACATAAGTCCAACTGCCCACCAGACCTCTTCTAGTATGATTCTCATAAGCACTGCAAAATTACTGTCTCCAAGTCAGCACTCTTGATTCTCCTTCCCCACCTCCAAATTTTTCTGCCTCAGTGAATGGCTCCCAATTACTCAAACCAAAAAAATTTATCATTGATTGGAACTGTTTAAGTTACATTCTTTGTCCAAAATACAATCAAGTTACAAAAACTAATATAAAAAGACAGCAAAAAATTTAAGAAAGATGCTTCTAACTAACGAATCAAAGAAGAAATAATAAAGTAAATTTTTAAAATAAAGGGGAAAAAAAAGAGAAAAAGTGAACACTGGTGGAATACAACTAAAGTAATACTTATAAATGAAATGTATAGACTTAGTAGTTTATTTTAGAAAAAACGTAAGGTAATTTTAATAAACTCAGCACAGAACTTAGGAAGTTAGAAAAACAACAGAATAACCTCCCAAAAAGTAGTCAAGGAAAAAGAATAAACACAAAACAGAAATCAATGAATTAAAAGACCAAAGTCAAAAGCTGCTTCATTAAAAAAACTAACGTAATTGCCAAGCAGGCACTGCCAACCAGTGTTGAACAAACGCCTTAATAAACAGTGCTGAGATAATCAATTATCCATATTTTTTAAAAACTTAATTGAAACTCCTCTGTCATACTCTACACAAAAACCATTTCCAAATGGCTTAAAGACATCAAAGGTAAAACTACAAATTTTGGAAGAGAATAAAGAAGAATGTTCTTTGTGATTTTAGGATAGAGAAAAATATCTTAAACCTGAATATACAAAATCATAAAGGAAAAGACTGACAAGTATGACCACAATAGTATTAAGAGCTACTTGTTCACTAAAAAGTATTGTAGCAAGAATAAAAATAAGAGCCACAAATAAGGAAAAAATATTTGTAATCCTTATTTCTGACAAAGGATTAGTATTTGAAAAGGGTCTATAAATCAATTTTTTAAGAAAGACCAGAAAAAAATTTCTCTTTTCAAGAAAGATTCGTAAAGGCAACTCACAGAAAAAGAAACTTAAATCACCAACAAATCAATGAAAAGATTTTTGTCCTCATTAGGAAACACAATAAAAGAAAGTCAAAACCAACATGAGATATCATTTCAAAAGGCAAAGATCTTAGAACATTAACTGTTGGTGAGAATGACGAGTGAATGATACCCTTACACAAAGCTGATGTGAGTGTAAATTGGCATAACTATGCTGGGAAACACTTTGGCATTATTTAGTAAAGGAAAGATGTGCATATTCCATGCACATATAGTAATTCCACTCCTAGGAACATATCCTAAACATGATAAGAATGTTAACAGCAGAGTTGTTAATAATAGCAAGAAAATAAAATCAATTCAAAAGTCCATCAATGGCTGAATAGATAATTACATTGTGGTATATTTAAATATTTCACAGCAATGAAATGGAATGGAATGATATACAGCAATGAAAATTAATAAATCATAATCACATACTACAACTTGGATGACTCTTAAGAACATAATGTTGAGGAAGACATTAACATAATATCCATGCAGTCTGATTCCTTGCATATAAAACTCAAAACCATGCAGAACTAACAGTATGCTATTTATATAGACAAACTCATAAAGAGATCATGAAAACCAAGAGAATGATAAACTCTAAATTAAATGATCAACACTAAATTAATGATGATGGTAGCTCAGAGGAGAGTGCAGGGGATGACACTAGGAAGAGGTGCCAAGGGGATTTCAAAGGGAATGATAATGTGTTCTTTTTCTTAAAGTGAGTAGTGACGAGGGTGTTTACTATACTTAACACTTTAACTTATTTAAGATTCTTTACTCACGATATTTAATCTATTTTAAAGTTATTCTTTTCTTTTCCAAACTCTCAACCCTCCAAGCCCAACACTCAGTTCCATAGAGCAAAGTCATATTTCTGTCTCCAAAATATATCCCCAGTGTGTCCAACACTCTTACTCTCTACCATCATCTCCACAGTCAAGGTCACCATCATCTCTCACACTGCAGCCAGTGTTACCTGGTCTCTCCACCCTCTACTTGCCAATCTAATTACCACAGAACAACTAGTGAGATCTTTTTAAAATTTAAAGATCTTACCTGATCTTGTGTCATTTCCCTGTTTAAAACCTTCAATGGCTTTCCAGTGTTCTTTCAATAAATACTAAGCTTCTCACCAAAACTTCTTAGGTTCTGGATGACCTGGTTCCTACCTGCCTCTCCAGATTCGTTTCATGCACCTCTTCTCCTTCTTAGCCTGCTGAGGCACTCTGGCCTGTCCCTACTTCCTGTTCCCTAGACAGAAAATTTCTCACTTCAGGTCCTTTGCTATTTCCCCTGCCTAGAATGCTCCTCTCAAGCTCTTTCTCTTGTAGGTTCATTCACACCATCCAGATCTCACATAAATATCATTTCCTCAAAGAATCTTTTCCAAACTACCCTCTGGGAGCCAGTTTCCTATCAGCTGCTATCACCCTGTGTGTCTCCTTCATGGCACACGTCACAGTTGATTATTACCTTATGTGTCTATACATTTATTGTCTATCATACCAACTAGAATATAAGCTGCCTTTAACCGGGAACTTTGTTAGTCTTCTCCATGGCTGGCTTCACAGCCACTAACAAAATACTCAATATTCGTTTTTTGTTTTTTTTTAAAAAGAATAAATGAATCAATGTTACAGAGAATAGCTTTTAAACTATACAAGTAAAACAATGATAGAAAAAATGTTCTTTTACAACTAAATTATTTCTATTTTCTAATTTAAGGATGCATCATATGCTTTTATTATGCTCATCAAGACTGAAATTCTACATCTGTTTCTGGAACACAGAAAGCATTCAATAAATATTTGTTGAACAGATGCACAACAACAACAACAAAAAAATAAAGCGGAAGAAAGTGATGTCCTGGAACCAAGGGAAAGTAGGGCTTTTTCAAAGCAGTGTTTAAGGATAGCAAGAGAGCTAGAAGTCTTTAAACAATTCAACTGATTCTAGAGATCTTCTACCTTAAACAGATGAGTAAAGTGAAGAAAACAAGCTGCTGATACATTTTCTAAATATTGCAATAAATTTAATAGCAGTGTCATTCAAACTGTGTACAATATTTTAATTCGGTACTATTAATAAAGAAACTTTTATGGTCTACTCATTTTGTTTTCAAAAACTACATATATTGGTGAAAAGCTATTTTTTTCTCTGGTAAGTTAAAAGGATAGAATCATTATTTAAAAAAAAAAAAAAAACTAAAATTACAGATTACCTTCATCAATGTACCATGAATTTTTTGATTTGGATTGTGGTTGTGAGTCAACAGAAGACCCATTTAAGGTATAAAATAATTCAGATCTGTTTCTAGTTCCAGGGTCTGAGGTAGATCCTATGGAACAAGAAAAGTTTCTTTTAAAAATAAAGCCAATATGGTGTGAAAGTTTTTCCATAAGAGAAATCAATATGCATATGGTGTCACAATTATACAACCAACAGATGTATGCAAACACAATATATTTTATTAGTGTCTTCAGCTTTGAAAAATTTGGTAACCATATTTGCAACATCAAAAAGATTGTTCAGTGCAAGAGACAATATAATAGTAGACAATATAAAAGAAAAGCCTACCTTTTTAAAAAAAAAAAAAACTACTTTAAAAAAAAAAAAAATCACCTCATGTACTATGGCTTTTTTCCAAATGTCAAAAATCATCATTCCCCAGTTTCATCTGACAAATCTCTTCATTCACAAGTTTAACCTCTTATTCTAAAACAGCTGCCCTCAAAAAGTCTTCAAATGTATATAAATCAATTGCACTTATTAAGTTTAAAAGATTTAAGGTTTAACTATTTTGGAATTGTTAGTCAACAAATCCCTTGCTGGCTTTCCTCATGTCTCTGGAAAAGTGAAGCAGTATTATTTCTTATGCATTAGACTTACTAAATCTAAGAAAACACTAGTGCAGCTATGTTACAGGCAGGGCAAGACATTCCCCTGTCCTAGTACTAAGAGGACATGCTATAGTTGAAAGCAGTGGGGTCTTTAGAACCCATATAAATCTGATTTCTTTTTCAAATTTAAAGCAGATAACTCTACACTTCATTCCTAAAAGTAAAATCTGCTGCAACAAAAGTAGCACACGTGTCTTAAAATCTTTAGGCTATTTATATTTAAGTGAGAGCAGCAAGTTGAACTACCTATCTAGATTCATAGGTTAACATAAAAAATACTACAACCTATGTATTCTATTTAATTCAAAGTCTCTCAGGGTCCAATGCCACATTAAATATTTCTTAGAGTACAATTTCTTTTTAATGAACTGAAACCAAGGAAAAAATAATCTTTTCCTAATCTACATCTGGGTTTAGAACAGGTCTTGCCACCTTTTAAATGAGCTGTTTGGCTTGTATAACTATCACCTAATAAATCTATGACCTATGTGGAAGCTAAACAAAAAACAACTAAGAACTCTACATGCACTGTGAGGGAGTTTCTAGGAGAAAGACAAAAATTTTTGCTTAGCAGTTTGGAATTTAACTCATGCCACCTCTATTAGCAAAACCCACAATATCCCTATACACTTACCCCATATACCATTGCCCATGAAAGGTTACTCTGTACACTGTGACTATACACTACACATAGGGGCTTCCCCGGTGGCTCAAACAGTAAAGAATCCACCTGCAGTGCAGGAGACTGGGGCTTTGATCCCTGGGCTAGAAAGATCCCCTGGAGAAGGGAATGTATTCTTGCCTGAAGAATTCTATGGACAGAGAAGCCGGGAGGGCTACAGTCCATAAGGGTTGCAAAGAGTCAGACACGACTAAGTGACTGAGCCACACATAAGCTATATATACAAATGTTACAAGTAGGGAATTGCAAAAATCAGCTTATATGGACCAGAAAAAGACACAGGTCCTCACAGGAAATTTTTCATTAATTAAAGAAGGTTGGGAAGCCTTGGCTTAAGCAACACCATCTATAAACTTGTTTAGTTAACTACTAAAAACATCTGAGAGAAGAAAATATATATATACATTAAGAAGTAATACTTTTTAACATTTTTTAATCTAAGGCAAATCAAAAATCATATAAATAACTAAGAACTGTATTTTATTAATCCATACCTGTAGCCTTTGGTTTATTATGACTGGATGAACCTTTGTCCCCAACACCTCTTGACATAAATGCAAGTTTCGGAGGCCTCCTTTCCTGTGTCACACTCTCTGAAACAGTAAACATATTTTTTTTAAAAGATAAAAGGAAATTCTTATAAAAGAGAAACAATCAAGCAAATAATGACAGTAATAACAACAATCCCTTTCCAACAAAAAAGTAGCATTTTCACAGTAGTCTTACAAATTCATTAAGGCCATAGAAAGTAGAAAGTCTCTTGATGAAAGTAAAAGAGAGTGAAAAAGCTGGCTTAAAACTCAACATTCAAAAAACTAAGATCATGGCATCCGGTCGCATCACTTCATGGCAAATGGATGGGGAAACAATGGAAATAGTGACAGACTTGATTTTGGGGGACTCCAAAATCACTGCAGATGGTGACTTCAGTCATGAAATTAAAAGACACTTGCTCCTTGAAAGAAAAGTTATGATCAACCTAGACAGCATATTAAAAAGCAGAGACATTACTTTGCTGACAAAAGTCCATCCAGTCAAAGCTATGGTTTTTTCAGTAGTCATGTATGGACGTGAGAGTTGGACTATAAAGAAATCTGAGCACCGAAGAACTGATGCTTTTGAACTGTGGTGTTGGAGAAGATTCTTGAGAGTCTCATGGACAGCAAGGAGATCCAACCAGTCCATCCTAAAGGAAATTAGTCCTGAATATTCATTGGAAGGACTGATGCTGAAGCTGAAACTCCAAACCTTTGGCCATCTGATGAGAATAACTGACTCATTTGAAAAGACCCTGATGCTGAGAAAGATTGAAGGCAGGAGGAAAAGGGGACGACAGAGGATGAGATGGTTGGATGGCATCACTGACTCAATGGACATGAGTTTGAATAAGCTCCGGGAGTTGGTGACGGACAGGGAAGTTTGGCGGTGCTGCAGTCCATGGGGTCACAAAGAGTTGGACATGACTAAGCGACTGAACTAAACTGATACATGGATGTGAGAGCTGGACTGTAAAGAAAGCTGAGTGCCAAAGAATTGATACTTTTGAACTATGGTATTGGAGAAAACTCTTGAGAGAGTCCCATGGTTTGAATCAGATGAAACCAGTCAATCCTAAAGGAAATCAGTCCTGAATATTCACTGGAAGGACTGATGCTGAAGCTGAACTCCAATACTTTGGCCACTTGATGCAAAGAAGTGACTCATTGAAAAAGACCCTGATGCTGGGAAAGACTGAAGGCAGGAGGAGAAGGGGTAACAGAGGATGAGATGGTTGATGGCATTACTGACTCGATGGACATGAGTTTGAGCAAGCTCCGGGAGTTGGTGATGGACAGGGAAGCCTGGCTTGCTACAGTCCATGAGGTTGCAAAGAGTCAGACACAACTGAGCAACTGAACAGATAGAAAGTAGAAAGATCATTCCAAAGACAAATTATTGCTATATTTTAAAATGTAATTTCTGCAAAATAATACATTCTCAAATACAGTCCCGCTAAATGCTTTAAATTCTTGAAAATTTGATCACTTTTAATCAATTTTATTTCATATGTCAACAAAACTTAGTACTAAGTTTTTTGCAGGATTTCCCAGATTGGCATCCCCAGAATACCCCTGTGTGTGGGGAAGTGTCCTAGACTTATTTATTGCATCACCCCAGAACCTTTAATATGCTAATATGCAATGAGATCTCTCAAAGAGAGATATACTAAACTTACTTGATAACATCTTTTGTGTCACTTTACCTATCATCCCAGATCAATATATTTCATGGAACACAGATTGGAAAAAGTCTGGTTAGGTATACATATCAGTTTTGGTTTTTTTTTATGTATGTTTTTAAAAACATATATATGTTAATATAACACATACATATAAAGAGAAAGAAGAGAGACAACTATATACAAATGAATAAAGCAGAAAGCCAGAGATAAATAGCAATAATATTACTGAAGCAAATACTTAAAACTTTTTTGAAATATAAATGCAATAATTCTGGCATACTCGTTGATACAAAGACTACTTTAAATCTTAAGGTCAGTGATTTTCATAAGATATTCACAGACAATGATCAAGCAAATGTAGAAAGTCAGTCTGGAAAGTGTTTCGAAGGAAAATTCAATGCATCCGTGGAGGCCAACAAGACACTCAGGAGTCCTACCTGATAAAGCTATTTATCAGCAAAAGCAATGTACCCAGAGTGGATTTTTGAGAAACCAAAGTAGAAAATAAGAAAAGTTTTACAATTAGAGAAATGCAAATCAAAACCACAATGAGGTACCATTACACACCAGTCAGGATGGCTGCTATCCAAAAGTCTACAAGCAATAAATGCTGGAGAGGGTGTGGAGAAAAGGGAACCCTCTTACACTGTTGGTGGGAATGCAAACTAGTACAGCCACTATGGAAAACAGTGTGGAGATTCCTTAAAAAACTGGAAATAGAACTGCCATATGACCCAGCAATACCACTTCTGGGCATACACACTGAGGAAACCAGATCTGAAAGAGACACGTGCACCCCAATGTTCATCGCAGCACTGTTTATAATAGCCAGGACATGGAAGCAACCTAGATGCCCATCAGCAGATGAATGGATAAGGAAGCTGTGGTACATATACACCATGGAATATTACTCAGCCGTCAAAAAGAATTCATTTGAACCAGTCCTAATGAGATGGATGAAACTGGAGCCCCTTATACAGAGTGAAGTAAGCCAGAAAGATAAAGAACATTACAGCATACTAACACATATATATGGAATTTAGAAAGATGGTAATGATAACCCTATATGCAAAACAGAAAAAGAGACACAGAAATACAGAACAGACTTTTGAACTCTGTGGGAGAAGGTGAGGGTGGGATGTTTCAAAAGAACAGCATGTATACTATCTATGGTGAAACAGATCACCAGCCCAGGTGGGATGCATGAGACAAGTGCTCGGGCCTGGTACACTGGGAAGACCCAGAGGAATCGGGTGGAGAGGGAGGTGGGAGGGGGGATCGGGATGGGGAATAAGTGTAAATCTATGGCTGATTCATATCAATGTATGACAAAACCCACTGAAATGTTGTGAAGTAATTAGCCTCCAACTAATAAAAAAATTAAAAAAAAAAAACTGAATTATGACCTGTAAAAAAAAAAAAAAAGAAAAGTTTTACATTATATGCACAAGGAAAGGGCTGTTTTTTTTTTTTAAGAAAAAAGGAAATAATCCTGAATTAATTATATATAAATGATGCTTTGTAACTTTTTTCCACAGTTGGAGAGGGAGAAGACTGCATTATAAAACTATATCTTAACTGTCTCATAATGTGATCAAATGGAATATTATTTTAATTCAAAATTAAACTGAACAACCATGTGTTTAACCAAGTGATACAGTAAAAGAAAGGCTATTTACTAGTATTTTTTATTATGTTGCCATTCTTTTCCAATGAGTCAGTTCTTTGCATCAAGTGGCCGAAGTATTAAAGTTTCAGCTTCAACATCAGTCCTTCCAATGAATATTTCGGACTGATTTCCTTTAGGATGGACTGGTTAGATCTCCTTGCTGTCCAAGGGACTCTCAAGAGTCTTCTCCAACACCACAGTTCAAAAGTATCAATTCTTTGGCACCTAGCTTTCTTTACAGTCCAACTCTCATATTCATACACGACTACTGAAAAAACCATAGCTTTGACTAGATGGACCTTTGTTGGCAAAGTAATGTTTCTGCTTTTTTATATGCTGTCTAGTTTGGTCATAGTTTTTCTTCCAAAGAACAAGTGTCTTTTGATTTCATGGCTGCAGTCATCACCTGCAGTGATTTTGGAACTCAGGAAAATAGTCTGTCTTTCATTGTTTCCCCATCTATTTGCCATGAAGTGATGGGACCAGATACTGTGATCTTAATTTTTTGAATGCTGAGTTTTAAGCCAGCTTTTTCACTCTCCTCTTTCACTTTCATCAAGAGGCTCTTTAGTTCTTCTTCGCTTTCTACCATAAGGGTGGTGTCATCTGCATATCTGATGTTTCTGGTATTTCTCCTGGCAATCTTGATTCTAGCTTGTGCTTCATCCAGCCCGGCATTCTGCATGATGTACTCTGCAAATAAGTTAAATAAGCAGGGTGATAATATACAGCCTTAATGTACTCCTTTCCCAATTTGGAACCAGTCTGCTATTTCAGGCTTGGTTCTAACTGTTGCTTCTTGACCTGCACACAGTTTTCTCAGCAGGTAGGTAAGGTGGTCTGGTATTCGCATCTCTTGGAGAATTTCCCACAGTTTGTTGTGATCCACACAGTCAAAGGCTTTAGTGTAGTCAATAAAGAAGAAGTAAATGTTTTTCTGGAACTCTCCTGCTTTTTCGATGATCCAGCAGATGTTGGCAATTTGATCTCTGGTTCCTCTGCCTTTTCTAAAACCAGCTCGAACATCTGGAAGTTCATGATTCACATGCTGCTGAAGCCTGGCTTGGAGAATTTTGAGTATTACTTTGCTAGTGTGTGAGATGAGTACAACTGTGAGGTAGTTTGAACATTCTTTGGCATTGACTTTCTTTGGGATTGGAATGAAAACTGACCCTTTCCAGTACTGTGGCCCCTGCTGAGTTTTCCAAATTTGCTGGCATATTGAGAGTAGCACTTTCATAGCATTCATCTTTTAGGATTTGAAAGAGCTCAGCTGGAATTCCATCACCTCCTCTAGCTTTGTTCGTGGTGATGCTTCCTAATGCCCACTTGATTTCACAATTCCAGGATGTCTTGCTCTAGGTGAGTGATCACACCATCATGGTTACCTGGGTCATAAAGATCTTTTTTGTATAGTTTTTCTGTGTATTCTTGTCACCTCTTCTTACTATCTTCTGCTTCTGTTAGGTCCATACCTTTTCTGGCCTTTATTGTGCCCATCTTTGCATGAAATGTTCCCTTGGTATCTCTAATTTTCTTGAATAGATCTCTAGTCTTTCCCATTCTATTCTTTTCCTCTATTTTTTTTGCATTGATCACTGAGGAAAGGTTTTTTTAATCTCTCCTTGCTACTTTTTGGAACTCTGCATTCAAATGGGTATATTTTTCCTTTTCTCCTTTGCCTTTAGCTTCTCTTCTTTTCTCAGCTATATATAGAGATACATCCATATTAACTGTAATTATTAAATAACTGCATGCAAATTAATTTTAAAAAGTTATTCACGTGTATACCATAATCTATCTAATCTATTTACAGTTAGCAGTGATTATAACAAAAACAGAAAATGGCCTTAACTAAGGTCTCCTGGCAGTACCGAAGGGCCAAATGGAAGAGCCACTGTGACAACTCTGCTGGTGATGCTAGAGGAAGGCTCCAAAGATTAGGAATATGCAGGGCACTGGAATTGGAAATAGTGGTTATCTTCTGCCAAAGACTTTGTCTGAGGAGAGGGAGGAGTTCAAATATCAATTTTGAGGAATGGGACAATCTTACATAATTCTATGCAGATAAAGAGTACATGCCATATTTAGCAACTGACCTCCAGCAATTACATACCAACTAACATCATGCGAAATGCCAGGCTAGATGATGCACAGGTTAGAATCAAGATTGCCAGAAGTATCAATAACCTCAGATATGCAGATGACACCACCCTTATGGCAGAAAGTGAAGAGGAACTAAAGAAGTCTCTTGATGAAGGCAAAAGAGGAGAATGAAAAAGCGGGCTTAAAACTCAACATTCAGAAAACTAAGATCATGGCATCTGGTCCCATCACTTCATGACAAACAGATGGGGAAACAAAGGAAACAGTTATAGACTTTATTTTTCTGGGCTCCAAAATCACTGCCTATGGTGACTGAAGCCATGAAATTAAAAGACACTTGCTCCTTGGAAGAAAAGCTATGACAAACCTAGACAGTGTATTGAAAAGCAGAGACATCACTTTGCCAATAAAGGTCCATATGGTCAAAGCTATAGGTTCTTCTAGTTGTCATGTATGGATGTGAGAGTTTGGCCATAAAGAAGGCTGACTGCTGAAGAATTGATGCCTCCCAACCATGGTGTTGGAGAGGACTCTTGAGAGTCTCTTGGACAGCAAGGAGATCAAACCAGTCAATCCTAAAGGAAATCAACCCTGAATATTCACTGGAAGGTATGATGGCTGAAGCTGAAGCTCCAATACTTTGGCCACCTGATGTGAGGAGCTGACTCACTGAAAAAGAGTCTGATGCTGGAAAAGAGTGAAGACCAGAGGAGAAGGGGGCAACAAGGGGATGAGATGGTTGGATGGCATCACCAACTCAATGGACATGAGTTTGAACAAACTCTGAAGGACAGTGAAGCACAAGGAAGCCTAGCATGGTGCACTCCATGGGGTCACAAACAGTCGGACACAACTGAGCAAATGAACAACAAACAACAAACTCTGATTTCTTTGTCACATTTATATTCATGATCCAAAATAAAAGCTATTTACCTTAAATAAATTTTAAGAGATTATCATCTCAGGAAAAGGTAAGTATGAAAAGGTAAATGAAGTGAGGAATAAATTTGGCAGACAATTTTGAGAGATTAATATAATCTTGATTAAAAGATAATAAAAAAAGATAGAATGATATGTTCACCAAATGGCATGTATAAAATGTTCATAGGAGCCTTATTCACAATAACCTAAAACTGGAACAATGCATTCACCAGAAGAATAGATAAACTAGTCTGTTCACACAGTGGAATATTACACAGCAAGAAAAAAGAATACACAACAACATGGACATTGTATTGAGAAAAGAAATGAAGCCAAAAGTACCCATTTTATATATGTATGTATGTGTGTGTGTGTGTGTGTGTGTGTGTATGCATGTATATATACACATACACAGCAGGAGTGCATTCAGAATGATAAATTTAGTAGCCTGCCTATCACTCTTATTGATTTATCAGAAAAAGAAAAATCCCTTGGGGGAAACTTGGGTTGAAAACCATAACAATCAACTAGTGAACAATAACAACCAAAGCACAAGAAATGTCTGTGAATTTGAACGACCCACTAAATTGAGAAAAACTGCTTAACTGATGTACTGCTCAACATCAGCAGCCACAAGAGCATAATTTAAACCCAAATGAGAATTTAATACAGGCAGAAAAGTCTACTGAAGAAAATATAAGTTTACTTGGGTAAAATGAAGAATTATAAAACCCAATTACCAAACATATTAATACCATACACCGCAACTACACAAAAACTTCCTTAAGGTAAGATTACTGATCAAAATAAATATTTTCCTTATACTTTAGATAATTTTTTACAAAAAACTGTTCTTGAAATCCTGGAAGGTCCATAAGATAACATCAGAGTTGCATGCTATGATCTAGTGCTTCAAAATAACCTTTTAGGCTCTAATTGTCTCATATGAGAGGAGTCCTGCCTATGCAGACAATATTCAGGATGATTCGGACTGACAATCTCTACAGAAGGCCACTTAGCAATATCTATCAAATGTAAAGTACATATACCCTCGGATCCAGGCAAGTTTACTTTCAGGAAGTTATCTTTTTTAAAGATTTTATGAATATTTTTATGTAAATCTAAATATAACATATCCCATTTAAATACTCAGATAAGTTTACTGGCAGCACACAAGCACTACAGGTGACATGATACTGAGAGACAAAACACAAAAGAACAGAATTAGTATCTGAAATAATCTGAAAATGTTGAAAGACTGGATAGCTCTAATGACATGAAGTCAAACAGGGACAAATGTAAAGTCCTCCCATCTATCCCCCAAATTAAACAAACAAGTACAGAATCAGAAGCAGAAGTAAATGTGAACAAAACTGGGGATTTAAGTCAAGCATAAGCTCAGGAAGTTAACTCATTAGTTTATAGTACGTTCATTCAGTTAAGAAATACTACCAACTCCAGGCAAGGAAGGTACTATGGTTATTTCTGAAAATATAATTCAAACTATGACGGGGCTGTCCCCAAATATTTTCTGCATAAGTCCTGTTCTATTGCAACGATTAGTCCACATACAGATGATGGTATTTTGTTCACCTCTAGGTATCCAAGTGTGAGGGAGGGTATCTTCAATTTAGGTTGGAGAACAGAAGATGTAGGTGTCAACGACATTCATCTTTGAATATATGAGGGTTGTTATAAGGAAAGAGAACTGGATTTGTCCTATCTTCATCCCCAGTTAGAACTAGAATTCACGAGGGAAATTGTAGGAAGACAGACGTAGCATGTATCATACAAGGAGTGACTTTTTCACACTAGACCTGTCTAAAATGAAAAACTCTAATTCCCTCCAGGACAAAGTGACTCTTCTATCAAATGAACACACAGTTCCCTAAGATGATATGGATGATGAGTTATCTTATAGCTATAGTGGATACATGCAATCTGATACACATATGTGACATACACATGACATTATTCACTGAAGCACTATTTATGTAAGCAAAAGACTGAAAACAGCATTAATGCCCAACAGGAGGGGACTGGTTAAAAAATTATGATACATTTATAAAATGAAATAAAATGCAATAATTTAAGCAAAATATTAAGCATGCAATTGATGTACCAATATGAAATAATCCCTAAATTCTACTGTTAGTTTTTTTTTTTTTTAAGGTGCAATTTGCTCTTCTGGAAAGGTAAGTGGATGAACTTTTTTCTATTTCTCCTCATAAGTACAACTAAAAACTCTGGATGTAACATATAAAACAAAACTGAGAAAACTCTGAAAGGCGAAGAAGAGAAGGCAGATCAGTTAGGCAGCACAGGACCTAAGAAATGACATGAGATTTCCCTGGGTTTTCTTATTGCCTCATACATCTCAGACTTAGAGCTGAAGAAGCCAGCAACCTGGGAATGCCAACAGGCACAGACTAAAAAAAAAAAAACCAAAACCAACAAAGATGTACTCCCATTAGTCAAAGAACGAGAAAAGACAAATCCTAGTAAGACAGAAACTTATAAACAATAATCACTGCACTGCAGCCAAATACAGTGGCCCCCACCCACTCCAACAAAGGCCAAGTGGGGAATCTGGACTTCTGCCTCTACCTGACTATAAGAAGAAGACAAGTGCACCCTGAAGCAGCAAAAACAAAGATTAAATATGATCTAGGCACTCAGAATATAATACCCAACTGTCCAAGTTTCAAATAAAAATATTCAATATACCAAGAACCAGGAAGATGCCAAGAAGAATTTGAAAAGCCAACACTGAGATGACAGATGATCATCTGACAAAGATCTGTAAAGCAATCATGATAAAAATGCTTCAATAAGAAATTACAAACACACTTGGGGAAAAAAATGAAAAACAGAAACTTTTTTATATAAAAGATAAAGAGAAAGGAATATTACCATACCACTAAGCAAAGTCATCAAACCACAAAGGAAGAGAGTAAAAGAAGAAGGGAACGGGGAAGAAATTTTAAAAACAGCCAGAAACACCAGACTTCACAGAAATCAAAATCTTTTGCTTTGTGAAAGACTCTACTAAGAGGATGAAGAGATAAGCTACAGACTGGGGAAAAATATACTTGCAAACCACATATCCAACAAAGAACTATTATCTAGAATATATAAAGTAGTCTCAAAATTCAACAGTGAAAAAGCAAAAATCCAATGAAAACATGGACAAGAGATGAAAACACAATTCACTAAAGATACATAGATGGCAATTGATACAGGAAAATAGATAATCAACAATCATAAGCCATTCAATTAAAACCACAGTGAGATATGATTACACACATCTCAGAATTACTAAAATAAAAAATAGTGACAACACCAAACGCTCATGAAAAACTGTATCACTCATAGATTGTTGGATGTGAAATGGTACAGGCACACTGGAAAAAAAACATGCAAATACCACACGACCAGCAGTCGCACACCTGGACATCATACAAGAGAAATGAAGACTTTATGTTTACTTGTGTTCCCTCTACACAAATATTTATAGGCATTATTTATAACTGCTAAAAATTGGAAACAAATCAGATGTTCTTCAATAGGAAAACTGTTAAACAAACAGTGGTATAGCCATAACACAGAATATAACACAGCAATAAAAAGGAATAAGTCAGTGATACACACAACATGGCTGAATCTCTAGAAAATTATGCTGAGTGAAAAAAGCCAATCTCAAAAGGTTAATACTGTACAATTCTATTTACATAATATTCTTGGAATTGGCAGAACTGTAGAAATGAAGAACAAATTAGCAGATGCCAGAATTAAGGAGAGGGTGGAGACAAGAGACAGAGTGACATAAAAAAGCAACATAAAGGATCCTTGTGGTAATGGGAATGTTCTGTGTACCATATCAGTGTCAACATCCTGGTTGTGATCTCTAATTCTGTAAAATGTTACCTTTTGGGAAAACTGTGTAAGGTATACACAAGATCCCTCTGTATTACGTCTTAAAACTGCATGTAAATCTGTAATAATCTGAAATGTAAATCTATAATAATCTGAAATATTTTCAAGTCATATATCTGACAAAGGGCTTATATTCTGATTTATAAGAATTCTCAAAACCCCAAAATTAAATAAATAAGAAATTGGTCAAAGATTTGCACAGACATTCTACCTAGGAAGATAAACAAATGACAAACAAGCACATGAAAAGAAGTTCAACATCACTAGTCATCAGGAAAATGCAAATTAAAGCTACAATTAGTGCCACTACATACCTATTAGAATAGCTAAAATTTATAAGACTGGCCATACCAAGTGCTGGCAAGGACACACCAATGGTCCTTGCTGGAATTCTCATACACTGCTGCTAGGCATATAAAATAGTACAACCACTGTGGAAAGAAGGTTTGGCAGGTTGCTGCTGTTTCGTTTTATTTTTAAAGTTAAACAATCACCTAGGATAGTGCCAGCCATTCCATATCTGGATATTTATCCAAGAAAAATGTATGCCATATATGTCCATACAAAGACTTACATGTGAATTCTCATAGCAGCATTATTTACAATAGCCACAAAGCAAAAACAAGCCAAATATCCATCAACAAGTGAATGAAGAAACAAACTGGTATATCCTTATGTTATTAGGGGAAACATATAATCTTTTCCTTTGCTGTCACGCTCACAACAGTTTTGACACTTTGGGCCACCAAATGTGTGAGGAGTTTCCCACACTAAGCTGTGACCCCAGCTGGGTGTCCTACAATTCAATCTGGTTCTGACACGATCCGCCTGGTGCTTCTCAGTTGTGTCTGATTCTGCGCGATCCTATGAACTGTAGCCAGCCAGGTTCCTCTGTCCATAGGGATCCTCCAGGCAAGAAAACTGGAGTGGGCTGCCAAACCCTCCTTCCAGCGTATCTTCCCAACCCAAGGATCAAACCCAGATCTCCCACATTTCAGGCAGATTCTTTACGTTAGTAGCAAATCCCACAAGTTAAGGACTCAATCCCAGAAGACTGCCCCCAATTTAGACACAAATTGCAAGTAACACGGTGTCCCCAGTAATACTGACCCACCAGCTATAAACCAGGGTTCCCATAACCCCTTCCTTGAGTTCAACAATTTGCTAGAATGGGTCACAGAACTCAGGAAAATACATTCACCAGTTTATTAAAAAGAATCTAATGAATGATATGGCTTCCCAGGTAGCTCAGCTGGTAAAGAATCTACCTGCAATGCAGGAGACCCCGGTTTGATTCCTGAGTTGGGAAGATCCTCTGGAGAAGGGATAGGCTACCCACTCCAGTAATCTTGGGCTTCCCTGGTGACTCAGTCAGTAAAGAATCCACCTACAATGTGGGAGACCTGGGTTCGATCCCTGGGTTGGGAAACACATTCATCAGTTTATTATAAAGGGTATAATAAATGATATAGGGGAACAACCAGATGAAGATACACACAGACAAAAAACAGGGAAGAGGCAGAAAGCTTCCATGCCCTCTTTAGGCATGCCACCCTCCCAGACCTCTATGGGCTCAATAACGTGCACGCTCCCAAAACCCCATACTATGGGGATACTTGTAGAGACTTCATCAGATAGGCATGCTTGATTATTTACTCAGTTTCCAGTTCATCCCCCCTCTCCAGAGGATGGGGTTCTGGCTGAAAGTTCAAATCACGGCTTCATCTCTGCAGTGACCAGTCCCCCATCTAGGAGCCCACCCAAAATCACTTCATAAGAACAAAAGACACTTCTATCACCCAGAAAATCCCAAAGGATTTTAGAAGCTCTGTGTCGGACCACTCAGGAAATGACAGGAGCTTTAGGAGCTCTGTGTCAGGAGCCTGGGTCAAAGACCAAACATTATCAAGAATCAGGGATCAGAAAAATGTATATACACTATTTTACATCATAGAATGGAATACTTCTAAGCAACAAGAAAGACATATGGATGAGTCACTAAGTAATTACACTGAATAAAATAAGTCAGACCAAAAAAAGAGAGAGAGAGTGTACATCCTGAATTCCCCATCTATATAAAATTCTAGGAAATGTGACAAATGCATACCGACAGAAAACAGACCCTATGATTACATGGATTTTGGAGGAGGGAACAGGTAGAGGAGGGAGGAAGCAAAGGGGGACCTTGGGGTGATGGACATGCTCACTATCTTGATTGTGGTAAAGGTCTCACAGGTCTAGACATAGAGAAAAACATATCAAACTATATACTTAAAGTATGTGCACTTTATTATATGACAATTAAAACATTAAAATTGTTAACAGAAACAAGGTACCCCACAAAATGCATAAAATATGCCAATACTGAACAACAAAGAAACAAATTAACCAAGAAGGATACAGAAGAAAAATAGGTAGTTGGGGGGCAATGTTAAAAGTTTCATACACCCTTTGAAACTTCTGTGCAAATGTGAATGCACCACATAATCTAAAACATAAAATTAGCCTTACATTCCCACCCCCCCAAAACTAAAAAAGACAACACAGACTGGACTAGAAAAAGCAGAAATTTAGGGGAGGCACTAATTGAAATTGATTGGCACTAACTGATTGATACACTTAGAACCGGACATGGAAAAACAGGCTGGTTCCAAATTGGGAAAGAAGTACATCAAGGCTGTATACTGTCACCCTGCTTATTTAACTTATATGCAAAGTACATCATGTGAAATGCCAGGCTGGATGAAGCACAAGCTAGAATCAAGATTGTCAAGGGAAATATCAATAACCTCAGATATGCAGATGACACCACCGTTATGGCAGAAAGCAAACAAGAACTAAAGAGTCTCTTGATGAAAGTGAAAGAGGAAAGTGAAAAAGCTGGCTTAAAACTCAACATTCAAAAAACTAAGATCATGGCATCTGATCCCATCACTTCATGGCAAATAGATGGGGAAACAATGGAAACAGTGACAGACTTCATTTTGGGGAGCTCCAAAATCACTGCAGATGGTGACTGCAGCCATGAAATTAAAAGACGCTTGCTCGTTGGAAGAAAAACTATGACCAACCTAGACAGCATATTAAAAAGCAGTCATTACTTTGCCAAGAAAGGTCCGTCTAGTCAAAGCTATGGTTTTTCCAGTAGTCACGCATGGATGTGAGAGTTGGACTATAAAGAAAGCTGAGCGCAGAAGAAATTGATGCTTTTGAACTGGGGTGTTGGAGAAGACTCTTCAGAGTCCCTTGGACTGCAAGGAGATCCAACCAGTCCATCCTAAAGGAAATCAATCCGGAATATTCACTGGAAGGACTGATGCTGAAGCTGAAGCTCCAATACTTTGGCCACCTGATGTGAAGAACTGACTCACTGGAAAAGACCCTGATGCTGGGAAAGATTGAAGGCAGGAGGAGAAGGGGAGGACAGAGGATGAGATGGTTGGATGGCAGCACCAACTCGATGGACATGAGTTTGAGCAAGCTCTGGGAGTTGGTGATGAACAGGGAGGCCTGGCGTGCGGCAGTCCATGGGGGTCGCAAAGAGACGGACTGACTGAGCAACTGGACTGAACTGAACTAATTGATATGCTTCATCACGACAGATTTAACAACCTGAATATAAAGTCAAATTAGATATGTGAGAGGTTTTTAACATTTAAAACAGTAACAGAGAGAGGAAAAGCTCTACAAGTTGAAGACGCCTGCATTTTTAGTCAAAGATATTTTTCAGAAGCATACTGTAACAAGCAACTGAATAGGATGAATTCTTTCCTAATCTCATTAACTGTTAAACTGCTTCCAAAAACTTTTTTTTAAGGCTGAAAATAACTTTGTCCTACAAATGAAGTTAATTGGGCAAGAAAAAAATAAGGAACTAAATGAGACATTATGACTATTTTTTTTTCTCTCTAAAGAAATGGGTGTTAATGATGACATGAAATATAGATGAAGACCTATTTATAATAAATGAAACTAATTCTCGTTTAGCTAACTTTGCTTTTTAAAGTCTATTTGCAGGCTTTATTTTGTTGGCAAAAAAGTATAATTGGTATATTATGCAATAAAAGCTGGTATCATTCTTAATTATCTTCTATTCAGGGTTCATGAAAACCAAGCTTTAATAGGGGAAAAAAGCATTATTTGCCTTGCTTGTAACTGCTCTGAGAGCCAGTAACAATGACAATGATAGCCACTGATCTGTAAGATTAGAGTTTGCCTGACAAGTGATTTCCAAGAGATTCATGTAAGTAATTTTGATTATTTTAATCCTACATCACTAATTAAATAAAATATAATTGTAAATGCTTTTGACGATAAATACTACTAAAGATGAATCCCTTGTCAGCTTATACATAATTCCATCACATGAAAAATAGAAATGGTAGTTTTTTCTTTTCTTTTCTTCTTAAGAGCGACTATAGAAACCAAGTTCATTTACATTTCAAACCAAATTGAGATATGGAAAAAGTATACAGAAAGAAATACAGCTCTAGAGTTTAAAAAGGGGGAGTGGGGGCATTTCAAATCTTTATTCTACAGCAAACAGAAAAACACAATCAATTATACATAAGCCAATGTCATATTTCAGGTACTTTTTCTTTCTTAAATTATAATACTAAACTAATGATTTCCCCAGCCTCCCAACTTACTTGATTTAATGGATTATATTTAGTTGTAAAATGTAAAATTCAAAGAAATTCAATAAAGTAGGTAAAAAGGATGGTTATACTAATATGATTTTGAGCTCTCAAATGTAATCCTCGGAAATTAAAGGAAAAAAAAGGAAGAAAGAAAGAAAAAGAAAACCTATGGAGATATTTGATTTGGCAAGACAAGTTTAAATTACATTTATCCATGTGGTTCTGGAAAAACAATATTAGCACAGAACTGATTATCCCTGTATGAATAAACAATGAAAGAAAATTGATTTTACAAGGATTCCCCTTAGCTATTCAGCAAGCTAACATTATAAAATTAGCATCACTCACAGAATTTGTTTAGGACAGGGTTTTTCAACCTGAGCAAAGCTGACTTTTTGGACCAGATCTTTTTTGTGAAGATCAGAGGTGCTGCTATCTGCATTGTAGGATGTTTGGCAGTGTCTCTGTCTCTACCCTCTAGATTCAAGCAGTATTCCTACTCCAGATGTGACGACCATAAATGTCTCCAGACAGAGCAAAATGTCTTCTGGAGGTAAATTCACCCCAGGTTGAGAACTACTGACTTAGAAGAACTAAAATGATCTTAGGAAGGCTTTGTACAAACACTAAAAGTAAAACAAAAAACTTCAGAAATTACTTAACATACTGGGGCGGGGTGGCGGGGTGGGGGAAGGAACCCATGACAGTCCCAAAAGAAAAAACTGCAATGGATACCAATCCATAGATGATTCTCATGTTGGGACTGGCAGAAAAGAATTTTAAAGAGGCTATTAAAACCATGCCTATTGAAGGAAAGAGAAATATGCTTATAGTGAAGGAGAAGATAGGAATATCTCATCAGAGAAATAAAAAAGGAACCGGATGGAAAAGTCTTAAAATGCTTTCAAAAACTTAAAAATACAAGTGTCTCAAAAAATAATGTATTGAATATGCTGGAAAACAATGGGGATAAAAGAAGGGAAACTGAAAAAAACTGAAGGTAGAACAATAGAACTGTCTAAAGAACAGAGGGACTAAAATTTTTTTAAAAAGTTAACAGAGACTCAAGCATAAGGGTCAGTATCAAAAATATATCTAACTGAAGGTACAGAAAGGGAGAGGATTGAAAGGAACAGAAAAAAAACATTTGAAGGAAAAATGGTTAGATGTTTCCCACTTTGTTAAAAAATATAAATTTACAAATCTAAGAAGTTTAGCAAATGCCAACCAGAATAAAGATGAATAAAACCATGCTAGGCACATCACAGTTAAACACTGTAAACCAAATATAAAGTCTTCAGAATACCCAGAGAAAAATAACATACTATATTACTTACAGAGGCACAATGATTCAAGCTATTGATGATTTTCATCAGAAACTGTGGAGGCTATAAAATCAAATTTAAAGCAGAATTCTATATATACCCAAAATATCCTTTAATATGAAGGAAAGATAAAGACATTCTCAAACAAAAGAAAATTAAGAAAAATTCATTTCTACAAGACTTCACTTCAACAAACACCACAAGGAAAATGGATGGATGAAAATGACAAACAGATACACAGACTTTTTAACTCTTTAAAATATAATTGATTATTTCAACAAAAACTGCTTCCTGTGCACTGTTTTAAGTACATAGATATAATGTACATGATGATTTGTAACACAAAGAGTAAGAGGTAACTAGATTTACATGGTTACAAGGTTTCTGCATCTTATATAAGTGTATATAAGTGACACACTATTACCTGTAACTAGACTTAAACATTAAGAATATATATTATAATCCTTGGAGAAACCACTAAAAGCAATATTACAATGAAATATAGCTTAAAGGCCAACAGATTAATTATCATATAATTCTTAAAATTTTTCAAATAATCTACTAAAAAGGTAGAAAATTACTATAAGAAGAATGAAAAACAGAGGGACAAATAGAAAACAGATAATAAAATATTATTGGATTTGAAACCCATAACAACAATAATTACTTTAAGTGTTAATAAATTAAACACAACAACAAAAAGACAGAGATCATCAGACTGGATTTTTAAAAAAACGACATGCATAAAAACCAACCAAGTAGGACAGAGTAGGAAAATGAAGTAAAGAAGGTGGGGTGGGGGAAACATCTTGATCCAAAAAAACATGTTAGGAATAGGGCAGATAAAGTAGGACTAACACAAAACACACAAGACAGTAGAAATAAATCCAATTTTCATAATGATAAATATTAATAGATTAAAATCTTCAGTTAAAATATAAAAACTGTCAAACTATACTAAGGAATGAACTATATGTGGTTATAAGAGACATACCAAAAAAAGAAACATATCTGGAAAATACTCACCAAAAGAAAACCTATCTATATCAACAAAACAGAATTTAAGGCAAAAGAAAAAACTTACTAGAGATGGAAACGGTCACAACATAATGAGAAATAGCTCAAATTACCTGGAAGGTATAACAATTCTAAATTCTAGGTACCTACAAATCCTCAACTTGTATGCAGCTAATAACAATTTCAAAACTAAAGCAAACACTTAGAATTAAGAAGAAATTAACAAATCAATCATCATATTTAGATGTTTTAACATGCTTTGTTCTGTAACTGTTAGACTTCACAATTAAAAACTCAGTAATGATACATAAAATTTGAATGGCATAATAAATTAGCTTGACCTAAGGGACACATAAAATATGCATGAAATACATGCAACTACAGTTGAAGAAAACACATTCTTTTCAAGTACACAGAGAACATTTCTGAAACTTGGGATCATGTACCAGTCCATAAAGTCAGCCTCAACAAATGTCAAAGAATTGGTATCATATTCTCTTACCATATGCAATCAAATTGAAAATGAATAACAGCGAAAACAAAAAGCAAGACATCGGAAAATTTTTAACGTACACTTTAAAAGAGTTGATGAATTACATTAAAAAATCATGAAGGAAATTACAAAATACTTCAAATTTAATGGTAATGAGATAACTACATATCAAATTTTATGGAATGTAAGTAGCTGGGTACAAAGAATCTATTGCCTTAGATGCTTTACACTAAAAATTAATAAGCTAAGCATTTGAATGTAATGGTTTAAAAAATTGAATAAATCCACAAAAAGTCAAAGAAAAAATAATTTTTAAAACTACTAAAATGGAAAATCAATATATCTAGAAAGGATTGAAAGTGAAAGTGTTAATCACTCAGTTGTGTCTGCCTCTTTGTGACCCCATGTACTCTATAGCCCACCAGGCTCCTCTGTCCATGGAATTCTTCAGGCAAGAATACTGGAGTGGGTTGCCATTTTCTTCTCCAGAGGATCTTCTCAACCCAGGGCCTGAACCCACGTCTCCTGCGCTGCTGGCAGAATCTTTACCACGTGAGCCACCAGGGAAGCCCCGAAGAGCTGCGCATGGCCCCAGTGCGGGGTGGGGGCACTCCCTCCTGCCAAGGAGAGGGAGAGAGGGGTTCTGCCCAGGTGCTGTGGCAGTTGCCACAGTGGCCACTTAGGAGTGGCAGCGGCTGGCGGGGGGCGGGGGGGGGGGGGCGGTCGTCTGGCAAAACATGGCTTTTTGAGTAAATGCTAGTGAGAATCCTCTGTTAAGACTTCTTTCTCTGCCTTATTTCACTTAGCATAATGCCCTCACAGTTCATTCGCACTGTCCTAAATGGCAGGATTTCCTTCCTTCTTCTGACCAAATAATACTCCACAACACCTTCTTCATCCATTTACCTGCTGATGAACATTTAGGTTGTTTCCAAATCTTGGCTACTGTGAATAATGTTGTAATGAATATGGAAGTGTAGTTATCTTTTTGAGATTCTGTTTCATTTCCTTCGGATATACCTCTAGAAGTGGGCTCTCTGGATTGTATGATAATTCTATTTTTAACATTTTGAAGAGAAAAACAAATACTGTATGATCTCATTTATATACGGAATCTGAAAAGGACAAACTAAGAAAGACAGAGAGTAGAGTGGTAGTTACCACAGAGTGGGAGGGTGGAGTGACCAATCATTAAAAGACAAATACTGTAGGATTCCACTTAAATGAGGGGTACTTAAGAGAAGTCCAAATCATAGAGACAGAAAGAAAAAAAGCAGCTTCCAGAGGCTAAGGGGAGAGATGGGGGTCTACTGTTTAACGGGCATAGAGTTTTTTAAGATGGAAAGTGTTAAGGAGACAGACGGTGATAATTGTTACACAAAATTATGAATGCATTTAATACCACTGAACTGTACAGGTAAAAATGGTCAAGATGGTAATTTTATGTTATACGTATTTTATCAAACAAAATTTTTTTAATTTAAACATGCATTTTAATTTTTTTTTTTTTAATTTTACCCCAACACTTTCCAAGAAACAAGTCCCTCTTGGGACAAGCCTATTCCATGGCACCATGTAAAAAAAAGTTTTAAACATGCAGTGCGAATATTTTTAAAATTTTAAAGCATGCAAAAATTAGCAAACTGGAAATTAGCTGATTAAAAGAAAATAAACATAGGATTATCTCAATAGATAAAGAAAAAAGTTTGATAAAATTCAATATCCCCTCATGATAAAACTCTTGGGGAATCATGGGTAACTTCTATAAGCTGATAAATGACAGTAACAATAAAATCCTGTGATAAGCATCATACTTCACAGTGAAATGCTGGAAGCATTCACTTTAAGATCAAGAGCAAGGTGAAGATGCCATTTAATACTGTATTGACAGAGATACTAGAATAACAAACCACATTTTAAAAATGAAAGATACAAGGATTAAAAGGAAGAGGTAAAACAGTATTTGCAGATGACTTACTACTAAAAAATTAATCTACAGATAAATTGTGAATAAAAGGTCTTGATAAGATTGTTTATAACAAAACTCTGCACACAAAAGTCATCTGAGACACTATTTCACAACCAATGGGATGGCTAGAATCAAAAGGTCAAATAATAACAAAGACATAAAGAAATCAGAATCCTCCTGTGTGCTGTGCTTAGTCGCTCAGTTGTGTCCAACTCTTTGTGACCCCATGACTGCAGCCCATCAGGCTCCTCTGTCCATGGGGATTCTCCAAGCAAGAATACTGGAATGGGTTGTCATGCCCTCCACCAGGGGATCTTCCCAACCCAGGGATCGAACCCAGATCTCCCACATTGCAGGCAAATTCTTTACTGACTGAGTCACCAGGGAAGCCGTCATACAGAATCCTCATACAACACTATAAATTATAAAATGGTGTGGCCACTATGGAAAACAGTCTGGCAATTACATACATGATTAAATATGAGCTACACATGACCAGCAATTCCATTCCTAGATATAGACCCAGGAGAAATAAAAGCATGCATCCACACACACACCTGTACAGGAATGTGTGCAGCAGCACTGTACCAATACACTACAGCCAAAATACGGAGGGGACCCAAATGTCCACTGACGGATGAACAGATAAACTGTGATATATTAATACAACGGACTCTTACTCAGGCACCAAGAAGAATGAAGTACTGATAAATGCTATAACATGGATGAACCCTGAAAATACTATGCTAAGTGAACAAAGTCACATCTTATGTTAACATAAGAACACATCTCATATTATTCTGTTTATATGAAATGTCTACAATAGGCAAACATACAGAGACAGGAAGTAGACTGGCAGTTGCTTAGGACAGAGGAGGATGAAGAGATACGGGAATTACAGCTAAAAGGTACAAAGTTTCTTTGTAAGCTGATGAAAACATTCCCCTATTGATTGCTATGATAATTGCACACATCTATCTGTAAATACACTAAAATACACTGAGTTGTATGGTTTAAACTAGTGAATTATATCTCAATACGACCATTTTTATGACTAATTTCTACATATCATCAAAAAACTATTAGAAAATATGTTTTACTTGATAATGTATCAGCATACATGCAAGAAATGGAGAAAATTATAAAATTTTACTAAAAATACTAAATAAATGAAAGGCTATACAATGTTCATGTATCAAAAGTTTCACTATAAGAGAAATGTCAATTTTCCTCAAATTGTTCCACAGTTTAAGTGCAACTCCAATCAAAATCCCAACAGAACTCTCTTGTAATACTTGAGAAGCTGACTGTTAAATTTACATTGAAGACTCAAGGACCAAAAACAACCAAGACACTCATTAAGAAAAGGAACAAAAAGGGAAATGTACTCTTACAGCCATTAGATTTCTTCTAAAGCTATGACACAGAAAGATCCATATATATATGATAAACTTCATTTATACTCAGCAAGCAAGGTAGAGAAAATTAGGAATACAAACCTCCTATCCTACACAAGATCATATCTAGGTATATTATCAACTTAAATGTGAAAAAAAAATTATTAAACTTTTAGAAGACAATCTAGAAAACTCAGAAGAGTAATGAAAATATAAAGAATCACTGAAACAATGTGGTGCTGAAGCATTAACAGACAAAATAGAAAGTACAGCTCAGTGGTTAGATGGGGGAAAAGCTTCAAAGCACTTTGCAAAGCCAAATTGCACCCAAAAAAGGTCAAGGTCAATGTTTGGTGGTCTGCTATGGGTCTGATCCACTACAGCTCTCTGAATCCCAGCAAAATCATTACATCTGAGAAGTATGCTCAGCAAATCAATGAGATGCACCAAAAAATACAATGTCTGCAGCCACCATTGGTCAACATAAAGGGCCCAGTTCTTCTCCACGACAACGCCTGACCACATGTCACACAACCAATGCTTCCAAAGTTGAACCAATTGGGCTATGAAGTTTTGCCTCATCTGCCATATTCACCTGACTTCTTGCCAACCGGCTACCACTTTTTCAATCATCTCGACAACTTTTTGCAGGCAAAATGCTTCCACAACCAGCAGAAGATATAAAATGCTTTTCAAGAATTCCTCAAATCCTGAAGCTCAGATTTTTATGCTACAGGAATAAACAAACTTACTTCTTGTTGGCAAAAATGTGTTGATTGTAAAGGTTCTTACTTTGATTAATAGAGATGTGTTTGAGGCTAGTTATAATGATTTGAAATTCGCAGTCTGAAACCTCAACTACTTTTGTATCAACCTAACAAATCAGAAAGAAAAAGACTCCTATGATATGGTATCACTTATACACAGAATCTGAAATACACACACAAATGAATTTACTTGCAAAACAGAAACAGACCCACAGACATCGAAAACAAAATTATGGTTACCAAAGGGGCAAGGTAGGGAGAAATGGATAAATTAGGAGTTTGGGATTAACATATACATACTACTATATAAAACAGATAAACAACAAGGTCCTACTGTAGAGCACAGGGAACTATATTCATTACCCTGATAATACATAATGAAAAGAATATGAGTGTGCACACACACACAAACATACGTAAAACTGAATCATTCTGCTGTACTCCAGAAACACAACACTGTAAATCAACTATTCAGTAAAAAATAAATAAATAAAAAGCAAAATAAAAAATAAATCACCCTTACATTCTGCTGGCAGGAATACAAACTGTTACATCGACTACCAAAAGCAATTTAGCACTATCTAGAACAATACAAATGCATGCAGCTTTTCACCAAACAAACCTACTTCTGGGAATTTATCCTACAGGTAAGTCAGCACATGTAGAAAATATATATGTATAAGGTTAGTGCAGCATTGTGTATAATAGTAAACATTCAGAAACAATACAAATATCCATTAATAAGAATCAATAAATTAGGGAACCACAATACCAGTGGAAAATATGTACTATAAAGAATGAGAACCTTAGATATACAAAGACATCTAAGATAAAAAGTAAAGAGAATAAAGCACGTGCAGAATAAATATTATCCTTCACGCCTAAAAAGGGAAGGAAGACTATGTATTTATACTCTATAAAGAAACTCTTGAAAGATATACAAGAAACTAATAAAAATAGCTACTGGTGGGTGGCAAGGAGTGGAGTGAGGGGGCAACTAGAGCAGAGGAGATAGAATGGAAACAAGACAACCTACTATACTGTTTCATTATTTTGATTTGAGATATGCAAATGCATTTCTTATTAAAAATTATTTTAGTAACTTGATAGTTACTAAACTCAAGGGTTTTTGCATTGGTCAAAACACCAACGATACAATGCATATTTTATTACCATATGGTCTTTCACCTCAAAAGGAAAAAACCTTAAATACTTATCTCTAGTTAATTATATGCATACTGAAGTATTTAGGATAAAGTGTACTGAGGTCTGTAACTTATTTTGCAATGTATTACAAAAAAAAGATGGAGAAGCATGGATAGAGAGATGGATAAATATGATAAAGCAAGCATTATACAAACATGTTAATGGTAGAAGCTAGGTGGTGGGAATAGGGATCTTCAGTATAAAAATCTTCCAACTTTTCTATGTTTGAAATTGCATAATAAAATGTTAAAAAATATTTTATTAAAATTTTAAAATAAAGAACTCACAAATCAATAAACAGACAAATCAACAGAAAACCGAGGAAAGACAAACCAGGTATTTAATAGAGGACATAAATTTTCCATAAACATATGAAAATTATTCAACTCTACTTGTGATGAGGGAACTATGATTAAAACCACCCTGAGGTACCATTTCTCAAAGGCATCAGATTGGCAAAAATTTTAATGGGTACCAAGTGATGAAGAGGATATGGAAATACTCAAAATCCAAACAACTATTGACATTAGAATGGGTTATTAAATCATGAAGTATTCACACAATGAAATATACTATGAAGCAGTAAGGGTAAACAGCCTACTAATACCATCATTCACTAGAAAGAATCTCAAAATATACTTTAAGTAAATAATGCAATCATTAGAGAATACAATCACTGATTCTATTTATTCTAAGTTTAAAAACAGGCTAAACTAAACAAGCTATTACACACCAATCCAATCCAAGCCACCACCTTCTGTCTCTCATATGGATAATTTCAACAGTCCCCCTCCTAATTTCCCTGTTTCTGCCTTCTAACTTGCAGCCAGGGCTGTCATTTTTAAATAAAAGTTACGTAAGTTGTCCTTCATGCAAAATCCATGTTAGCTCCCCAACTCCCTAGAGTAAAGCCAAGAATCCATATACCAGCCCATTTGGCCCTGCATGGTCCAGCTTCACTACCTCTCCCATCACTGTCCCTCAATCAAGCTACAATGAACCCCTTGCTATTCCTCAAGCTGGCCAAGCCCTCAAATCTCCTTCATGTTAAGAGCTCAAATGTCAACACATTAGACAGGCTCACTGGGACTACTCTGAGTTCAGTTCAGTTCAGTCACTCAGTCGTGTCTGACTCTTTGTGACCCATGGACTGCAACATGCCAGGGCTCTCTGTCCATCACCAACTCCCAGAGTTTACCCAAACTAATGTCCATTGAGTCTAGTCGGTGATGCCATCCAACCATCTCATCCTCTGTCATCCCCTTCTCTTCCTGCCTTCAATCTTTCCCAGCATCAGGGTCTTTTCAAATGAGTCAGCTCTTTACATCAGGTGGCCAAAGTATTGGAGTTTCAGCTTCAACATCAGTCCTTCCAATGAACATCCAGGATTGATCTCCTTTAGGATGAACTGGCTGGATCTCCTTGCTGTCCAAGGCACTCTCAAGAGTCTTCTCCAGCACCACAGTTCAGAAGCATCAATTCTATGGTGCTCAGCTTTCTTTATAGTCCAACTCTCACATCCATATGTGACCACTGGAAAACCCATAGCCTTGACTAGACAGACCTTTGTTGGCAAAGTAATGCCTCTGCTTTTTAATATGCTGTCTAGGTTGGTCATAACTTTCCTTCCAAGGAGTAAGCGTGTTTTAATTTCATGGCTGCAGTCACCATCTGCAGTGATTTTGGAGCCCAGAAAAATAAAGTCAGCCACTATTTCCACTGTTTGCCCATCTATTTGCCATGAAGTGATGGGATCAGATGCCATGGTCTTAGTTTTCTGAATGTTAAGCTTTAAGCCAACTTTTTCACTCTCCTCTTTCACTTTCATCAAGAGGCTCTTTAGTTCTTATTCACTTTCTGCTGTAAGGGTGGTGTCATCTACATATCTGAGGTTATTTACATTTCTCCTGGCAATCTTGATTCCAGCTTGTGCTTCATCCAGCCCAGCATTTCTCATGATGTACTCTGCATATAAGTTAAATGAGCAGGGTGACTATATACAGCCTTGACACACTCCTCTTCCTATTTGGAACCAGTCTGTTCCATGTCCAGTTCTAACTGTTTTCCTGACCTGCATAAAGACTTCTCAAGAGGCAGGCCAGGTGGTCTGGTATTCACATCTCTCTCAGAATTTTCCACAGTTTGCTGTGATCCACACAGTCAAAGGCTTTGGCATAGTCAATAAAGCAGAAATAGAGGTTTTTCTGGAACTCACTTGCTTTTTCAATGATCCAGCAGATGCTGGCAATTTGATCTCTGGTTCCTCTGTCTTTTCTAAAACCAGCTCGAACATCTGGAAGTTCATGGTTCACATGCTGCTGAAGCCTGGCTTGGAGAATTTTGAGCATTACTTTGCTAGCATGTGAGATGAGTGCAATTGTGCGGTAGTTTGAGCATTCTCTGGGATTGCCTTTCTTTGAGATTAGAATGAAAACTGACCTTTTCCAGTCCTGTGGCCACTGCTGAGTTTTCCAAATTTCCTGGCATATTGAGTGCAGCACTCTCATAGCATCATCTTTCAGGATTTGAAATACCTCAACTGGAATTCCATCACCTCCACTAGCTTTGTTCGTAGTGATGCTTTCTAAGGCCCACTTGACTTCACATTCCAGGATGTTTGGCTCTAGGTGAGTGATCACACCATCGTGATTATCTGAGTCATGAAGATCTTTTTTGTACAGTTCTTCTCTGTATTCTTGCCACCTCTTCTTAATATCTTCTGCTTCTGTTAGGTCCATACCATTTCTGTCCTTTATTGAGCCCATCTTTGCATGAAATGTTCCTTTGGTATCTTTAATTTTCCTAAAGAGATCTCTAGTCTTTCCCATTCTATTATTTTCCTCTATTTCTTGCATTGATTGCTGAGGAAGGCTTTCTTATCTCTCCTTGCTTTTCTTTGGTCCAAGGTCAGAAGTAGAGGCTGTGAGGAGATACCCCACGTCCAAGGTAAGGAGCAGCAGCTGCCCTTTGCTGGAGCAGCCGTGAAGAGATACCCCATGTCCAATGGACTACTCTACGTAAAGTAAAAACAAAATACCACCCTTCACACCCCAGCACACCCTTTCCCCTTACCTTGCTCACCATTCTCCACTCAATCAGCATCCAATTGACCACTATGGTTATTTAGTCGATAAGTCGTGTCCGAAACTTTGTGACCCCATGGACTGTAGTCTGCCAGGCTCCTCTGTCCATGGGATTTCCCAGGCAAGAATACTGGAGTGGGTTGCCATTTCCTTCTCCAGGGAATCTTCCTGACCCAGTGATGGAACCCACGTCTCCAGCATCTCCTGCATTTGCAGGTGGATTCTTTACCACTGAGCCACCTGGGAAGCCCCTAATTGACCATATATCTCATTCATTATCTGTCTTCACTCTAGAATAAAAGCTCCATTTCAAAAGAACTTTTATTTGTTTTGTTTCCTACTATACCCTCAACACCAAAAAAAAAAAAAAAACCATAAGTAAGGGTTTAATAATATTTGATGAAGGAACAAACCTTTGGAAAACTGCTTTTTAGACAATAAACATTTATTGTAACATCAAAAGGTATTTCAACTTATAATATCGCAAACTATGTTTTTCCATAAGCAGGCATGAAAAGGTAAATTAAATATTACTAGATAAAATATCAAGCACATGTATGCTTCCCCTTGAATATAAACCATTCATTTCCAAAGGGAAGCAAAGAAATAGCTAAGAACCCAACATGTAAGAAATTAAAACCTGATTTTAAAGAAATCAAGGAAAATAAAGTATGTCAGACTTTTACAAAGCAAAATTGAAACAAAGTTATCATTTGAATCTCATTTCTCCAACTAAATTAATGTATTCTTGCTGCAAGGCTAAAAGCTAACATAGAAAGCATTTCCTAACTCAGCGAAACAAGCATTTATTACTTGCCAAGTCAACAGGGAATTTGGAACGGCAAAGAATACAGGCTAGAAGGAATCTCAAGAATCATCTAGTATTAATTAACCCTTTCATTTTTACAAAAAAAGAAACTGAGGACCTGAAATGACCTGTGGGGTACTAAAAAGTGTCCTATGTCAAAATCAGCAATAACACTGGTAGCCAAAAAAACCAAACCATTTTGTTCAGTTGTGATTCTTGATATAGTGATAGTCAGCTTTTAAAGACTCAGAGACAAAATACATCTCCATAGAAACAATATTCCCAAGTATACATGTGAGGCTGACAGGTATGTTCTTCTATACAGGTTTTCATATCCCAAGTCAACACACAGGACTTGGGATAAGGAGGTACTACTGAAAAGGGCAGAGCTTTCTAATCAGACAAGCCTGGATTTGAATTCTGGCTCTACCAAAATCCAGTAGGATCTTAGTTGATCCTAGTGAATCGTATCCCTGTCTAAGCCCCAGTTTTTTTTTCATCAGCAAAATGGGGATAATTAAGACCTACCTTATAACTTTGTCAAGAATGTAGAAGTCATCTAATTAAGAAATTCATAATTTGTGGCTATTAAGTGCAGGCTTTCTGACAATTCATAGTTGCATAATATTCAATGAGAATCGCCAACTTGGATTGTCTCTGTATGTTTCATGATTAACTTAATGCCAGCAGACTAGCTTCTAACTGGAATTCTACTAAGAGTGGGGAGAAGGTGATGCTGATGCTACTAACTATAAGAATTTATCAATTAGTTGACAGCAGCCATTAGGTGCTACTTGTTTGAGGTAAAATAAAGGTTGCTTAAGATTATTTCTAAGATGCAAAAGTTGAGTGACCTGTTTCTGATTATAGAGTCACAAAGTCATATCAATTATACCACCTTGAAACAGGAAGAGATCTCATGAGGTATCCAGCAAGAATTCTCTCCACAATATATTAGATTACATTAAAATGACCAACTTCTACTAAAAGGCTTCTAGTTGAAACCAGGCTCTCACTCAAACAGGTAGCAGTTTTTTATATTTTCTGACTCTTGCAATTATCAGAAAGGGTTAAAATAGACAAGTAATGAAAAAGTGAATGATAACAAATAAAAGGTACCCCACACTCACATACTTTTAGAAACGAAAATCTTTAAGTATTTTTATTTGGGGGTAAGGAAAGATATCCTATGTAATAACAATTCCATAATATAAAAGTCAAGTTCCAAAAATGCATCTTGAAGCTTATATTTCTATCCTCAGAACTAAATATGTCTTAGAAGCTCTGCCTTAACAATATATATAACACAAAGAAAACATACCTGGGATGATGTCATTGATATGCAAGAGAAGTGTACTTTCAACACTTGCAAAACTACAAAGCTGCACTCCATCAAATCTTCCATCCCAGTTGCCAATAGGATTATCCTAGAAATTAACAGAATAAACTTTAAAATTCTCCTCAATAAAACATAAATATGAAAGCATATTTTTCACAAGAGGATCCTCTAAAAAATGAGATCCAAGAATAATCAAGCCATAGAAACCCACCTGGTGAGCAAGGGATCAAAAGTGTTCATCATACTTGACTGGACAATAAATAGTCGATATAACATATATCTGCACTGGTAGATGCAGTAATCATACACTGTTTCAAACAGAAAGCTGCCCCTAATTAACCCTAGCTTGCTCTAATCATTCCTTCACATTCCCTGAGCACTTACGTAAATGATCAATTTGAATTCCTATATAGATAGGAATTCTTTTCTATAGACAGAAAGTCTAATTTTTCAGTTTTTCTTTTGTCATTTTATAGGTATGCAAGAATTCTCTCCAAACTGGAGATCTTTATATTAATTACTTTATATTCCAGTGTAGCACCAACTTGTCCAGTGCTGTTCATGGAGTTAGATTAAGAAGACAATACAGTCAGACAACTGCCCTGAGCACCAATGTGGACAGCATTCTAAATGGCATTAGAAATAGGAGATGAACACTATTGCATTAGCCAGAACTTTCCTTTCAAGGACTGCACTAGAGGGGTCTGGAACGAATGCTTGCACAAGCCAACTGGAAGACAGACAGAGACGGGGGAGAAGTTGGTGGTGCAACGGCTTGGCAGACACCCCAAGTAAACAAGATGCTTCCTAGACTGCGATATAAGGAGAGGAAGGCCTAAATGGCTTTTGCCAAGTTTGAGGCCTAAATGACCTAAAGCAAAAGGAAACGAACTCCAGTGAACAAGTTCTGAATATTTAAAGAATAATGGTTTAAAATGTGTTTTATTTCTAGCTATCCCGAGGGACCTACGGTATTTAACTCTGGCTCTAACTTTTCACATGGTAAATGTTCAGTAAGTGTTTGTCTAAATGACAGAGTGAGGTTTGCCTAACTAATAGGTATCAAATAGAATTTCCTAGGATTTCCAAGCAAAGTGTAAGAGAAACTTACACTAGAGCATTCATATCCTACCCAAAGTATAACTGAATAGACAAAAATAATCACTGAAAGCACCATGAGTACAAGAGTCTATTACAACCTCTCCCAATTCTTGCTGGTGTTTAATAATGCCGTATGAATTTTCTTCATTATACCTAACAAATTCTTGTCCATATTTTCAATCTATGATAAAAAATGTTCTCAAGCCTTTTTCTTCTCCTCTTAATCCCACAGGTACTGTCCAATCTGCCATATTGAGATGTATTCATTATTAACACTTATGACTGTAAGGTAACACTGAGTGACACAAACGAAAAGACAAATACTGTATGATTCCACTTATGTGAGGCACAGGGAATAAGCAAATACACAAAGACAGAAAGAATTCTGGTTGTCAGAAGAACACAGGCTGAAAGGAATGAGTAATAGGGTGTTATTGTTTAATAGGTACAGAGTTTCATTTGGGGTTGAAGAAAATGTTCTGGAGATGAATAGCAGTGATGGGTGCACAATAATGTGAATGTACTTAATGTCACTTTAAAATGGATAAATTGGTAAATTTTATGTTACATAAGTTTTACCACAATAAAAAAAAAAAAAGCCTTTTTGAGTGAAATACACCCTATGAAGGCACTGAATTGTTTTTTCCTCTAAAGCAATGTGCTGTTCCTCTATTCAGGCATTTTCCATTAGTGATTTTTACACATAAATCATTAAAATCAGATCAGTCAATAAAATTCAGCAAAATATTACAAAAAGAGAAACACAGATTACCAAAAAAAAAAAGCCTTTTCAAAATAAAGAAAACTAAGACATAATGCAATATATTCTGGTGGGGGTTTTTTCTGTTTATTACACAGCAAATTTAAAGACTGAAAACATTATTTCCATTTATTCAGACTGGAAAAATGAGTAACTATAATTCTACAACTAGACTCCTGTCCCATATCAACATTCCTTTACTAAAGATGAGTTAGAACATGCTCTTTAAATTACTACAAATTAGTCCATTTTAAGTATTCAAAGTGTTCACTCTGTACCTAAATTGGTTATAAAACTAACAGATACATACAACAAAGACAATAAAATTCAAAATTTCTTACCATGTCCACACCAACAAAATATCCTAAGCTTTCTTTGCCTGGCAAAACATCACAGAATATAACCGTTCCAGATTCTATAGTTTCTCCAAGCTTCAAAGAAACTCTGGAGTTTATTTCCAAGGGGGGAAGTTCGACTTGCATTGTATCCACTGGACCTGCATAATCACTTTCCAATCCAGTGTCATCATCTTCTATGAGTTCTAGCTTGTCCAACGCAACAAATACTCCACAATCTTCATCACACTGAAAAAGCTGCTTCCCTTGATATACCCCATCAGTGAAACCTTGGCCACGACCTTCTTCCTAGTTTTTTAATGAGAGAAAAAAGAAAATCAGTGACTGATAGAGAAAGATGATCCCTAAGAAAAAAGATGTACTCTGCAGACTTCAGAGAAATCACTGAACAAATTCTAAGTGACACATATAAGAAATATAATTATTAGCAGTTGCCATTGAATATAGAGTGTTCAAAAAATAAGGAAAAAACTGTATCCGATGCTGAAATAAAATTACATGATAATTTTAAATCATAACTCTACTGTGAGAGAGCTTGGGCTGGATTTCACATTGTGGTTTTAACCAAAATTTTGTCATAAAAAGAAAAACTTACTTTAACAGTAATGTTATCTCCATTTATTGAGCACGTACTATGTGCCAGTCACCATGTTAAATCCTGAATCAATATATCACAAAAACACTGCAAGTTGTGTATTAATATCACTATTTCACAGATGAGGATGCAGATTTAGAAAGCAGTTTGGTTAAATAACCCGGTAACTCAGCTAGTAAATGGCATAGCTGGGATTCAATACTCCAATTGTTTTACTATTGCTGCTTAAAAAACTTAAAAAGCAAAGGAAGCATTAAATTGTATTTGCAAGAATGTCAAAATGTAACTAACATTTAAATTCTTAAGAATATTAATTTTGGAAACATTATCACAGAGTTCTTGGTTTTCTTTTCAGTGGAAACAACATGATTTTCACATATATTATCAGGGACAGCTATAAGCCAGTTCAAATTGCTGCAACTTATATATCCAAATTCTGTTACTTAAGAGTATACTTTAAGCTAAGAAACCTACAGATGATAATGTCACAGGATAATTAACAATTTTAAGTAATTTGTTTACAATTGCTGAGTTCATTTTTAACATTCAATGTAAGATCTCTAAGATATGAAAGTCTTCAATAAATACATGATCTATTTGTACATTTCTTCCTATACTTAGTTTTTCAAAGTTTTCAAAGCATTAACTTTCTATCATCTCAATCTACCATTAGAAAGTAAATCCCTAGGATTACAAACATTTAAAAATACAGAATTCTGGGAAAACTTATTTTGTATTCAAAAAAGGAAAAAGAAAAATGCACGTGCACACAGACACAGACACACACACACATAAATACACAGCCCACTAAAATGACTTATCAAACTTACCAGTAATTCTACTCCAAAGAATATTCCCGACACTGTCCTCTCTGCTAATAAAGGTCCTCTGAAGCGCACAACTCCAGGAAATTTTTCTTCCCCAGATCTCAGCTGGACTTTCACAGGGCAGCCCACATCTATTTGGAGGCCTTTACTTAGTCTGTTTCTGTTTTTAAACAAGCTGAACCTCTCTTCACAATTGGTAATTGCCAAAAGTAACTCTGTGAATTTCTCATTTATTTCTACAACATCCTTTTCATCAACAAACAGAACTGCATGTGGTTGCTCTAGAATTTTTAATCCAATCTGATTTTTCTTGCCTTTGGCAGAAGGAATCCTCGAAAGCCCCACAGAACGGTCTTGGATATACTGTCCTATACTTCCCTTTGGTACTTTAAGGAGTTTTTGTGTTTGTTTGTCTGTAACACTGCATTCTTGAAGAAGCAAATAAAAAATCCGCTCTTCCCAGTAGGGTGAAGTAACTTTTTCTTGGCTCCATAAGCCTGAACTCATTGTGATATTAACTCCAAAATATTAACTCAAAAAAAAGGGAATTACTAAGTGTGTAGTAAAACCACAAAAGATAAATTCATTGGCAGTCCCAAAACATGTTTTTAGCAATTTGGTGTCCATGCTGTAAAAAGACAGCAAATCAAAATGCCTGGAGGACAAGCAAAGAGAAACTTTACACTTCACTCTACATGAGCTAAAATTAAAGTCAAAGACTTTTTAAATTCTTCATTCAGCTAGTAAAAACACACACATACACATAATGATATATTTTCAAAAATACCTTAAGAGGTTAAAAGACATACATTATTACTTGTATCTACTGTAATCTTGCATATTTAATAAAGGAGATTCAATTGTAAATTATCTCCAAAGACAAAACAATAATGTTTGTTTCCAAGGCACTGAAATTTATGAACTCAGATTCTAGTAAAATATAATCTAATTACATATTCTGACATTTTTAAACTTTAAAAAGTAAAATTAATAGACTCTGCCTAACTTAAATGAATAAGCTGCTGTATTTGGGCAAAACACACAAATCAAAAAGGCTATTATTTCTATACAAGTAGTTTAAGTAAAAAGTTACCCATCACAATTATTATGTTGAACATTTTTATCAATAAAAATACCATCAAATCACATTCTGAAACTTCAACCACAATTCATTTATCTGTGTGCCTTATTTTGATAATGGAACATTTTATCTAACTCAGCTTCATTTTCTCAATCTTACACATTTTGTCCTTAATAGGCAAATGTTAATCATATTAATCATAGCTATCATTTAATCTCTCTCAATCATAAACATCAGATATTATAAATCTGCTTATATTAACAATGTCTTAAAAATCAATTTTGTAGCCATCAAAACTTGGACTACTACATAAGGAAGAAATATAACTGCAGTATAGTATCAAGCATAAAATGTTTTTATACCACAAGTTTAACTATGCAGACTAGGAAGAAAAGATTGTTTCTTTTTCACTTTCAAATTTTCATTTGAAATTTTTACAAGGATACTCATCTTTCACAATTAAAATAGCCTTCTCAACCTTACTTGAATCACAGGCTTAAAACTATACAATTTCATCAATTCAAGTAAAGACTTTAATTCATTATGTTAATTCATTATCTTACTGAAAACAATGGTTCTTAGGTATTCTCTGTCACATGCATGTGGCTATTTGGTTTCTAAATACAGTATTTATTCCATCCTCCTATGAGCAGGTGATATCCATTTCCATTATTCGGGATAACAGCAGCAGGTGACAGCAATATCATATTCATCTATTTTATTCTTGGAGTTAAAAAATAAATATTCCTAAAACTAAAGAACCAAATTTTAAGTTTAGCCATTTAACTTAATGATTAAATACATAACCTGGCAAATCTACACAAAGAATAATATTTCTTTTATAACACATCGGTAGTTAAGGAGGTTTTTCTATGATATAAAGTTTTCATTAATAAAAAGACCCTCTACAAGCTAGAATGAGGCATGAAGACTGCCCAAGACAAGGTAAAGGGCTTTGCTGTTCTTCAAATCAACATCACTGAAATATACGAACAACATTTAGTGAGGGCACGTAGCATAAAGTGGTTTTCTCTTTTTCTATAATGTGTTTGTCTTAATTCCACTTGAGGGCACTACTTCAGCAGAAACAGGATCAATTTACATTTGCCACTTATATAAGACACCTGTGGAAACCCTTATCTTGTCACCATATAAACAAAACTCCTGCGGTGAGCTACCCAAACAGTGACCCAAACATTAATTTGGCTCTATTCCTTAAAAGTTCCCAAATGCAGTATTTGTTATTGCAGGCTAAAATTCTTTTTAAATGTCAGGATTTTTCAACAAAGAAACAGTCTCAATTTTATCTTGAGCACTGAGTTATCGACATAAATGTAAATCATTGTATGTGGCTGTCACTATGAAAAGATGTTTGTCTCTTTGCTAAGAGGTTTTATATTATGCTTTTTCTGAGTTCTTGTATCTGCCTATTCTCTAGATTTACACTCTACCGTTTTCCCTTGCCATCAGCCATTTTCTGTGGTTTCCTGCAACATGCACTTGACTTCTTTTACAGCTTTCCAGCTTACTATTTCTAATCAGTTCTGAGAAGCCAGGTAATGAAATATGGTTGTGTGTTTAAAAAGATAAAACAATAACAAAAAGAGGAATACATAAATTCTGAACAGGTCTTTAGGAGTAAAGCATATAGGCTTTATTTCACAGACATTATTTCTGTTGCTCCAGGTAGGATGAGATGGTTCAAAAGCAACTCCTAAAAAAAGTGAAGTTGCACTGTCCTTTTTCAAATGTATTTAAATATTTTTAGTCAAAATTATTTTTAAAGTATGGCAATTCTGTTTTGAAAAGAATTTTTTTTAGTTCCAACAAATTATGCCTTCAAATATTAAAATTAAAAAATTCTTTGAATCTTCATAATTAGTATATGCCAACAATTCCTGCTGGATTGATTCTCCAGCTTAACAATCCATGTCAGAATTTAAAATAAAAACTACCAGTGCTAATGGAATATTCCAAGACAAAACTAAATTACTATATGGAAGGCATTAGGACACCCTATTTCAAATCAATTTGATTACAAAAGGTTTTTTGCAAATCATTTCAGAGACAGTACACAGTTAAACCAACTACTTTGGTTTATAAGAAGGTTGTGGGCAATTTAACAACAGTTATTATGAACCATATTTTAAAGTGAACTACACAAGAAGCAGTAAATTTTTTCTGACTTGCATTAGCACAAGTAAGAGTGAACAAACTCATTAATAGTAGTTGTCATGTTAGACAACCAGACCAGCCAAAGTGAAAGTTATAAAATATTTTAAAAGCATTATCCAAAAATAAAAAGGATGTGGTTTTTCCTCTTTTAAAGAATACATGAAGAAAGAATAGGTTTGGAACTATCATATTAAAAACTGATTCTCCTGATTGTAACTGACAAAGTTAAACAGGAAATTTTATGGTTCTACTAGAGGTATATAAGACAAATTTAATGATCATTAATATCTCAGTAAACTGGCATTACTGGAGAAGGAAATGGCAACCCACTCCAGTACTCTTTCCTGGGAAATCCCATGGACAGAGAAGTCTGGCAGACTGCAGTCTATGGGATATCACAGAGTCAGACACAACTGAGCACAAGCATGATACTGGCCTCAGAGCAGAATATGCTCACAGAGACTGTTCTCCCACTGTAGAAATGAATATGAGGCCAACATTCTTCTTTCACTGGGACAAGCACAACACTTAGGTCTTAAGAACCCCAAGCAGTAAAAACTGACTCAAGACCATACAAGATTTAAATCACATTGTCAGTGAGTTCTTTATCAATCAAGGTTTGTTAGCTTAGTATTTTTATGCACTCAGCACAGCATTCGAAACTGAAAAATACAGAAGATTTAAGATATGACGGCTGCCCTCATTTTTGTTCTCTTTTTACTTTTCAGGCCTAACTGTTTAAAAATTAACTCTAACAATATACTGTACTTCACTTTGAAACAATTCATCTTAATACCATTGTACTTATTTCAGGCTGGAAAACTAAGTAATACTATAAATGCTGAATGAACAGTCTCAAAGAGTTGTAATACAGTAACATTTTTAACCCTGAAGCTATACTGAATAGGACTTTCTTTTGACATTTCAGATGAGGTTCAGGTCACACAGATATGAAAATATATATGGTTACCTAAGCTTGTTGATGGGCCTGGACCCTGAGTAGAGAATTTAACTGTATTACAATAAAGTCATTAAACCAAGATGATGGTGGAAAGGCACAAATATCAGTTTCCTATCAAATGCAATGAAAAGATGATGATCAAGAAATAAGTTTTATATGAAAATATTAAAGGTCCAAATTTTTAGTTCTAAAAGATAATATACAGCACAGATGAACAACATTAACTACATAAAACTGACAACAGCTAATTTATCTAGAAGAAACAATGTCATTTTGAGTCTCAAGTTATCAGGTTACTGTTCAAAGAATTCCACTAAAGAAAACAAAAACATACAATTCAGTAACGTTCTGCATCTCCTGAGATACCTGGACTTGTTTTAAAAATCACAAGGGGCTATATAAATCAGAATAAAAATTACAATATCAAAAGCTGCCCATAATTACAAATGACAAAGAAGTATGGAGGTTAGTGTGAATACCCACCAAAAAAGAAGATATACAGAACTTTTTCCAAATTCTTCTAGATAACTAGAATAATTATCATTTTAAAAGAGAATATTTCTCACTGAAAGAACAAGTATGTACATTCCTAAAAAGCAGATTCCAGAATAGCGACCAGGCCAGAAAAGAGTCCATTTTCCTCATAGTTTTACTTGTGACCCAAGAACACACGTATTCAGTCCCTAAAACAAGTGGGATTTATGAGGTTTAAAACCAAGTCCGGCTTCCACATCTACATATTCATGTCAAAAGAACCAGGAACACTCTGGTCTCACCAGAGTTAAACCTGGCCACTACACTTCCAAACTGTGAATTCCCTAAGTCCTTCATCTTTCTATTTCCACTGCCCAAACAAGGGCCTGACAGTATGTTAGACATTCAGTACAGGAGAAAGGAATGAATGATTTGGTTAACTCTAGTAATAATAATGAAAGCCAAATTTCCATTTCCTCATCCTAATCATTTAAATGATTAAAAGCTTCTTTTAAAAGAAGACTCAGAAGTTGAGTATTTAATGGTTTTTACCTAATCTCCTAGATAAAAATTCTAATTCTCTGACTCAATGAAGGAATGGTCAGTCTTTATGCCACTTCATTATTATGCACTTAAGTAGAAATAAATAAGGTAAATTTCACAAATAGGAGAACTTGTTTTGAGGTTCATTTGAAACTGGGTTCCTAGATCCTCACACCATGTCTGATGTCTACATATGGTTGTACAATTCTGTAAAACCAAAGAAAATAGCCTGACAAATTTAAGATCACCTAGTGAGAACAAGGAACAAAATACTGAAAGTTTGATGAATAGGATAATTACTCCTGTCTTCTTATGTAAAGACTTCCTTAAACAAAATCACAGTTCAAGCGGTCCAGATCACAAGAAATCATTCCTGTAGCATGTCTGTTGTTTTATATAACAAGTGCCCTGCTCTTACTAGCTCTTCACAAAAGTTACCAACAAAGAAAGGCTTCTTCCAAAGAGTACTGTAAAATTTTGTAGCAGAACATTAGAGAATGTTCTGGGTATTATAAACACTCACAGTATATGAATTTCCACAAGAATTTCCAGCAAATCATTTTCACCTAATATTGTGCTAGTTCAAATCCACCCACTACCCAGGAGGGAACTGGCAAGCTAAATTCTTAAACCATTCAGTCTCCTCGGGGCGTGAGGGGGTGTGCAGAAAACCAACGCTTGAATGAACACCCTCTCTCAAGGCCTGGATTTTTCTCCAGGAGCCAATGACTGCAAAAGGAACAATCTTATTAAGATCCCTATTAGCTCTAAATCAAAAGCAAGGCAGGGAATGCTCCTTAGTTAAGCTAACCATATAACTTTCCAGGGAGCATGGGGAGAGGATGGGGGCAGGCGGGATGGGGGCTGAGAGACTGAAAGGCTTGGTGGCTGGAAGACGACAATCATCCTAAAACATGCAAATGCCACGGGGCGGAATAGAAAAGATGCCAAGTACATGAATAACTGGGCAGCTGACCCGGCTGAGAACCAAACCCAGGAACACCATCTTCCATCAGGACTTCACGATTTCCCCAGAGATCTTTAATATGACAATAAGGGGGTGGGGGCGGTTGGTGAGGAGGAGAAAAAGAATGAATACCTTGCTTCAACAGAGCGCACCTTTCAACTAAAGAACTCCAGGTTGTTGTGTAAAAGCATCCTCACCCTGGAAAGGGGGAAACTGAAAGAAAAAGCATAACACGCCATTAACGAGGGCAGAACCCCGACTGCTCTTCCTGGACTGGAGCCACAAACACTCCAAAACCGATCGACTGATACACCCCCAAGACACCGATGGTAAAATTACAACCCTGCGCTCTCGATGCCAACCCGGGCCGTCGGATGCCTCAGTTTCCCGATCTGTAAATGGGGGGCTCAAAAGGGTAGACAGATTCCTGCGCTGCTCCCATACCACGTCCTCTCTTCTCGAGAGGTCCCGGCGACGGTGACCATGCTCCCACGACTCAGGAGCCCTTTCAGGAAGGCCTGGGGAGGTGGGGAAGCCCCGGGGGTGGGGAAGCCCAGGCTGACGTCAGCTGGCTCAGCACCCCGCGGGCCTGGCCGGCTAAGGGCCGGGACAGGTAACGGGTCGGCGACCAGGGCCCGACGCCCGCGGCGGCAGCTCGAGGCGCCCAGAGGCCGGCGAGGGACGCCCGAGGGGCCGGGTCACCCGTCGCTCGCCCGCTCGACCACTCGCTCACTCACTCACCTCGCGGGGCGGGGCGTCGCCCCTTCCCCAGTCTCTCTAGCCCGCTTCCCCGGCTGGCCCTGCCGTCCCACACCCACCGCCCTAGTATTTACCTCAGACGCGAGAGCCCCCGCGCAGCCAAACCTGCTACCTGGGCCCGCCCCCACTTGCCCCGCCTCTGAACCGCCCAGGGACGGAGGGAGGGAGCGGGGGCGGGGGGGGCAACAGCCGCTCCAACCAATCGCGGCCCGAACTGCATTCCTGCGCAAGCCCTGATTGGGCCGCCCTATGATAGACCTTCCTCCAATGGCTGCAGGCCCGGAGCGGACTGAAGGGACTTTCCGCTCCGTCAAGCTCGGTCGAGCCAAAGGGAAAGTGGAAGGGCGGGGAAGAGAAGCGGGGAGATGGGGGCGGAGACCTCTGGCTGATTGGACGAAAGACTGCTGAGGCCGCAGCACCATTGGCTGATACTGGAGCCGGGGCGGGGCGCTGGGCACCTCCCGGCTCCACCTCCCAGGTCTGGGTCTTGGCTTTGGCTTAGCTGTCAAAACTCCTATAGGTTGAGAGTTTGTAGCTGGAGTGGGAAGCAGCACAGAAGCGAGCTAGGAATAGGATTTCAGGATTCCATGAAAAAGCAAAGCTTTAGAATGAGACCTAAGTTTGAATCCTTTGCACTTTCAGTTAGTAGCCGCTTGACTCGGGGAACTCACAACCACTCTGAGCCTCAGTTTCCCCATCTGTAAAATGGAGATAATCAGATTGCCTGTCTTACAGGGTGATTGTGAAAAATCGTATGTAAAATTCCTGAAACAGCAGGAACTCAGTAATGTTAAACCTTTTCCTCTTAGATTCTGCCTGCGGCCTCTGCTGTTTCTGAACCTATGTTGCCACCTATCCTAGTATGGAGGGAGGTCTCCCTGAGGTGATGGAGAAAGAATTTCCACTCGCGGCCTCCTGTGGCTCTGCACCCCTGGCCATCAGCCAGGACTTGGCGTGTAGTTAAAGATCCTTCAATTAGAAGGGAGGTTTCTGAATCCCAAAAGTGCTCAAAATATTTAAGGAAGTGCTTTTTATAATCAGTCCCAGAGCTTTGCAGCATGCCTTGCTGCACTGGATACTCCTGTTAATTAATTTCTTCTCCTTTGACATTTTACATACCAATTATAGGAGAAGGTGATTAATACTGAGGAAGGAAGACATGTGGGGTGTGTGTTTGTGTGTGTGTGTGTGTGTGTTTAATCATGAGAGGGAAAATTTCCTCAGTAGAAAGTAACATTTCTGAAGATCTGGGGAATTTACACCAGTTAGTCCCTAAAAGAAGTCACATGAGTTATTACTAACAGTACTGGCAAACAGGCCACCCATCTCACTTGCCATAAGCACCCAGAACGAAATGGACATCTTTTGAAAACCTCAATCCACTCTTGTCCCTCCTTGTTCCATCCTTATATATCCACATGATCACACTACAGGAGAAAGCAATAAAATGGGAATCAAGAGGTTTAACTCTTCAGTGTGGCTTCAGGCAACACTGTTCCCTTCTAGATCAAGATTCTCAAAAAAAAAAAAAGTCAATAGGACTCAGAAATCACAGTCTGGCTGTCTGGAAGAAAAGTACAGCCTGAGGGCTGTTTTTGCTTTATCCATACAGTGAGGAGGAGGCAGTGGAGTGGGGGAGAAAGACTGAATCCTTTTCAACAGGGCAAAAGTTTGCCACACTCCTTACCACTCCCTATTTGATTCTGCTGGCACTTACATTGTCTGCCAACTCCTAAAGGCATTTGGATTTGCTGCTCCTGGCCTAGAACATTTTTGTGTCCTTTTTTTTGTAAATTGTATTTATTTTTGGCTGTGCAAAGTCTTTGTTGGTGTGTGGGCTTTTCTCTAGTTGCAGAGAGCAGGGGCTACTCTCTAGTTGCGGTGCACAAGTTTCTCACTGTGGTGGCCTCTTTTGTTGTGGAGCATGGGCTCTAGGGCATGCCAGTCTCAGTAGTTGCAGCTCCCGGGCTCTAGAACACAGGCTCAATAGTTGTGGCACAAGGGTTTAGTTGCTCTGCGACATGTGGGATATGCCCTACCAGGGATCGAACTTGTGTCTCCTGAATTGGCAGGCGAATTCTTTAACCACTGAGCCATCAGGGAAGCCCTTCACGTCCTGATGATGGCAGTTGATGCTGTTGAGCCCTAGGAGGCTTCAGGAAGGCTTCCTTCCTTACCAGCAGTGGTCAGCCCTCCTATCACAGATTCCCTGAATCAGACACTGGCAGAGCTCAAATTCATCCTAGAGACAGTCTTCTAAGTCAGACCAGATAAATAGGGCTTATCCCAGTTACTGTCTCCCATCAATTGGTAATGACCCTTAAAATATTGTGTTGAAAATAATTCTTAAGCTATATTCAGGTTCACAGGGAAGAGAAAGGCCTGCCAAGGGATGAAATGGAGAATGGTGTCATGGTGCTATTATTTGCAGTCCTTGGTAAGCCAGCCTCTCATTTTGCAGATGGGAGAAAACAACATGTCAACAGTCACCCATGAGATGAGCTGGGACCCTGATTCTTCTAATTGCAAGCCAGGGCTCTTTCTATCTCTATTTAAATGGATTCTCCAACTGACATGCCCATCCTCTCTGCCTTCCAAATCCTTCTTCATTTAAGGCTTAGTCAGAATCCACCTGCTTCCCAGGGTCTTTGCCATTGGCTCCAGGCCCCACTGATCCCCTCTGTCATCTACCCACCACCCGCAGCCTCTTCCAACTCAGCCTGCCCCTGGCTTCAGTCAACTGGTTGTTGAGTTACTGAGCCGGTAGCAGGAGACACAGTAGTGTAAGAGAGAGATGCCACCCTCACTTGCCCTTTGGCAAGGAAGACACCATAAAGGACATTCTTCTGTGAGGACATCCCCTCACAGTCACTTAATTAGGGAGACTAGAGGAAACCTCAGAAGGAGGACTGCTCTAAGCACACATCAAAGGTGACCGGGCACTCAGGGAAGACCTGTTTGAGGAAGTCATCTTTAAGACGAGGTGGGGGACTTTCCTGGTGGTGTAGTGGGTAAGACTCTGCCTGCCAATGCAGCGGACACGGATTCGATCCCTGGGCCAGGAAGATTCCACAGACAGCAGAGCAACTAAACCCATGTGCCACACTACTGAGCCCACATTCTAGAACCCGAGAGCTGCAACTACCGAGCCTGTGTGCTGCAACTACTGAAGCCCTCGGGCCTATAGCCTGTGCTCTGCAACAAGAGAAGCCCCCACAATGAGAAGCCCCCACACCGCAACAAAGACCAGTGCAGCCAAAAATAAAAATAAATTAAAAAATTTAAAAAGATAAAGTAGGAAAGGTGACTGGTAGTCAAAGTGAGGGGAACATCCCAAGCAAAGGAACCATGTTACATGACATATTAGAGGAACTGGGTGGGGGGGGGGGGGCGCAGAGCATAGAAAGTGTGGACAAGAAAGAGCCAGGCAGGCAGGACCTAGTGAACCATGACCAAGGGCTAGCTAGTCTTTAACTCAAGAGCATTGGGAGCCCTCTGAAGGGTGTTAAGCAGGGTGGTAACTGTAACTTGAAAAGACCCTGATGCTGCGAAAGATTGAAGGCAGGAAAAGGGGACGACAAAGGATGAGACAGTTGGATGGCATCACCGAGTCAATGGACATGAGTTTGAGCAAGCTCCAAGAGATAGTGAAGGACAGGAAGCCTGGCATGCTGCAGTTTACGGAGTCACAAAGAGTCGGACATGACTTAGCAACTGAACAACAACTGTAATTCTACACTATCTTACACACTTCTCTATTGCACACAGCAGGACCCAACAAAAAAACATTGAATTGAATGGAGCTCTTTCCCCCAGGAACTGGGATCCTCCCGGTCACCTGGTAGGGACCTATGACTAAGAGTAACACCCAGTCAGGACTCAACAAAACCTTCTCACGCACGGTCATGATGATTCATGAGGCCTGCCCCAAATTGCTGCCCACAGGCTACCCTCTACTTCCAGCCTCACCAAGTTCAGTGTAAACTTTACAGCCTATTTGCACAACCCAAGGCAAACTCTTGATATTCCGCACTCCCACTGTAATCCTTCCATCTCCCCCATCTCAGTAAATGGAAAGTGCCAGTTTTTCATCCAACCTCCCATGGATCCGGTCATTTTCCCACCATTCCTGTGAACATGTGCAAGAGACATCACTTTGCCAACAAAGGTCCATGTAGTCAAAGCTATGGTTTTTCCAGTAGTCATGTATGGATGTAAGAGTTGGAGCATAAAGAAAGCTGAACACTGAAGAATTGATGCTTTTGAACTGTGGTGTTGGAAAAGACTCTTGAGAGTTCCTTGGACTGCAAGGAGATCGAAGCAGTCAATCCTAAAGGAAATCAACCCTGAGTATTCATTGGACGGACTGATGCTGAAGCTGACATTCTGATACTTTGGCCACCTGATGCAAAGAGCTGACTCATTGGAACAGATCCTGATGCTGGGAAAGATTGAGGGCAAGAGAAGAAGGGGGCAACAGAGGATGAGATGGTTGGATGGCATCACTGACTCGATGGACAAAACCCAGGAGATACTGAGGGACAGGAAAGCATGGCATGCTGCAGTCCATGGCATCACAAAGAGTCGGACATGACTGAGTGACAGAACAGGAACAAACCATGAGGCTAAGTGGGACCAGGTGTCCCCACAGGCAAAGACACCCTACCAGTGCTTTCTCTGTGATAAACCAGCATGGTGTTGCAATCATGGCTGAGTCGAAAGCCCTCCATCTCAGGGATGGGCTTCTCTCTTAGTGAGGGCAGACTCTAGACACAACTGCGTAGGGGTCCCCAACCCCCAGTACGGGCCTGTGGCCTGTTAGGACCTGGGCCGCACAGCAGGAGATGAGCAGTGGGAGAGCAAGCAAAGCTTCATCTGGACATAAGCAACACACCTACGATGTCACTGTTTCCCATCACCCCCAGGTGGGACCATCTAGTTGCAGGAAAACCAAGCCCAGGGTTCCCACTGATTCTGCAGTATGGTGAGGTATGTCATTATTTTATCATATATCACAATGTAGTAATAATAATAAAGTACACAATAAATGTAATGCCCCTGAATCATCCTGAAACCAGCCCCGCCCCCCACTCCAGTGTGTGGAAATGTCATCTCCCACAAAACCAGTCCCTGGTGCCAAAACAGGTTGGGGACCGCTGCAACTGAACATTCTGTCTGGGGGCTTTTACTCCAGTCACCTAAAAGCTCTCTCATGAAATAAAAGAGATTAAAATGCTTTAATCATCTTTAAACGAATCCATGCGAACTATAAATCCTTGCTTCCCATAAGAGTTATTTGCTGTTATTGATAACAAATGAGTTCTGTGTGATTTAGAAAGCCCACAGAGAGTGAAAGGGTTTCATGCTCTCCACTGAGATCTTTGTGCTGTATCTGGAATCTCATTTTGAGCAGCAGACACATCAGGAATAATCTCAGGTCCCAAGCAGCCTTCCTCCCTTAGGAAGGAGACTCTAGAAGTGTCGGGGGGAAAAGTGACTCATCATTATGATCTACCTTCTATTTCTGCTTCTTTTCAGCAAATGAATTCTCCCCTCATACACCAAATATTTGAGGACTTCCCTGGGGGCTCAGTGGTAAAGAATCACCTGCCAATGCAGGAGACTTGAGTTCCATCCCTGGGCCAGGAAGATTCCCACATGCCACAGAACAGCTAAGCCCGTGTGCCACAACTATTGAGCCCATACCCGAGAGCCCAAGAGTCGCAGCTACTGAAGCCTGAGCGCCCTAGAGCCCATGCTCCACAAGAGAAGCCCCCTCCCAATGAGAAACCCTCACGCTGCAACGAAGTAGCCCACACTCGCTGCAACCAGAGAAAGCCTGAACACAGCAAGGAAGACCCAGCACAGCCAAAAATAAAAAAGAAATATTTGAGCACTTACAATGTGCTAGGACCCATTCTGGATTCTGAGGATGCTGCAGTGAGCGTGGCCTAAGTTCTCATGGAGCTGACATTCTAAAGGAAGAAACCACGGGGATGAGCTGGTCATGCTGAGAAAACAGGGTTAAGCAGAAGAGGGGAGAAGAGGGGGTCGGGGACTGCTATTTTAGGTAGATCGTTCAGAGAAAAGCTCCCTTGATGAGGTGGCATGCGAACAAAGACCCAAAGTAAATGAGGAAACTAGCCCTGCTGCTGTCTAGGGAAGAATGTTCCCATAGCGGGGAATAGGCAAGTGTGAAGGTCTGGGAGCCGCAGTGCACTTGGCGTTTTCAGGGAACAGTTGAGAGGCCAGCGTGGCTGGAGTGGAGAGAATAGGGTGTGAGTAATGGGGGTGAGGCCAGAGAAAGCTCAGAGGTGGTCCAGGCCATCAGAGGACCTTGACTTTCACCCGGCACCCAGTGGGAAGTCCTGAGGAGTTTAGATGAGAGTTCTGGCTCCTCTGACTTATGTTTTAATGGGTTCACTCCAAGGGACAAGGGTCAAAGCAGAGAGACCAGTGAGTGATCAAGCAAAGGTGGGCCCCGAAGAAGCCCCTTGCTTCCTAGGGGTGGGGGAGAGCAGGTGGGGAGGAGGAAGATGAGGAACTAAAGGTGTCAAGAAAGAAGATCCAGATAAAGAAGAGATGCAGGGGATTCCCTGGCAGTCCAGTGGTCAGGACTCTGCGCTTCTACTGCCAGGGGGCAGATTACAACCCTCCCGGGAGGAAGGATTTTCAGATAATTGATAGGGGAACAGGCAGCACTTAGGGGTTGGATTTGTGGATTGTTCTGGACGTGATGATAAGTAGGATTAAGTTAGAGAGAAACAGAGAGAAACCTTGGGGACTCCAAAGAACTTGGATTGCCAGCATGCCCAACTGCAGTTTGCTGCCATGTAATTCTTGGAGGGCAACTGCTCAGGTCAGTCCCCGGTCTTGTTAATGACCTTGCTGCTCGCTGATACCCTGCCACCCAGGGCCCGAGGGCCCGAGTCCTCCCTGGTGCAGGCTGTACCCAGGTATGTGCCCGACCACCATGTGCCTCACACACTGGTCTGCACCAATCTCCCGAGCAGGAAAGGAGGCGTGAAGATGTTGGTGCAATAATGATGCTGTATGTAATCTCAACTCAGCCCTCTTGGAATGGGATTCCGCCTCCCACATTTCTGTGGGGTGTATTCATTTCAGCATCTGGTTTTGGCACTATAGGTTTTGGGGGAAAAAAAACACTCAGATTGATATATTTTTTTTCTTCTAAGTTGATAGTGAATCTAATTAAAGTCTCAAGCTCTTTAAAAAATTCTGTTGCTCTGGTACCTTTTTTTTTTTTCTGCATGGAAGAATTATATATTCTGAACTATAAATCTGGAATCTATCTGCTCAAGGATAAGCCACTGGCCACTAGCACACATCTTTCAGGTAACCTCCCTGTTGGAGAATTTTGAGTCCTAATTCACAAGTTGTCTGCGGAGGCCTAGAATGCTTTGGATGGATCTACTGGGAAATCCCATGGACGGAAGAGCCTGGTAGGCTGCAGTCCATGGGGTCGCAAAGAGTCGGACATAACTGAGAGACTTCACTTTCACTTTTCCCTTTTATGCATTGGAGAAGGAAATGGCAACCCACTCCAGTGTTCTTGCCTGGAGAATCCCAGAGATGGGGTCGCACAGAGTCAGACACAACTGAAGTGACTTAGCAGTAGCAGTAGCACTGGCCTTTTGCAAGTTAGGAAACATCTACTCTGAGCTTTGACAGTAGTCACATGTCAAGATCTCAGTATCACCCTTACCTGGCTCTCTTGACCTCTTCTCTTCCCATAATCCCTCCCTGGGTTATGTCATCCGAGACCAACGACCCGTGTTCATCTTTTGATGTTGAGGCCCCCCATGCTGTTATATCTGGTGGTGATCACTCCCACAGCCTCCAGATCCCTGCTCTAACTTGGCATCTCCATTTGACTTCTCCACTTAGATTCCTCACATTGGAAAATCCAAACCATAAGTCTCTCTTTCTTCCAAATTTGTTTCCTACCTGTCTTCCCCAGGTCCCTAGTTTCTCAAGTCAGAAATCTAGGAGTCTTGAGAGAGTAGCACTAACACATATGCACTACCTCATGTAACATAGGTAGCCAGTGAGAACCTACTGCAAAGAGCAGGGAGCTCAGCTCGGAGCTCTGCGATGACCTACAGGAGTGGGATGGGGGAGGGGAGGGAGGCTTAAGAGGGAGCTATATATGTATATATATAGCTGATTCATATTATTGTACAGCAGAAATTAACAGAGCATTGTAAAGCGACTATACTCCAATAAAAAAAAATTATTGGGATGCCGGGAAAGATTGAGGGCAGGAGGAGAAGCGGAACGACGGAGGATGAAACGATTGGATGGTACCACCGACTCAATGGACATGAGTTTGAACAAACTCCAGGAGACAGTGAAGGGCTGGGAAGCCTGGCGTGCTGCAGTCCATGGAGTCGCAAAGAGACAGACACGACTGAGCGACTGAACAACGAGCAGCAACAAAAAAAGAATCTAGGCGTCATCCCTGAGTCCTCCCTTTCCCTCAGCCCTCTCATCCATTCCGTAAACCGTTGGGAATCGGCCTCCACAACGTCTCTGGAATCCATCATTGTCTCTCCACCTCCTCTGATGCCCCCGGTGGCTGCCCAGTGGCCTCTACCCTGCAATGGCTCCTGGACGATCTCTCTACTTCCTCTTCCCCTCACCCCTACCCCTGTGCAGCCCAGTCCCTTCTCCACCCAGAAACAAGAGAGACATTCTTTAAATGGGTCACTTAGAACTGCTTGGAACTCTCCAATAGCCCACCATAATTCTTGCCCATGGTCAACTAGGCCCTTCATGAATTGGCCCTACCTATCTCTGCAGACCCATGTGGTGGACTCTCCCCTGAGCTTGCCTCAAACACACTGTTATCAGTGTCCTGTGGCTGCTGTGACAAATGATCACAAACTTGGTGGCTTCAAAATGACAAAAACTGGACCTCCCTCAGTCCAGAGGGCTTCCCGGGTGGCTCAGAGAGTAAAGAATCTGCCTGTAATATAGGAGATTGGAGTTCGATCCTTGGGTCGGGAAGATTCCCTGGAGAAGGGAATGGCAACCCACTCCAGCATTCTAACCTGGAGAATTCCATGGACAGAGGAGCCTGGTGGACTACAGTCCAAAGGGTCGCAGAGAGTCAGACATGACTGGGTGACTAACACACACGTGGTCCAGAGGTTAAGAATTCGCTTTCCAATGCAGGGACACAGGTTCAAACCCTGGTGGAGAATCCCACGTGCCACAGGGCAACTAAGCCTGCACACCACGAGTACTGAGCCCGTGCTCCAGAGAGCCCGTGCTCTGCAACAAATGAAACCACCGCAATGAGAAGCCCACTCGCTACAAGAGTAACCCCTGCTTGCCACAACTAGAGAAAAGCCCATGTGCAGCAATGAAGATCCAGTACAGGCAAAAAAAAAAAATCAATCTTTTAAAAGATGACACAAATTAATTCTGTTTAATCCTGGAGGTCAGAAATTCAAAATGGAGCTAGAACCAAGGTAGTTGTAGGACCGTACTCTCTTCAGAGGTTCTGGGGGGAAATTTGTGTCCTTGTCTTTTCTTAGGGACTTCCCTGGTGGCTTGGATGGTAAAGAATCTGCCTGCGAAGCAGGAGACACAGGTTCGATCCCTGGGTCGGGAAGATCCCCTGGAGAAGGGAATGGCCACCCACTCCAGTATTCTTGCTTGCAGAATTCCATGGACAGAGGAGCCTGGCTGGCTACCGTCCATGGGGTCGCAAAGAGTTGGACATGCCTGAATGACTAACACTTTCACTCACTCACTCTTGTCTTTTTTCTCAAGCTGCAATCCTTGGCCGACGAGGCCCTTTCCTCCATCTTCAAAGCCAGCAGTATAGCATCTTACTTCAGTGGTCATCTTGCCTTCTTCTGGGTCGTCTGCCTTTGTGTGTCATACGAAGACACTTGTGGCTGCATTTAGGGTCTACCCAGATAATCTAAGCTAATCTCCCTATCTCAAGATCTGTAACTTAATGACATTTTTTAAGTTCCTTTGCCACATAAAGCAACATTTTCAGGTTCCAGGGATTAGAATCTGGCTGCTGTAGGGGAGGGGCATTATTCAGCCTACCACACAGCAAGCTCTCTCCCATGACACGATCTTTGTACAGCTAGCTCCCTGTGACTGGAATGCTCCCCCTGACCCCTTCCCCCTTTGCATAGCCGGTTTCTTCTTATTTGGAGGCCTGTCACCTCCTCACAGGACCTGTCTCTGACCAACCCCCAATCTGAAGGGTTCCCTCTATCCTGAACCTCCTTCCTAGCACATGCCACAGTAGACCTTATTTTATATATTTTTCAGCTTATTTGTTTTCTGCCTGCCTCTCCCTTTCCCCTCCCCATCAGTGCCTAGAGGATGGGCATGGTGTCTGTCTGTTTTGTTCAGATGAATTTGTAATCCAAGATGGTGACATGCAAACGGGCTGCTCTATCTAATCCTCTGAGAAAGCGGCCCCCTCCATCTTCCTCCTAATCTTCTCTATTTGAAAGAAAGGTCTGGGCAAAACCTGATGCCACCAACAAAGGGAACTCATTTCTGTGGGTTTCTATAGCAGTTCTATAGCACCGTTTACAATAGCCAAGATAACCTCAATGTCCGTTGACAGATGAATGGATAAAGAAAATGTGATATATATACACATGGTGTATATCCATACATAAAATTAGCCATAAAAATACTAGCCATAAAAAAGAACGAAATAATGCCATTTGCAGCAACATGGACGGACCTAGAAATTATAGTAAATCAGAAAGAGAAAGACAAATACCATATGATATCACTTATTAATGGAATCCAGAATATAACACAAATGAACATATCTACAAAACATAAACAGACTCAAAGACACAGAGACCAGACTTGTGGTTGCCAAGGGGGCAGAGGGTGGGGCAGGGATGGAGTAAGAGACTGAGGTTAGCAAATGTAAGCTATTATATATTGAATGGATAAATAACAAAGTCCTAATGTATAGCACAAGGAACTATTAATAGTTTATCCTGTGAAGAACCATAATGGAAAAAGAGTAGTACAATATGTATAACGGAATCATTCGGCTGTATAGAAATTAACACAATGCTGTAAATCAACCATACCTCAATAAAATAAATTCAAACAAGCAAAGAGAACCCACACGCATGCTCTTACTGGGGAGGGGCCCAGGGAGATGCCACAGTATTTAACCAACCAGACATAGAGGAAACCATTCAAGGAAGCCGATTCCACCTTGATGAGCAGCCACCTGAGTCCTTGCTAATTAAATTCAGCTAAGAATTATTTCACCAAGGCCTACCCACGAGGCTGCTTGCAGAGAACTGTTCCCCAATCTTCTCCATCCTTCTCCCCTGGAGACACTTGGAGAGGATGGAGGGAGGCCCAGGGGCCTGCTTGCATCTCTCACATTTGTGTTTCAGCTGGGACACTGTGAGGTTCCTCTATAGCTTAAAACTCCATGCTGGGCTAGACTTCTCTAAACTGAAGCCAAATGTGTTTTGATTGCAAGGCTATTTCTAAACACTGCTTGTGCCTTAAGCAATCAATTATCTGGTTGAAACATCTTGTCTCCTCCCTTCAAGGAGAAAACTGTGCTTTAATATGTGATAATGGTCAGAGTATTTTTAAATACTTCATTGTGTTTGGTCACAATGAAGATAGCTTTGGTGACTCAATAGTTTTATCCTCTGGGATTATTTACAGCATAACATTAACGGTCATGTTTTTTGTTTTTTTATAAAATCATGAACTAGGGAGAATAAAACAAAGTGGTTTATAAATATTAACCAGTTCTTCACAAATAACAGTGTTGAAAATAATAACACTTGCACAGCACCTGACAGTTTACAGAAGCTTCTGAAAAATTCAGAGAAAAACATTTGCGTTATAAGGAAAGGCCTTTGATTTTGCCCTGTAAACTTTTGATCTATAACTTTATATCCTAAAGCGGCCTGGCACAAACAAAACCAAACCATCTCTTATGAATATATTTTGGAAGTCTGCCGCCAGAGTTCAGTTCACAGGCCTCGGAGACCTGGTGGGGCTGTTCAAAATTCTGGCCTAGGTTAATTTTAAAAGTGGCATTTGGATAAGGAGTTGTTCCCAAAGGTTTAACTGAAGAGTAATTGATTTCTACTGGAAATAAAAGTCCAGTTGTTGGGCCCGTCATATTTTTCTCGAAACTCTAGAATGTCTTAAGGAACACATATATGTCACCTGTCCCCTTTCGATAGTGCCTTAAGTTCTAGAAGGAGAGCAGGGTAAGCTGTAGCCCCTCCCACCGCAGATGGGGGGAGGGTTGAGGGGGATGGCAGGGTGGGGGCAGGGCCAGGGTACTAAGTTAAGATCAAAGGTGAGAATGCCCACATTCTGAATCTCAACCACAGAGGAAGTGCCACATGCAGGGTCCACTGCGGACCAGACGCAGAGAACAACCTGATGCATGACCGTGAGCTGAGACAAAGCGAACAGTTGCTTGCTGAACATCCCTCCTCACGGGGAGCTCTCCACACCCATAAATACTCGGTGGCATCCGTGGGCCTCACTGACCCATGTCAGCTTGACTTCAGACCAGCCCCATCCTGTACAGGCAGGCTACCCCTCTTCAACATCCCAGGATTGAATCTTGGCAAGAAGTTGATGGCAAAGGTGGGCTTCAGTGAAATCTACTCCACAGGGCACGGATGCGCTTTCCTCTGCGAGAACAAAGGTGACCTATTGGGTTGGCCCTGGGCAGGTCCAGGTTCCATCTGAGTGGGCTGTTCTCAGATGTCGTCCCATCCTGGGGTCCAAACCCATGGCCTCCTCCCAAACACACTGAGCTGAACGCTGGCCCGGAGACATCAGAGCAAGAGTCTGGTATCCCGGTGGCTGAGTTTCTCAATTTCCTCCGGAGAGAAAGTGTTTCCTCGGAGCCTGAAGGGGATAAAGCCAAGAGAGGTTTGAGTGAGGACCGGACTGGAGCCGTGCTTTCGATCAGGAAGCTGCTGCTTCGTAAACCTGTAAACCTGTGCCTGGATGGCCTGCCCCTCCCCACCCTCCACCGCTGCCACCGCCCAGCTGCAGCTCTCCTGGGAGAGCTGTCTGTGCAGGTTTTACCCTCCGTCAGCCAGGGCAGCTCATGAATCACTGTGCATGATTTAACAAGCCTCCATGACTCTGCAGAGTCCACACTGGGGCCAGCCAGCCCTGACTCTTCAAGGCCGGCCAGTCTTTTTAAGGCAACAGCAGAAGCTGTCAAGAATGCAATGAGCAAGTCCCAATGTCCTCCCAAGCTCTGCCAGTAACATCAGAACCCTTAAAATATCAACCTGATGTCGGTTTGCTCCCCCTGGACACAGAACGTGACATTTCTCAGAATTGTGCAATAGTTAAAAAAAAAAAAACACTCTCTACCCAAGATCGAGGACCTCACAGCCTAGAGGGATTACACAATCGCACAGAAAAGAAAATCTCTCTATCGCAGGACAGATTTTTAGAAGCCTTTATTTTTAACTTCATCATTTGATAGCTACAGTTGCTACTGCCTTGATCTGCTTTTTGAGAGAGGGACAAATCTGCATATTTAAAGCAGGGTTCAGGAGCTTTCAGGGACGAGGCATGTAATATACAGCAGCCAAAGGGAACTGGTCCGAGACAATCAACTCGATGGGGTTGGGGGTGAGCCTGAGAAGGTCTGCCTGGCTGAATGGGGTCAGTTTGTCTCTACTCTGCTTAATTACTGCCATTCTAAATCGGGGCCCAGAGTTGCTTTTTTGAGAAACCTCTGAAAGATAGAAAGATTGTAGGGAAATGTCCTCATTTTTAAATATTGATTTCTAGCTCAGTGCCTGAAATGTATATAGTGACATTCACTCATAAACTGTTAAACCAGGGGAAATCTTTCTATTATCTGAGCAATAAATAGATTCCCGGGAAGGAGAAGGAGAAATCTTTGAAGTTGTGATGCAATATGTTTTTCAAATACATGAAGGAACATGGCTTTTTGTTACAAATAAGGACTTGGAAACACTGTGTAACATCCACCTAGAACTGCAGAGGGTCTCATAGAGCAGCCCTGACCCATGAAGTCAGATGTAATGGCCGATGGGGGGGCAGGAACAGAGTTCCTTTCTCTGTTTCCCTTTTCAACCACACCCCAAATCCCACACGATTGCCGAAAACAGAGACGTTTCTGAACAAACACAATTTAAAAACGAGACAGTTGGTCCCTGCTTAGAAACAACAAGACATCTTTCCCAGGGAACCAGATTCATCCCATGCAGAACAGGACTGAAGGTCTGAGTCATAAGGGATCTTAGAAATTCTAAAGTTCCTCTCTCCCTTCACCTCAATTTATACATTGGAAAACCGAGGCTCAGAGAGGTTAAAGAGGCCTGCCAGGGGTCTTACCAGACTTCCCGAATGCTGTCATTCTTTTCAAGGGCCTGCACGAGGGCCTCTGCCCCAAGGGAGGTGATGTGGTTGTTAGACAGCCTAGAGAGGAAGACAGAATGGTGAACTTTGAGGATGCTTGGTTTTTGGCTAGTCTATCCAATTAAAGGAGGCTTTGGGAGCTGGACTCCTGAATCCCACTTGCCCTTTCAGCACGTCCCTTTCCTGTCTGAGATCCCCAGTGAATTCATCCTCAAAGTGAAATGTACCCCTCTCTCCTCCATTCACCAGATGAGTATTAAAGTAGCTGCTCCCTTAGGAAGGAGCTAACACGGTAATAAAAATACATGCATTTTAGTGCCAGGGTTCAAATCCACCTTACACTACTTCTTTTTTTCATTTCAAGCAGATGAGTCCCAATTTCCTCATCTGTAAAAGGGGCCTAAAAGGGTACCCACCTCATGAAGTATAAGGATTAAACAGATAGCTAGCAGGAAGCTGCTCTATAGCACAGGGAGCTCAGTTCAGGGCTCTGTGATGACCTAGAGGGGTGGGATGGGGGGCGGAGGGAGGCTCACGGGGAGGGGGAGTATGTGTATACATACTTACACGGCGTATGTCTGAGCCCCTGGCAGCTCAGACGGTAAAAAGCCTGCCTGCAGTGCGGGAGACCTGGGTTCGATCCCTGTGTTGGAAAGATTCCCCTGGAGTAGGAAATGGCAACCCACTCCAGTATTCTTGCCTGGAGAATCCCATGGACAGAGGAGCCTAGCAGGCTACAGTCCATGGGGTTGCAAAGAGTTGGACACGATTGAGCAACTTCACATGCTGTGCTGTGCTTAGTCGTTCAGTCGTGTCTGACTCTTTGTGACCCCATGGCCTGCAGCCCACCAGGCTCCTCTGTCCATGGGGATTCTCCAGGCAAGCATACAGGAGTGGGCTGCCATGCCCTCCTCCAGCCGATCTTCCCAACCCAGGGATCAAACCCAGGTCTCCTGCATTGCAGGCGGATTCTTTACCAGCTGAGCTACCAGGGAGGCCCTGTGTATACATACAGCTGATTCACACTGTTGTATGCAGAAACTTACTCAGCATTGTTAAGGCAACTATGGAGTACCTAACCCTAAACAGATAGCTAGTGGGACGCTGTTGTGTAACAGAGAGCTCAAGGGTCCCCGCCCTGTCTTCTTGCTCACAGCTGTCCTTCCAGATAACCTGCACTACCTGGCTTCCCCCTCGACAATTTCAGGAACTTCCGAGATGCTGACCTAAGGCAGGGCTAATAATGACATCAGCCAACATCTGTTGAGCCCTTACTACGTGCCGCTCATAACCTACATCACCTCCGCGCATGCTCGGAACCCTGTGAGGAGGGTTCACCTATTACCCTGTCTACACTTGAGGCAGCTGAGTTACCAGTCCAAGTAGGAACTATTGGTAATGGTGGAGCTGGGGTCAAACCCCAGCCATTAGGTTCCAGAACCTGTGCTCTTAACCAACGCTTGGCAGAGATTACGCCTAGAAGAAGGATGTAGGCTTTTCTTTTCTTTTTTAAGATCGGTGAGAAGCTCGATTTTTATGGGGAAACAGTGGAGGAGGATACAGTTCAGCGATGCTGAATTATAAGACTCCCACCGAGGCAGCGTGGAGCCTGGCGGCTGCCATTGCCTGGCACCTGTGGGGGTCAAGCGGGGTGAGCCTGTGACAGTGACGGAGGACAAGTGTGCCTCATCCGCACCTGGTCAATCATCAACCACGTATCGCCAAGGGCCCCTCATCGTGTGCAAAGCCTGGCATCCCAGCTCAGATTAACCCGGGCTTTACCCGGGCCCCCCGAGCCCCAGCGTCACCCACGTGATGAGTGGAAGTGTTTTCCCCAAACATTTGGCAACTTCCTAGCCCCTTTGGAGCAACACAAACAAGAGCTGCCAGAGTGGATGGCGGGCTGGCAGCGAAGCAGCCACCCTCCCAGAGGCAGCTGTCTGCCTGTCTCGGGAGGCAAGTGTTTCCCCGGGCCATGTCTGCCAGGGCAGGGACCACTCTCCTCTAGAGAAAGGAGCCATCTGTTGGTGCCCTGATGTCCCTGGGAAATGAGACCTTTGGCAGCAAGGCTGGTGTGGCATTCCACAAGCCTGTGGTGACCACTGGCCGGGCTCCTGCTCACATCTGCCATCCCTCTCCTTGGGGCATGCATCCCTGCCCACCGAGTCCACCACCGGTGGTCCTGCCATCACTTCCCCGGCCCCCCAAGGGACCTTCCCCAGCTGCTGTGCCCTGCTTCCCTCACTGCCCTCACCCTGACCCAATCTCCCTCTCTGGCCTGGAAGAATGCAGGGGTCTCCTGGCTGGTCTCCCTGCTTCCATCTTACCGTCCCTCCACCTGTTCTGCACAAAGCAACAAGCATGATCTTTGGATGATATGAATCAGATTACATGACTGTCCTCATTAAAACCCCCTGAAGGCTCCTCAACACCCTCAGAATAAACTCTGAGCTCTTTCCCAGGGCTCTAAGGCTGTTGTGGCTGGCTCCTCCCACCTCCGCCTCACTCCACCATCCACTATAGTCTAATCTCACAGGTCCTCCTTCTGTTCTCAAAACTACCAAGACTGTTTATGCCACAGGGCCTTTGCACTTGCTGTCCTGTCCACCTGGAATGCACATCCCTAAGATCTCAGCATGGCAGGACCCTTCTTATTCAGGTTTCAAGTCTTTTGTCACCTTCTTAGAGGTCCTGCCCAGAAGCAGTTACCTTGCCCTCTCCTGTCATCCCTCTCTTGAATTCTCTTGAAAGTGCATATTACTAACAGAAATGATCTCACGTATTTGTTTACTTGCTCATTATCTGTGTCTCCTATTCAAATTTAAGAGCTGTGTTAGCAGGGCCTTTTCATCCCTCTATCCTCAGTGCCTCAAACAGAGCTTGGCACAGAGTGGGAGCTCCAGAAACATTTCTTGGATCAATATATAAAAGGATGCATGCACATATGAGTAAAAGCAAAAATGCCTGTCTGCATACTAATCACACACCAAGAGGAACCACTGGAGATGACCATCAGAAATCTCCTGTCTGAGTAAGGGAAGACTCCTGGAGAGGCAAAAGGGCATGTCCTACAAGCCACGGAGCAGATGCTGTGGGCAACCCACCCCTATTCCCTCAGCTCTCGCCTCTAACTCTTGCTTGCTGAGGAGCTGCTTGCTGGGGAGACCTCCACCCTCTGTAGGAGATTCTGAAGAACCCAGGAGCATGCTTAACCATGGTCAGGGCAAGCCAGAAGCACCGGAAAACAAATATCCCCACAAGTACACCTCAACACATGAAGGAGAGACAGTTGGTAGATAAATACCCCTTGCTGCCTCGAGCCCACAGGATTGCACCCCACTGGTCCCCAGTGATCACCAGCTTTGATGACACCCTTTTCTTGTTACTCTCCCTCCTCAGCTTCACTTCACTACCCCTTGCCTACATTTGGGAGGACCCCAAAAGACTGTTTTCTAGGGGGCCACCTTATGTGAATTAGCCAGGCTGGGAAGCCACCCAGATTTCTTATTCAGAAACACCCCCTCTCAAGGCCGATCATTACTGTCTAGCTCCTGCTTACAGATTCCTTACTTCAGGACTTTCAAACTTGAATTTCTTGCAAGTCCTTTGGCGAGGAAACACACACCTTCATCCTGGACGTGGTTCTCCTCCAGGCTGGCAAGAATAAAGGAGAAAACCCAGTTGACTGGTGACATTTATTGTATAAGATGATGCCAATAAAGACGAACCCATGTGCCCCACCTCTGCCGATTAAGAATATCCAACATCTGAAAACCAATAAAGTAAAAGCAGGTCAAGCAAAGTGTAAGGGTCCTGAATTTCTGGGCCATCTCTGGGAGAGAATTTGCTCCAGGGCTCCTCCTCCACAGAAGTTCCCTTACGTCCTAGTGACTCAAGATCCATTTTCTGCTTCTTTCTTCTTAATGGAAGCTTAATTTCATTTGGAGCAGCCATGTGCTTGGTGGAAGAACTACATTCCCCACTCTCAACTGCAGCCAGAGTTGGCTAAGGGACATCCACATGGCCATCAACACGTAAGGAGGAGTTGACAGATGGGGACTCTGTGAATGCTCTTTAAAGCGGAGAGACCCAGGCTTTTGCCCTTCCTAGATATAGAGGCTGAAACTGAAATACAGGAGTGCTGCAGGTGCTGCAGCAGCCACCTTGTAACCATGAGGCAACCAACCACGAGAACAAAGCCACATGCTGAGGATGAAACAGATCAAAATGAGAGAGAGTCCAGACTCCTCCTGGCCATATGTAGCTGCCATAACAGCCATATGCTGCCTACCTCCAAACTGCATGTACATTAAAAAAAAAAGTCAGGTCTCTACTGATTTAAGCCACTTTAGATGGAGGTTTTCCATTTCATACAGCCTAATGTAGTCATAACCAATACATTCACAGTGAGGCAATTCTCTAACAAGAATTTCCAAGTTGTGGAATCTGATCAGGATATACTCAATGGTACATCGGCCAAGCTAGTGAGCCCCACTGACAGTCAAGGACCATCAGCAATATCCATTTTGTGGCAAAGCTCAATAGGTTTCAGTACCTTTATACTTCCTGGAAAAAAAAAATCAAACATTCAGCATTTTATCTCCTTGATACAATTTGGAACTGCCCAGAATATGTCATAAGAAGGCTAGACTAGTGGCATCTAAGGGATGGAAAGCTTGGAATCAGGATAAATATGGTTCATGGTTCATCTTTTAACCTCCCCCAAACTACTCCGCCTTGCACATGACCCCGACTCTCATATGCAGGGTTCTTAGGCACTCACATTCACCTTGAAATAACAAAACACTGATAGCAGTAGCAGCAGCAATCCTTGTAGCAGTAGCATCAAGAGTCGTAGAAACATTTGCTGTTGTTCAGTTGCTAAGTCGGGTCTGATTCTCTACGATCCCATGGACTGCAGCATGCCAGGCTTCCCTGTCCCTTACCGTCTCCTGGAGTTTGCTCAAGTTCATGTCCATTGAGACACTATCCTATTACAATTTCACATTTATGGAGCGCTTACACATATGCCAGACACTGTACAAAGCTACTTACAGGTGTTATCTCATTTAATTTTTACAAAAGTATTTAATAGTTGAAAGCATCCATACTCATTTTACAGGTAAGAAACCTGAGATTCAGAGATTGTTACTTAACTTGTTTAAGATCACAGCAGGACTTGAAGCTCAGCCTGCTCTTTTCCAGAGTCTGTGCTCTGAACTATTACGCGCCACGGAGGAAGCATACAAATCAACAAACCAATCAAATTGGTTTGAAAAACTCAATGAAAAGAGTTAGCCAGGCTCTATAAGCTTCATGCCACTTAGGACAAAGACAAACACAATCACCCAATCACTCAGTCACCCATCTTTGTCTTACACACACATCAGCTTCCACAGATGAAGCCAGAGAATGAAAAAAGGCTAGTGTCTGCCTCCCTAGAGAGATGAATCCCCTAAACTCACCAGAGTTCTTCCAGGGCCACATTCTTTTCCAACATCAATGCTAAGGCTTGCGCACCCACGCTGCCAATGTTGTTCCCCACCAGGCTGGATGCAGTCAGAAAACAAAAATGTGTCAGGGCAGTGAGGGACTTCAAAGATAACTCAAGAAGGGGAAAATGCATGGCACACACTGCCACAAGTCCTGGTCTGCTCCATTTCAGACTAATCGATTACAGTGCTCTTTTTCACTAAGTCCAGAAGCAGTGTTTTAGAATCCTTCCCAACATGGTTTACTGAGCAGCTCCCCCTAACAGACTGGAGTTGACTCTTGAGATGAAGTGTAGCTGATCCAGGGCTTCCCTGGTGGCTCAGTGGTAAAGAATCCACCAGCCAATGCAGGAGACACGGGTTCAATGACTGGTCTAGGAAGATCCCATATGCCCTTGTGCCACTATTGAGCCTGTGCTCTAGAGCCCAGGAGCCGCAACCACTGAACCCACGGAAGCCCGTGTGCCCTAGAGCCCATGCTCCACGACAAGAGAAGCCACCGCAATGAGAAGCCCATGTACTGCAACTAGAGAGTAGCCCCTGCTCTTTACAAGTAGAGAAAAGCAACAAAGCAACAAAGATCCAGCACAGAGTCCGCTTGCAATGCAGGAGACACAGGAGATTTGGAAGACCCAGGTTCAATCCCTGGGTCGGGAAGATCCCCTGGAGGAGGAAATGGCAACCCACTCCAGTATTCTTGCCTGCCGAATCCCATGGTCAGAGGAGCCTGGCAAACTATAGACCATGGGATCACAAAGAGTCGGAGATGACTGAGCAACTAAACTATCTGATCCAGCCCAAGATCTTCCGAGTACAGATAGGGAATCAAGACCCTTGAGAGGAAATGGGACCCACAGTCACCCAGAAAGAGCCAGGTGTCCTGACTTCAACTCCAGCGCTCTTTCTTTCTCATCCCACTGTCTAACACAGCGGGGTGAAAATGAAGTTCACAGACCTTCAAAACTGTCCCAGGCTCCTCCCTCCTCACACTGGCTTCCCCCAGCAACTGCAGGACAAACTCTGAGACTTACCTGAGCCACCTCAAGCTCTGGTGATCACCCAAGGCTGCAGCCAAGGCCTGGGCCCCCTCGTCACCCACCTGGTTGCCCCAGAACCTGAAAGGTTCAATGGAGAAAACAGAGAGTGTCAGTGAGAACCTGCTTGGTGTTTGAGACACATGCCCCTCCTCTCTGCGGTCCCAGGCAGAGGGGCAGGACTCCCCAGTCCCAGAAACGTCTCAGCGGGGACTCAGGTCCCAGCAAAGTGAGCCTGCCTCCATCTTTCTGGAAGGATGGCCAAACTTCAATTAGACTTTTTAGTTTCTTTAAATCAGACTTTCAAAATAGTTAGAGGCCCACCCAGTGCATATTCTCAGGGATGGGGAACTCATTCTTAATGCCAAGGCACAGTTGTGACATTTTTTCCTGACACTGGGTCAGACATGCTTCTGCCCACTGCCACTCAAGAGTCCCTAACTAGGGACCTCTAGGACCACCCAGAACAAGGCGAACTCTTCCACACACCGGTTCTTCATCTCTCACTCCTTTGTCACATCCCCAGTTCCTTCGCAGCCTCCAGCTCCTTCACCTTCTGGCTCCTCCTCCCCAGGCCCTCCCTAATTGGGAAACACGCCTTTCAAAGATGGAGCCCAGCTCATACCTTGGCACCTGGCCATTTCCCATGTGGGAAGTTAGGATGGACCCGGAGGTGCCCGCGTGGGCAGAGAGGGCTGGGATGCTCACTGCACTTTCACTCATAAGGCGAACATTTAGTGAGCTCTGGCCCCCTGCCAGCAGCGCTCTGCACGCCAGGGTGTGACACTCTAATAGCACAAACCCTGCCCACAACCTAAAGTGCGCATGAAACCAACGAAACACATCACGACATCAAACCACTGGAATACTAAGCAGCTGTTCTTTTTAAAAGTGAGGTCATGTGATATGAACAAAACACCTGTAATAATACAGCGTTAAGGAAAAAAAAACCAAGTTACATAACAGTGTGTATCATGTGATACACACTTGGGGGTTTTAGCACAAGACCAAGCCCAGACAGGTACCTTCATAAATAGGTGTTGAAAGCTAAACAGATGTGATCTCAAGAAGGAAGGAGCTCAGAGGGGCCGAGGCCACCCTCTCCTTGACTCTGTGATGCTACTGATGCGTTTTGGACAAAGGCTTATCTCTCCAGCAACACAGCCCCATTCGGGGCTCAAACAGAGCTGGTGGGCAACTTGCCTGCCTGTAAAATGGGTTGGAACACCCAGGCCCTAAAGTCAATCTTCCTACAGTCTTGGGTTCTAAAATCCCCATTTTTTTTGTTGTTTGTTTGCTTGTTTGTTTTGTTTTGTTTTCAAATAGACCCTAGTTTATACCAGGGCAAAACAGGACAGGAAAGAGTCTCCAGGGGACTGGACAGGTACAACCCTGTCTGCCCAGCAAACAGAGAAAGCCCCACGCGCGGGCCCGGAGGTTTGTGGACTGCCCTTCCCGCCTCTGTCTGACCCCTCTCCCCTGCCTGGCATGACCCCACAGGAAGCCAGGGCTGTGTAGGACCTGGTGCAGCTTCCTCCCGTCCAAGGTCCAGGGTCCAAACTTCCCCACTTCCTTCTCTTTCCTTGGCTCTCAGCCCAGGCTGCACATCATCTGGGGCGCTTTTTTACATTACTGATTCTGGACCTTGCATCTAGATAATTCATTCAATTAGCCTGGGGCAGATAGTGGCCTTCAGGAGCTCCCCAGTGGTTCCCAGGTATAGACCAAGGTGAGAAGCACAGCTCCAGTGCCCTGGAGGACCAGAGGGCTTCCTGCCACTGCACGTGGGCTCTGCCCTCCCCCAACCCTGACATCCTGAACTTCCTGTTTATTGAGCAAAAAGCGAGGCAGAGGCATCAAGGCCGCCCACGCTCTCCCTCCCCATGGCAGCCTGGGCGGGGGATGGAAGGGAGGGGGTTGTCTCGGAGATCTTGGGGCTGAAGAGTTGGTTTCACCTGCACCTAAATCCTCACAAGTCCCCAACCCCTGCGTGCTGCCCCTCTGCCCCAGAACCCCACCTACCCCAAAAACTGCAAGGAGTTGTTAGTTCTGAGCCCCTGGGCGAGCACCTCGGCTCCCGCGGCTGTGATGTGGTTGTTCCCCAGCCTGGAAGGGAAGACAGAGGAAAACTGAGACAGAGAGCAGGGCGGGAGGACCCTTACTGCCCCCCCAGACCCGGGTCTGGGGAGAGGGGTGCACAAGGAGTGTGGCCCAGACAGAGAAACAGGGAAGAAAGGGTGGGGGACCTCTCTGAAGGGCACAGGAACCAGTCCTCCAGCTCCAGCTGGAGACGCGGTGTGTGCTGCTCCAGCTCAGGGGGCTCACTGACTGCTCCTGCTTCCTTTTCCACCAGCAAAGGGGGAGGCATGGAAGAGCCTGTTTTGCAAAGCACTGTGACAGGCAGGAGCAGGAACCACAACAGTCCAGGGAGGCGGCTTCCCCAGGGAGGGAGAGTGACTCACTCTTCCATCCTCTCGTCTGACTGCGGGCGGGCGCTGGACCCTGCTTTCTTCCCGCAGCCTGCCCCATCCATGGTGGCTGCGGGTGGCATCTACCTGTTTTTGAAAGTGCCTGGGGGGGGGGGGCGGGGCGCGTGGAGCTGGTGGCTGAAAGAAAGAAAGGGATCCTGCTAAGCCTTCGGGCAGAGGTGGAGGAGGGGGTTTCAGCAAAATTTGGGCACCTCAGAGAGTTTCAGGGAGGTCCCCGGAACTCTCACCCACAGCTCCAGGCTTCCTGGAATAATACTGCCAGTTTCATCTTTCAGAGAAGTTTCATTCACTTTAAGCCGACAGACCTCTGACCTTCCTGGGTAACCAAGGGCCCCAGCTGCTGTGCTGGTAAGTCCAGTGCCCCCCGACCCTTCCCCAAGGCCTGCTTCCCACGGGCTGCTCCCAGCCAAGGACTGGGAGACCTGAGCCTCCTGTAGGGCACACTGGCTGCAGGACTCCCCAGAAGCCTCGGTCTTTTCTCCAAACTGCACTGGGGTCTAAGCTGCTTCCTCCTGACAACCCTTCTTTCCCTCTCTCCCTCCCTCGGGGTCAGACCTGCGGCCCTCCCAGCCTCCTCCTCGAGCTCCCTTCCCCAATTTCCGCCCATAGGCATTTCCCCCAGCAAATCTGTTGCGTATCTAATCCCTCCTTGGAGGACTGGACAAACAGGATTAACATGCTGAGAACTTACGTGATTTTTCCACCATCTCTTGGGCACTAAGTTCTGGGATACTGTGCCAGCTTTCTATGTATATTAACTTGCTTAATCGTCACAGGGCTTCCCTGGTAGCTCAGCTGGTAAAGAATCTGCCTGCAATGCAGGAGACTCTGGTTTGATTCCTAGGTTAGGAAGATCCCCTGGAGAAGGGATAGGCTACCCACTCCAGTATTCTTGGGCTTCCCTGGTAGCTCAGCTGGTAAAGAATTCGTCTGCAATGCAGGAAACCCTGGTTCGATCCCTGGGTTGGGAAGATCCCCTGGAGAAAGGAAAGGCTACCCACTCCAGTATTCTGGCCTGGAGAATTCCATGAACTTGGAAAGTCCATGGAAAGAGTTAGACATCACTGAGCGACTTTCACTTTCTAATCATCACAACTACTTATGAGTTATGAGCTATAATTACTTTCTCCATTTTATAGAAGGGAAAACAGAGACACAGAAAACAGAGGTCACTGTGTGACCCAAGGTCACACAGCTAATGAGGATTCAAATCTCAGGGATGCTGGATCCAAACCTTGGTCAGTCTGGCTCCAGAGCCCCGTGCTCTCAACTGAGATGCTATAGTAACCCAAAACACAGATCTCTCAAGTTCTGGGAGTGGGAGCAGCACCTTTTGCTACCCTACAGCCCTCCCTGGAGGTTGCACCAGCCCAGCTCTGGCCACAGCCACTCTTGGCTTCCTGAGCTGAGGGTAGCAGGTGATGGAGGCAGAAGAAAGTCCTCAATACAGAATGGTACCTCTGGTGTTGGCCTCAGCGGCCCTGCCCAAGATTGAGTCAACAACTTTAAAATGGCAGCTCATCCCCAAATGCATGGAAGCAATTCTTCACTTTGAAGCTGAAACTCCAATACTTTGGCCACCTGATGTGAAGAGCTGACTCACTGGAAAAGACCCTGATGCTGGCAAACATTGAGGGCAGGAAGAGAAGGGGGTGACAGAGGATGAGACGGTTGGATGGCATCACAGACTCAATGGACATGAGTTTGAGCAAACTCCGAGAGATGGTAAAGGACAGGGAAGCCTGGCATGCTACAGTCCATGGGGTCACAAAGAATTGGGCACAGCTTAGCGAATGAAAAACAACCCTGCCTCATAAACCCAGGAGACAAGAACATCTCAGAGAGAAAAAGAAGCCAGGCCAACCCATGGACCAGCTGGGGGGATGATGCAACGGTGTCAGATGGGAGAGAGCTTCCAGTTGAGGCTGAGAGGGTGGGGAGCAGCAGAAACTCGGACTTACCAGACTAGAAAGTGAAAGTGTTAGTTGTTCAGTCCTGTCCAACTCTTTGCGATCCCACAGACTGTAGCAGACTCCTCTGTCCACGGAATTTTCCAGGCAAGAATTCTGGAGTAGATAGCCATAGCCTACTCCAGGAGTCCTTCCCAACAGAGGGGCGGGAGCCACGTCTCCTGCATTGCAGGCATATTCTTTGCTGTGTCAGCCAGCAGGGAAGCTCAGCACTAGACCCACCAATAGAAGGACTTTCTGAGAGCTTTTTGGCAACTGGCTGCCTCTGTGGTGGCAAGTGACTGCTGCATTCCTACCCCGACCCAACACGTGCTCAATGTACCATCAGGGAATGGATCATCCCAGACAGCCAGTGACACTCTGAGACACAGGGAAGAAAAAAAGTCCTAGAAACCCTCCTCAGTCCTGGGGGCTAAAAGTCAAAGGGCAGGAAGCCTCAGTAGCATTGGTCCAGAGTTTTCTTGGGAGGTCACAGCATCAGTGAATTCCTGTTCAGAATGAGACACTGTCCTTGTTTTCAGCGAGGTGAGGTCATATGCCCATTACGGGGCGAGACCAGACCAAACTGACTCAGCTGCGGGGATGAAAGTCTCCAGGAGCAGGGAAGCCCCAGGCTCACCTCAAAGCCAAGAAGTTCTGCTTGCACGCAAGGAGCCTGGCCATGGAGTGTGCACAGCCGTCGGTCAATTTGTTGTTGAACAGACTGGAAAGTTCCAAGAGAGAAGAGACATGGAGATAAAGCATAGTGGACAGTGACACCCCAACCCTGGGTAGCTGCCACCCTCAGGAGTCCCCTGCCCTCTGGCCACGCAAACTTCCCAGCCCGTCACTCGCTCACAACTGCTGCCCAGGCGGCACGGCTTGGGCTGAGTCTGGGGACACAGGGCCCAACGTCCACAGCCTGACTTACGCTAACTTCTGCAGCTGCTCACAGTGAAGAGCATGTTCAACCAGCTTGCAGATGCCTCGGTCTGAGATGTTGTTATCTCGCAAGCTACACAAAGACAAAATAAAGAAATCTGAACACAGAGCCAATGAGAGAGGGGAAAAAGTGAACAAAATCCCCAAAGAGACTTTTGCTTAACCCCGAAGTGCCAGCCTCTGAGCTACTGAGAAATGCTGCAAGGACAGAGCACCCCAAAAAGTGGACACTCCCCCATGCCTGGCCAGGGTGCTAACGTCATGCACTCGGTGGGGTGGAGGGCTTTGGAAGTGGGGACCCAGAGTCTCTACTAATGAACATTGGAATCCTTAGGAAGGCACTACCTAATTGGAGGCACTGTTTCCAGCTCTCTAAAAGAGAAAGGAGCATCGCGAAAGTTCCAAGGTGAGAAGGAGCATGGGGAAGGCACAGGGAACTAGACAGGCCACCACTGGGGGTCATGGTGGTTACCACCATCCAGGCAACCAGATGGAAAATCAGACAAGAGCAGCTAAGACTGTGGAAACAGGCATGCACCCTATGTCAGTACTCCTGCAAGCCAGCCTCTGCCTGGCAGGTCCCTTCCAACATTTCTCTTTGGGAACGGTGTTCCCCAAAGCTCACCTGATCACAAGATCATCATATAGTGCTCCTAAAATAGACTCTCTGGCCCCTTCCCCAGAACTGGTGAGTCTGCAAGTGTGGGGCAGGGCTCAGGGATCCGTGTGTTTTATTCACTGTGCTCATGATTCTGCATCTTTTGGTCAGCTTGGGGCCTGACTTAAAGGTTAACACCTCAGGCTCTCCGGAGTCCCTCAAAGAAGGTTCTGATCCTGGACAGTCACTTGACTAGCTATTTGCTGGTCCCTTCACCGGTGAAAAAGGAAGGAAGGTAGAGGGGGCCTCACTGGGCTCTGGTGGGGATTTAAAGAGACAGTGCACATAAAGGCCTCTGAGCACCTGGCACATAGTAAAACCTGTAATCTGATTGCTCAGACGTATGGAGCACTTCCCAATAGTCCTGATGTTTAATCCTCTTTAATCTGATGAAGTAGGTACTATTATGATGCTCATGAGAGAGAAGGAAACTTGCTGAGGCCCAGCAAGCCAAGTGACTTCACCAAGGTTGCACAGGGTCTAGAAGATTGGAGCCTAGGTGTTCCAGCTCCGTGTGTGTGTGTGTTCAGTTGCTCTGGCTCCAAAGTCTCCTGTAAACCACAACATCACACGGCCGGCCTCTCCCTTACGGCCTGTTAGGGGCTCTAAGGTCAGATTCATGCATGGGTGGGTCACGAAACCCACTCTGAAGGTCTGGAGCAGCCTTCTTAGACTGGAAACAGAACAGGAAGGAAAAAGAGAGCAGAGTGTACCAGGGTTAGTAAGAGAAAGTCATTTTGTGAAATTTCAGTTTGACATGTCTGGGTGCTTGCTTACCCTCTCCCTCACCGTGGGGTCGTGGTCCGAAAACTTTGAAAGCCATGGCCCTAGAGTCAGAACCAGGGTCTCAAGAAATCTGTACGCACGGGGCCCCTTGTGTACGGGGCTCCTTGGAGCCTGAGGGTTTTGGTTGGCATGGAGACAACTCAGAGAGGGAGAGACACAGTTTGGCACGGTGGGAGAGAACCCTCCCTCTCTCTCCCTTTCTCTCTTCCCTACTTCCTTCCCTCCTGTCTCCGTCTCTTTCCCTTTCTGCCCCCCTCCCTCACTCCCTCTCTGTCTGTCTGTCTGTCCCTCTACCCACAGGAAATGCCCACTCAGCAGGCTCACGGCTGCTGCCTGCCCCTCCCCCGTAGCGATGGCGGTTTCAGTACTTAAGCGTGTGCAGGGCAAAGTGTGGTGGAGCCTGGTCAGGGACTTTCACTGCTAATGGAAATTTAAGCTGGTTCCCACAGACCGGCAGTCTTCACGGTGTGGCCTCTGAACCTCTTACAGCAGAATCACTCTGTTAAAAACTTAAATTCCAGGGCCCCCACCTCAGACCTACAGAATGAGAATTTGGGGAACAGGCCCAAGAACCTGTATTTCCACAAGCCCCCCTTTGAGCACTAGAACCAGACCATCCTCATCTTTCTCTGAAAAGAGAGGCACAACCCCAGTCTCCACCCAACCCTTCCAGGCCATGTGGGAGTCACGTTTCCCAGCCAAGGAGAAGAGATCCATTCTTTCTAGCGATCCATCTACTGAGGATCATCCAGACCAGGGGTTCTGGACCTCTTGGGGTTCAAGGACCCCTTTGAGAACTATGGTCCACTATCCATAAAAATGCTCATTCATATTTCTATCAGGAACACAGCTCCCACAGACAGGTCTCAAAATTCCTGAGTGAAAAAAAAAATTATGATTCCTCCTTCCTGGGGAACTAGAGAATTGTGCTGCCACGTTCCACCTACCCAGCCAGACCCACTCTCCCCTTCTCCACCTGGCAGTCAGTCCTGCGGGGCTGATTCCTATAGACCTGACTGGGGGCTCCCTGTGGGTTAAAGCAAGAGTGAGGAGGAGAGGGAGGGCCAGGATTTACCTCCAGCCCTCGCCCTTCCAGGTTGCTGGTGCCTCCATCATTCCAGGCACACCCGCCTCCCAGCCAATAACCACTCGCCCACCCCCACCCCTTCAGGCCTTGCTGCTGGTGTTCAGTCGCTTAGTGTCCGACTCTTTGCGACCCCATGGACTGCAGCACGCCAGGCTTCCCTGTCCATCACCAACTCCCAGAGCTTGCTCAAACTCATGTCCATCGAGTCGGTGATGCCATCCAACCATCTCATCCTCTGTCGTCCCCTTCTCCTCCTGCCTTCAATGTTTCCCAGCATCAGGGTCTTTTCTAACGAGTTAGCTCTTCACATTCAGGCCTAAGGAGGCTAACAGTCCTGTCTCTACCCCACCCCCAGGCCCAGGAGCCTGCATCATCCCTCTCTTCCTAACATCCCATCTGCTCTTCCTAACTACTGCCCAAGCTTTTGTAAGCTGTCCTTTTATTAAACTCTCCTCAAATCACCCAACAGCTTCCTCCCTATATATTGATATTTATCATATATATTAACTCTGTGTCATATATATATTAGGGGCTTCCCAGGTGGCGCTAGTGATAAAAAAAACCTGCTTGCCCAATGCAGGAGACTTAAGAGATGCGACTTCAATCCCTGGGTTGGGAAGATACCCTGGAGGAGGGCATGACAAGCCATTTCAGTATTCTTGCCTGGAGAATCCCATGGACAGAGGAGCCTGGTGGGCAACAGAGAGCCAAAAAGAGTCAGACACGGCTGAACCAACTAAGGACAGCACAACACATATACATATCAACTCTCTGTGATACATATGCTACAATATTATTATATTATATTTAGAAACCCATGTCCTGATAACAAAAGCCACTACACAGCTTCTAATAGATATCCATGTACTTGCTCCACAGAGAAAAATGTCTCCCTGCTTTGGTCCAGGGAAGGGTATGTCACCCTAATATAGTCAAGGAGAGGTTTGTTCCTTGCTCAGGGTAAATATAGGGTCCCCTAGAGTAGACATAAAGCCCTGGAGAGGCTGTGAGTCGACTGTAAGTTTAAGCTAAAACTTCCGCTTTCTCAGAGGTTTAAAACAGGGAGCAGAAATCCCCTTTCAAGTCTGGAAAGGAAGCTGGGAGCCTTCAGCACACTGGCCACCTGACCTGGGTGCGTCTCCGCCCTCGTCTGGGCCGTGGGTGCAGAGAGGCCCGCGGGGGCAGGGCACAGACGTCCCCAAGAGGGAAAGCTCACAGCTCCAGACGGGGGCCGAGAGCAGTATGGCCGGTTAGATCTCTCCACTACATACAGAGTTAAAAGCAGGTGAGACTCTGTGGCCACTGTCTGTCTCTTGGGTCTCCAGATTTCCATCTCATTGGGATTTGGAAGACTCTCAGGGGAGTATGGGATTAACAGGTGTGCTGTGCTTAGCTGCTCAATCACGCCCGACTCTTTGCAACTCCATGGACCATGGCCCACCAGGCTCCTCTGTCCATGGGATGCTCCAGGCGGTTGCCATGCCCTCCTCCAGGGGCTCTTCCCAACCTAGGGATCGAACCCAGGTTTCCTGCATTGTAGGTGGATTCTTTACCATCTGAGCTACCAGGGAAGTACCCTACCAAATATAAAATAAACAATAAGGATTTACTGTATACCACAGAGACCTATATTCAATATCTTGTAACAAACTAGAATGGAAAAAAATAGGAAAATATACAGACATATATATATGTATGTATGTAACTAATTACTTTGCTGTATACCTAAGACAAATACAATATTGTAAATCAACTATACTTCAATTAAGAATAAGTTAATAAATAAATTTTTAAAAATCAAAATGAAATCTCTCATGGGGTGTAGTCACCTCTGATTTGAGGGTAGTTCCTAATACAGACACATATTACACCAAACTTTGCCTGTGACCTCAAGGCTGCCATGGTGCCTCTGAAGCCCATCCATAACACAGGTTGCTTGTGGGGAGCCGAGACTGGTAACGAGAAAGCTGTCAATTGTGAATCCCAGTTCTGCCATTTCCTGTGTGATCTTGGACAAGTTACCTTGCTTTGGAACCTAAAATCAAGGATGCTGGGGATAATAAGGGCTTCCCAGGTGGCATCAATGCCAATGCAGGAGACATAATATGTGGGTTTAACCCCTGGGTCGGGAAGATCCCCTGGAGGAGGGCATGGTAACCCACTCCAGTATTCTTGCCTGGAGAATCCCATGGACAGAGGAGCCTGGCAGGCTACGTTCACAAGGTCACAGAATCAGACAGAACTGAAGCAACTAAGGATGCATAGCACAGGGATAATAAGATCCCTTCCTAGAGCCCAGGGTGGTTGTGGGGATTAAAGGAGGTAATTCTGGAACTTCCCTTGCGGTCCTGTGGTTAAGACCGCATGCTTTTTATGCAAGGGATGTGGGTTCGATCCCTGATCAGGGAACTAAGATCCCACATGCCTCACAGAGCAAAAAAATATTTAAAAATAAATTAAAGGAGGTAATTCTGGGGAAACTGAAATACAGTGTCTGACAGTCAGGCCATTCCATGAATTTCGACTATTGTTATCATAAGCTGAATCTAAGGTGCAGACTGGGGAGGGGGTCTCGGCTGGGTCTTTGCACACAAGGGGCTGGGCCTGGACTCCTGGCTCAGAGCATGAAGGGGGCTCCCCTACCTGCACCAGGATGGCAGCATTCCCACAGAGCCCAGCCAGCATCACCCAGCATCACTCACTAAAGAGCTTTGCAGACGCCCAGGCAAGGCAGCAGCTGCTCCACGCCGATGTCGCCCACAGAGTTGTGGTCCAGCTGCAGGGCCACAGGCCGCCGGAGGTGGCGCAGCACGAAGGCCAGGGCGGCACACTCGGCCGGGCCCACACTGCAGAAGGTCAGCTTGAGGTGCCCAACGTTCAACCTGCGCGCAGCCTCCCGTGCCAGCCGCTCCTCCTGCATCTCGTACAGGCTCCGGATGAGCCAGAGGAAGCCGGGCAGGGCGTGCATGCTCTTGGCCTCACCAGGCACAGAGGGTGGGATGGAGCGGAAGTGCTCGCGGAGGCTGCGGGTCAGACACCTCTGGACACAGTCCCGGCGCCGGAGCAGGGCCGTCTCAGAGGCCTGGCACTCGGCCAGCAAGCTCCGGTGCTCCTGGGACAACAGCCCCACCAGGAAGGCCCCTGTGATCTGGAGGTTGTGTGACTCGGCCCCCTGCAGCAAAGCGGCCACACTGCCCTCTTTGCATCGCGAGCCCCGCAGGAATAATTTGGGCAGCACCCTGGCCAGCGGCGAACTTCCAGGCCTGTGACCTTGGAAGAGATGTCTGAGCGAGGATGGCGGGGTGTCTGCACTGAGGGCGAGGTAGAATGCAGCAAAAAAGCACTGGAAGGTGATATGCAGGAATTCCAGGGGGGCCGTACTCCCGGCTACAACCCCCTTGGCGCGCACCAGGAAGCCAAGAGAAAGGTCCTCACTGTCGACGTGTGCCGCCTGCAGTTGTTTGGCTGAGAACACATAGCAGCACGTGCCCAGGCCCCAGAGAGCCAGGCGGCCGAGGTGCAGGAGCGTGGGGAGCCTGCCCTGAATCAGGCTGGATCCCAGACCATGGGTGGCTAAGGGTTGTGGGGAGGCGTGCAGCAGAAAGTGCCCCAGGATCAGCAGGTACATATCCGTGGTGGTCTTTGGGGACCCCTGGCCCTGCAGCAACAGTTCCTCATGGCATTTGGACACCATCCAGGAGAAGACGGGCAGGTGGCACAGACCGTGCAGGGCCGAGGTGGCTCTGAGCAGGCAGAGGAGGCGGTCGGCCACCCCAGGCTCGCGATGCCGCTTCCTCAGGTACAGTTCGATGCCCTCTTCCGAGAAGCCCTTGAGGCTGAGTTCGATGCGCACGTGCTTTCGGAGGCTCGCGGATACCGCGCCTGGACGGCTGGTCAACACCTTGCGGGCGTTCTTTAGCAGGTTGCCCTGCAGAAGGTTGAAGAGCAGACTTTGGACTGACGTGGGGGCGGTCGGACAGCAGTGACGCTCCCGATCCGTGAACCTGAACCTGAACTCATCAAAGCCGTCGAAGGTTAAGAGGATGCGTTCAGGGTGGTCAAGGAGCACCTGGAAGACGTCCTGGGGGCCAAGGTCGGGCCAACAGCAGTGTTCGAAAAGCAGCGTCCGCACGCACAGCGGTTTCTCCAGGCACTGCAGCTGCCGGCAGCTGAACGGGAAGACAAAGAGAAATTCCTGGAAGGCCCGCCCCAAAGCCCAGAGCAGGTGCAGCTGTTGCAAGAGCGTGCTCTTGCCGCTGCCCGCCTCGCCCACCACCAGCACAGTGTCCGCCTCTTTGTTGAAATGGTCACGCGTGCTGAAGAGCTCCTCCAGGCCTAGGGTGGTAGGGCTCTGCTGCGAAGGTCCAGCCACGCCCACCTCCGTCTGGATTTCCAGAACATTCTCTGTATACACTTCTTCCAAGCAAAGAGTCTCGGCTCCATCATAGGTGCTCAGGAAGCGAGACTGAGCTGATATAACGGTCCTCAGCTTGGACATGTACTTCTTACAGGCGGCATCTGGAAGACAGAAGAAGAAACAGAGGCGCTGGGACCATGGTGAAAATGGGCCCTGATGAGGGGTGGGCTGCCTCAGGGAAATGAGATGTGACACATGGGCAGTGCCCATCCTGGCTCTCCACTCACAAGCCATGGACTTTGAGGTTGGTCATGTAACCTTCCCGAGACTCAGTTTTCTCCTCTTTGAGACAGGAGAAGTGGTGGTCCCTACATTTTACAGGTAGGGACCCAGGTGAAAACTCGCAGATCAATGAAGATAATGTTCTTTGTTCAGTGTCCAACAGGAAGTGCTCAAAAGACGTTGCCTAGCACCATTATCGTTACTGACATTGCAAAGAGCTGTAGAGAAGATCAGGAGCACCAGGCTGGGATCAGAAGACCTGCATCTTGATGTCTGTCCCACCATGTTGGTTCGGTAGACTTGGACAAGTCCCCTCACCACTCAGCCTCAGCTATTCTTTATAAAGGGAAACAAAAGGCTTAAGGACACAGGAGCTCAGTTTCTGAAGTCAGATACACCTGAGTTTGAAATCTGGGTCTACCATCCACTTGGGCAAGCGTCTCATCCTTTCTGGCTTTAGCATTCTTATCTTTAAAACTGGGAACAATCCATACCTTGCAGGATTGTTTTAGGAAGAAATGAGAAAAAGGAGAGTTTAAAAGAATGATGGCATACAGTTAACTCTCACAGAATGGTGTTTATTATCATTATGATTACTGGAAGCAGTAGGCACATCAGTGGCCCCTCTAAGGCACCCACATTTTAATTCACAGCATGTGTGAATATGTTAACTTACTTGCAAAAGGGATTAGACAGATGTAATTAAACTAAAGACCTTGAGATGGGAAGCTTGCTTATCCTAGTTTATGTGAGTGGAGCCAGCGGTGGATGGTATCTGGGCCACTGGGGCGCCCAGATCAAGGACCTGGACAATATTCCCCAATCAAGATCTACTTCCCCATCCTCTTCATACAAACATCTGCAATACAAGTTCTCATGTCTAGGATATGTCCACAGGGGTGCTGTTTTTCCTTTTGTTGTTGTTCAGTCGCTAAGTTATATCCGACTTTTGGGACCCCATGCACTGCAACACACCAGGCTTCCCTATCCTTCACTATCTCCCAGAGTTTGCTCATAGTCATGTCCATTGAGCTGGTGATGCATTTCATCCTCTGCTGGCCTCTTCGCCTTTTGCCTTCATCATCCTCATATTATACCAACATGAGCAAACCACTCCCAGGGTCAGGGGTTGGTTCTTTTTATAGGAAATTGAGAAGTGATGGTCCAGAGCCCCAGGCGGTAGGACCACAGAGTATCACAGCCTCACTGCCCCCAACCAGGTACTGACCCATTTGTTCTCAACTCAAAGGCTAAAAGGTAATTCTCACAGAGCGCTCTGAGCACACTGAAGCTGTATTTATGGTCATTCAAAGGACAGTCCCTGTGATTGTTGTTTCCTCCTCTGTTCCCAAAACTGACGACTGTCTTTGCCCTTAATGCCACCTGGATAAACTAGGAGCGCTGAATGGAGACTGCAAAATATATATTTTTTCCTAATACTGTGATTTTTCCATGCAGGATTTCCAGCTGCCAACAATCATATCAAGATTTTCTAGGGGAAAAAATTTTTTAAAAAACACATGTCAATTGTCACCTTTGGGAATCTTGCACCATGGCACAGTGTTAACCATGCATGAACAGCCAGCTGAGGTTGATGATACCAACAGCAAACATTAACCAACGGCTAAGCAGGGTACCATGCTCGGAGCTGTGCATCCCCTATCATGTACTGATGTCTGCGTTCTGTTCTCAGGTGAGAGGGTGCAGACCCAGATGCCAAGCACAGGCCTCCAGGCATTCTTCCTTCAGGGGGCAGAGCCCGAGGTGATAAATCCATCTGTCAGCACCATGCACAAGTCACGGGGCCTTGATGGTAACGAGCTTTCCTGACAGTAATATGGGAATAAGACACAGGAGGCTTGCATCCTCTCTTTACAACCAATGAGCTCTTCTCCCAAGAAAAGAGGAAGTATAGGTGCAGATGGTCTAAAACCAGATCCATCCTCCCCTACCTTGTCACTCAACCTCCCTGCCCTAGTTTCCACATCTGCAAAGCGGAGGAAACAATACCTACTTCTCAGGGTTGTTGCCAAGGACAGACATCACAAACAAAGCACTTGGCAGGATGCCTGGGATGTTCGGGCTGTGCTATCTGAGCCTCTTCCATTCCTGAGTTGGGTCGGTGACCATGCTAGATGAGAGATATCGCATTATCTAAATCCATTTGGCTCCTAAGTTTCTGATGATGAGTAGCTAAACTGCAGAGATCAAGAGATACCAGCCATCAAAAAGTGTTTCTGTATCTTTCCAATACAAGTAACGAGAGAAGAGCCAGTAAGAAAGGCCAGTATTAGCCCTCAAGACAAGGCTGCTCCAGTGATCACTCTGCAGGGTAAAAAGAAATAAAAGCAAACCCTAACAGTACACACATTAATCCTCTCAACATCCCAATGAGACAGTGTTGTTGTTGTTATTGTTGTTTAGTCACTAAATCATGTCTAACTCTTTTGCAACCTCATAGACTGTAGCCCACCAGGCTCCTCTGTCCATGGGATCGCCCAGGCAAGAATACTAGAGTGGGTAGCCATTTCCTTCAGGAGATCTTCCCATCCCAGGGATTAAACCTCCATCTCCTGCATTGACAGGTGGATTCTTTACCACTGGGCCACCAGGGATGCCCGCAAACAGTGGTGATGTTACCCTTAAAATGAGACGCTGAGTCTTAGGGAGGTTTGCACAGCCAGTAAGTGAGATTCTAGCTGACAAGTCTCATGCTGATGTTTTTGCTCGTCACCATGAATCTGAAAGTCTTCCTTTCCCTTTCTGATAACTGAGAAGAATACATATATACCTTCAAAAGGCAGGGCCAATGGGGCCGGTAATTCCTGAATACACTGTAGAAGAAAGGCAGCCAACCCATTCGCCTTCACTGTGGCGAGATCAAGGAGCCTTCTTGCCTGTGGGGAAAGCAAAAAGTCATTATTTATCCAGAAAGGCAAATGGAGAAGTGTGAGAATGTCTCTACCACCTATGGCAATGCCATGAGCCTCTCTCTTCCACCACAGTGAAAGGCCAGAAAAACATCTGTACAGTAAGATGCATTTAAAGAAGTCAATGCAGTATCAGGTGGTGAAGTGAACACTTGAACACACATCCAGTGTGGTTCCCTCTTAAGACTCACTGAAAGAGTGAACAACTTAAAAAAAGAAAAAGGCATAAATCTATAAACCTACAAGAATGGGAAAAATAATTCTTGGAAGACAGAAATCACTTGCATGAGTAGTGATTTCTTCGAGTCTCTGTAATCCCCACGGGGACTACAGCGCAAGGTACAATGGTAGGTTTCAGGTGTAGTGATAGAGGACCACACACAGCTGTTCTAAGACACTTGAACATAAATACTCTGAACACTTTAAAGCAGCCTTGAGCAGGCTTATTCCATCAGTCTCAATCAGCTTTACCCAAACTCACTTGGACACCAAACACATACTTCAAAAACAGACAAAAATCAAAACTAAAAAGTCCCCTTGACATTTTGAGACCATACACGTTCCTTCATTTAGAGCAGCCTCATGGCTCCTCCATCATCTGAAACATTGCCCAAACATCATCAGTGATTTTGCTCTTGAGAGATGCTATCAATAAATTACACATGAGAGCTTTCCAAAAGAAGCAAAAATTGATGTGAAATAATTTTTCAAGCAAATGTTTAAAATTCAAATGATAAAGCAGACAACACTGTAAATGAACTACACTCCAATAAATCTTTTAAAATAACATTATTACAAAATAAAAAATGAAATAAACCCACTCCATCCTAACACTGCAATGTGTTCTAATTCATTCAATAATTCATTATTTCATCAACAAATATTTTTTGGGTGCCTACTATGTACAAAGTTTTCAGCACAATAAGCTTTAAGACAGAAACTGGTACATAGTAGGCATCAAAATAGATTCATATAATTCTAATTAATTAATTCAATTAATTAGTCTGGCCCTCTCATTAACTACTGTGAGCTTTTTCTCACTTTTCTGAGACTCAATTTCCCAATCCATAAAGTGGGCTGTTAATGACTATTCCATCTGCATCACTCTTTGGGGGGAAACAAAACAAAGAGCTTCAGAAATACCCCAAAGACACTTTTCTGTTCTTGTGGAATGACATTTTCAGAGGCAGTTTATCATAACCCCGAATGTTTATGATTTAATGCAATTTCATATAGAAGTCCTATGTGGGCATTTAAACTACATAAGTATATAGTGTGTTGTATTAATTATTAAACACAGATTTAACTTAATAAATTTTTGTGATCTGTTGAGCTGTTAATTTAAAGCAGACAGCACTAAAAGTGAACAAGTACAGAATATCACCAGTGACAGAACTGATAGTAGCAAACAGTAAGCTAATGAGTGCTTGGTGGTGGTTTAGTTGCTAAGTCATATCCAACTCTTGTGACCCCATGGACTGTAGCCCGCCAGGCTCCTCTGTCCATGGGATTTCTCAGGCAAGAATACTGAATACAAGAATACAGGAATACAAGAATTCCTTCTCCACAATGAGTGCTGACTATGTGCTAGGTACTGTTCTAAGAGTTATGTAGCTCACCTCATTGAATTCTCCCAAGACCTTACTGATGTTTCCCAGATGAGGAATCTGAGACAGGAGAGATTAAGGAATGAGGGCTTCCATAGAGAAATCTGAAGCCACAGGCCTTGAGCCTGCATCATCCTCACTTCAGAATCCAAGATGCTCGCCACCACATAACAGCATCTCGCATCAGAAGTGGCATGATCCCAAAAATCCACAGCAGCTTTTACCTTCCCAGCTACCTTTATTTATTTATTTTTATTGATTACTTTTTGCCACACCATGCAACATGTGGGATCTTGGTTCTCTGACCAGGGATCAAATTTGTGCACCTTGCAGTGGGAACGTGGAGTCTTAATCGCTGGACGGCCAGGAAAGTCTGCTGGCTCCCAGGTGGCACAGTGGTAAAGAATCCGTATGTTAGTTCAGGAGACAAAGGAGACATGGGTTCGATTCTTGGGTTGGGAAGACTCCCTGGAGAAGGAAATGGCAACCCGCTCCAGTATTCCTGCCTGCAAAATCCCACGGACAGAAGAGCCTGGTGGGCTACAGTCCATGGGGTCTCAAAGAGTCTGACAAGACTGAGCACGCACACACACACACACGCATGCACACACACACACACACCTTTAAAGGAGGAGGACTAGGACCCACATCTCCCCACAGGCCTGATTTCACGACCTGGTCTCAATAACTAAGCACACTTTTCCTCTGAATCCTGATGAGCCAAGGGGGAAGTGCTTACCCGCTGGGTTGACGTGAAGATGGGCCGCCTGATTTCATCAGTTTCGTACTGGTTGATGAAACCCCGCTGCTGTGCCAGGCCCAGCACACCCTCCACGTGGCCGTAGAGTCTCCTGACGATGGCCGGTCGGTGACTCTGCAGGTCACGGGCTGGGTGGGGTGAGCGGGGGTCCCAGGAGCTGGGAAGCTCGGGGGGCTGGCTGTCAGCCTGGGCCTCCCGCACAGCTGCAGTCAGTTGCTCACAGCCCCAAGCACCCTTATTCCAGACAGTGTCGAGGAGGCGCCTGGCCAAGTGGGAGATGGGCTGGCCCACGAGGCTGAGCCCCTCGTAGTCCTCCCAGGAGAGGACTTCCCGGGAAAGCAGCTGGTCCAGAATGCTCTCAAAGCCCTCCAGGGACCCCGAGACCAGCGACTCCACCAGTTGGCTTCTCTGTGTCTGAAAAGCATCCTGTGCGCACATTTCACAATCTGGGAGGAGAATGAGGTCAGCGCAGGGCTTCTCGGAAAGCAGGCAGAGGGTAGTGGAGAGGGCAAGTCTGCCCCACCCTGAGGCCAAGCCAGCCACGGCTGTACCCTCAGACACTACCAAGGCAAGCTCCCCATTGTACAGATGTGCAAACTGAGGCCCAGAGAAGGCAAACTGGCTCGTGGTCTCACAGAGGGTCTGAAGCAGCCAGGAGTTAAATTAAGGCCCCTGGCTCCCATATCTATGCATCACCCCTGGTTTAACAAGTGTATGACTTCCCTGGTGGTTCAGTGGTTAAGAATCCGCCTGACAACGCAAGGGACACAGTTCGAACCCTGGTGCAGGAAGATTCCAAATGCTGCAGGGCAACTAAGCCTGTGTGCCACAATTACTGAGCCCGCACCATAGAGGCTGCATGCTGCAACTACTGAATACCGTATTGCAACTACTGAAGACCGTGTGCCCTAAGTTAAGCCTGTGCTCTGCAACAAGAGAAGCCAGTGCCCTGACAAGCCCACGTGCTGCCATTACAGAATAGCCCCCACTCACTGCAACCAGAGAAACCCCACGGGCAGTAGTGAAGAATTTTTGGTGCTCTGCCAAAAGTAAATAAAATTTTTTAAAAAAAATTTTAAAAGGATTCCGTTAATATTGGGAGCAATGTCTCCTGAGGAATCAGGGAATCATTTCTCAACTAGAGGTCCCTTCTATGCTGGTTGCATTCACGCTACCATAGCTCTCTCTTCAATAATGGCTAATGTTTATTAAGTAATCACATATAACGTGTCAGGCACCATCCTAAACACTTTTGATTAACCCTCCCAACCACTCTGAATTTGGTACTAGGATCAGCCCCACTTTACAGATGAAGAAACTGAGTCACAGAGAAGCTTGGTGACTCGCACAAGGGTTGAAAGCTAGACGAGGTAGAGCGAGGATCTGAACCCAAGCAGAGCAACTCCAGAAGGCATGCCTTTCATTCCCTTGTATTTGGGTTCCCTACAGAAGCCCGAGCCCTGACCTGTGTACATAACCCACGGCGACCCCCAGGGGCAGACCCAGAACACTGCTGTAAAGATGCCAACCCCAGTGAAGTGAAACTCGTGGTACATTTCAAAGCCTATGGATGCACCAACTCCAGTCTACTGCTCCCCTCCCCAAATGCCCAGGCCCTCCCCTCCCCACCACCACACACCGTGTGCTGTCACCTCTGTCAACGGCTTCCTCTGGGCTCAGCCTTCAGACTCTGGGTCCTGGGAATCTGCGGGAAGCGATCTCACAGAGTTCCAAGCTCTGGCAGGGTCCCCATGCGGCAGAGAAAATCTCTCAGCAAGTTCCCTTCTGTGATGGTCACGGAGTCCAGGGATGTGGGCTGGTGCAGTGCCCACAGAAAGTGAAAGTGAAAGGACGTAGGCATAGGAACCGAAGAGGAACTCCAGCGTCTGTCTACAAAACAGGGACCTTCCAGGAGACTCAAAGGAGCAGACGCCAAGGGGCTTGGAAAGTCTGCCTTTTCCCTATTGGTTCTTTATGTGCCTAACTCCCTTCTTGGCCCAAGCGGAAGCCTGGGTTTTACTCATCCTGGCATCTCTAAGCCTGGCATGGAGCTGGGCCACGGGGAAGTACAGTGGGAATGTTCATGAATCAAAAACCCACTGAGGGAAGGGGTGGGGCTGGAACATTCTGTACCCGTCCTCATATGCCAGCCAAAGGAAGGGAAAGGAGAGATCTCGGCTCAGAATCCTGCCAACATGTAGGCTGGAATTCCTGTGCTGGCCAGACGAGGAAACTGAGGCAGCCAGGTGGCCCACGTGTCTGGCAGCCTCAGGAGCTGTGACTCCCCAGTGCGGAGGCCACTCTAAACCAGAAATGAACACAGTTCTCTCCGGCCAAGCAGGCCTCCTCCCAGCACCCAGTGCCAAGCAGAGGCATCCAGAGGGCAAAAGTGGGGAGCGGGAAGAGGAGAGAACAAGATGGGGTTTAGGTAGGACAAGCTCTGGGCTTGACGCTGGAGTGGTTCTCGGCTGTGAAAACACCAGCTCCATCACCACGCCTGCCCAGGTCCTCCGGAAACAGCCCAGAAATGGGGTCAGCACTTCACCTCGGACCCAGTGCCTAAAAGACAGATGTGCAGGCCGGAATTAAAGAAGCTGAAGAGTTCAGATGAGATAGGACATTGCCTGCCCCTCTCAACCAGAGGAGGCCTAAGGACGAATAGCAGCTCTCTCCTCTGCATCGGGAGAATCTGGATCACTCAACCCCCAACCCCCAAAGATCATTAGGCTTAGAGTGCATGCTCAGTCACTTCAGTCATGTCCCACTCTTTGTGACCCTATAGATTGTAGCCCTCCAGGCTCCTCAGTCCATGGCTTAGAGTAGGCATGGCCAAGTCCTCTGCAGGTGGGCCTTAAGTGGCACAGGACTAGCAGGTCTTGATTTGTCCATAGACTCCATGTCTTTCCTGGGGAAACCCCCTACAAGATGGGCAGAGGCCAGAGTTGGCTAAGCAGATGTGAAGAATTACGTAATTCTCAGCAGTTCCGGCACAAGGCCTTCGGCCTCCGCCATGCCCTGCACAGAGAGACTCCACCAAGCCTAATGATCTTCGACACACCCACAAATATGCTCACCCACAAGGGAACGAGCTACAGCTAAGCCGGGGCCCTCTGCAAGCACTCCAAGTCTGGGTCAGCCGACAGATGCTTGAGGCACGCATATCAGACTTGTGAGGTCAGGGTACCCGGAGAAGGAGGCAGGCCATAGCCAGAAGGTTTGGCAGTCTATCCTCCCACCAAGAGCTGGAAAGTCCCATCTCTGTCCTAGCCTTCTTCCAGAAACCTCAGAGCTGGGAGAATCTCCAAGAATCAATCTTGCCAGCACTCTGTGTCTAAGAAGGCATTGTCCTTTCTCATCCTAAACATCCAGGGCAAAAGACCTGGCCCATTGCTGTCTTCACTAACCAGTATAGGAAGTTCCTCATCATGTCTAACCACAGTTTTTCCTGCTTCAGTTTAAGCTGTGAACAATAGAAAACAGATGTCCTCTCAACACCTATTTCATAAAAACTGTCCCTAAAATCCTACCTCTTGCCCCTTTATTCCCTGCCCAGACTTCCCTTCTTCAGACTAAATCAATCAGCCTCTCTCCATTACCTCTTCTTCTCCACTTCAATTACTGCAACTTTGAGGTCATTATAGTCTTTTCTCGAGGAAGGTACGGTCTCTGCAAATAAAGGGGCCCTTCCTTGCTGAAACAGAGGGTCAAATGGAAGGGGCAACCCACATGGGGCCTCCTCTTATCCTCAAGCCGAGGGCAAGCCCTGACCCCTCCTTCCTTCCTGAGACACAGCCAGTCTGGTTTCTCTGGAGCCCTGAGCCATTTGATTTGACTAAGTGCTGAAATCTCAGCCTGCTGGACAGCTGCAGATAGGAAAGAGAGGGAGGCCCCAGCAGTTCAACTTCTGAGCTATCCAGCTCTCATCAGGGGCCATGCCTCCCCTGGGACACTGGACCTATGGCCCCCTCACTTATTGCAGCATGCCCCATTATTGTCCCCTTCACCGAGCTTCTCACCAGGAGAGCTGTTCTCAGCAGCACATTCACGTAGTGTAATTTCTCCACATAACCCCGTTTCTCTGCACCCCCCTTCACAGCAGGACTCCTGAGCTGCTGTCTGTACCGCTCTCCTCAAGTTCTCCCCTCCTGTCCCCTTTGGCCTCCAGCTGCTTTTGCCATGGTCACCGGTGACCTCCAGGTTGCTGGATTCTCAACGGTCACATGCTGGCTCTGCCAAAGGCATTCATCATCATCACTCCCTCTCTTCTCCCTCAAGCATCTTCTGTGTTCCCTCCAGAAAACCCCCAGTCTCTGATTTCTCCTCCCATCTCATTGGCTGTTCTTTTTTCTCCTTGGCTAATTCCTGAAGCTGTGAGCCAAAGAACTCCCTGGTGGGACCTTTTTTCTCTGAATGACTCTCTCCCTAAGTGAGCTTGTGGCTTTAAATACCAGGTATCTGGTGATGATGCTCTAAATTTCATTTCCAGCTCCCCACTAAGTTTTTCCAGCTGCCTAATGGTATGTCCAATGGGCATCTCAAACTTCACAAGCACAGAACCAAACTCCAGATCTTCCCCCTAAACAGGTCCCATTTCAGTCTATGAAAAAGAAAAGAAAGTGTTAGTCACTCAGTCGTGTCTGACTGACTCTTTGCGACCCCATGAACTATAGCCTGCCAGGCTCCTCTGTCCATGGAATTCTCCAGGCAAGGATACTGGAGTGGGTAGCCATTCCCTTCTCCAGGGGATCTTCCTGACCCAGGGATTTAACCTGGGTCTCCAGTATTGTGTTTCCAGGGAAACCCTATTTCAGTCTATGCTCAGCCCCCAAATCTTCCAGCCACCTTAGACTCCTCCTTTCTCTCAAATTCCAAATTCTATTGTCCCCTACCTTCAAATATATCCCAAATCTGAAAATCTGATATTTTTCAAAACTTTTCTGCCATGGGTACAAGCCCCCCATGGTCTCTCCCCAGAATGAGAACAGTGGTCCCCTCAGTGGTCTCCCTACCTTTCTGCCTTCACCTCTCTACAGCCTCTCTCCTGCCCACAGCCAGATGAACCTGCTAATCCCTAAGTCAGAGCAAGTGATGCTCTGCACAAAGACCTCCAGTGGTTCCCAGTGTACTCAGAGTGAAAACCAAAACCCTCAAGGCGGCCTTCAAGACCCCACCCTACGTAGGGATCCCCACCTCCCCACCCTTTACCTCTCTGCATTCATTTCCTACTCACTTCACTGGCTCCTCACCTACCCTGCTCCAGCCACACTGACCTTGTTCCTAGAACAAGCCAGACCTGCTTCCACCTGTCATACCTCTGCCCCAGAGCCTTTGCATATGCTCTTCCTTCTGTGGGCACATGTCCTTTCCCCCAGTTATTCACATAGCTTCCCCCTCACCTCCTGTAAGGCTTTGCTCAGTTGTCACTCTCTCAGAGAGGCCCTCCCTGACTAAGCTGTATAAAACCACAATGCATGTGTGCTAAGTCGAGTCCGACTCTTTGCAATACTATGGGCTGTCGCCTGCCAGCTCCTCTGTCCATGGGATTCTCCAGACAAGAATACTGGAGTGGGTTGCCGTGCCCTCCTCCAGGGGATCTTCCTGGAGACCCATGTCTCCTGCATTGGCAGGTAAGTTCTTTACCACTGGCCCCATACCTCATTCCTCTTGCCTGCTTTCTTTCTCTCTATGGCACTTCTTACTACCTGACATGTCATGTATTTCCATGTCATGTACATGTCATGTATTGACTGCTGTCCAACTCCTTTCCAGAAAATGAACCCCATGAGGGCAGGGAATTTTATCTGATGTTTTCTTTGCTGTACCCCCAGTGTCTCATCCAGTGAACTGATCAAGACTGTGTGAAAGAATAAAAAAAATGGATTTCCTCTGCATGGTTCTAGGAGGCAGAAGTAGAGCCAAGGGGTGGAATCTGCAAGCCACAGATTTTTGACTAAATGAAGCCAGAACTGCAGGACGCTGAACAGCGTTTCATAAGTAATGAGCTCCTCAACACTGAACACATGTAGTGGAGGGATCGTGCACTGGGTGGGAGGTTAGCAGGCTAGATGGGGTCCCTTCCAGCCTCAGATCTCAGAATGCTGACTGGTGAAGGGAATCTGAGTAACCAGTCAACTTAGGAGCAGAGTGATTAGGAGAGTGAAGCAACAGGAATGTCACTCTGGTCTTCATCAATGGGGTCTTCTCCCCTCTATGGAACAAGGACCCTGTGCCCAGAGAACAGCCTGTGGGTAGATGAAGCCCACCACTGGGAGAAGCCCAAGAGCTCAAAAAAGAGGGAGAGAAGCAAGAACAGATTGGGAGCCAAGGGTTCAGCTGGAGGAGAACTCCTGGAGGAGATGGAAGAGGCGTTTGAGTTTGTTGCAAAGCAAGGAGGACCAGATGGCTGTTCCTCAACGGGAGAAAACAAGAGGATGAACAGCACAAAAGATGTGGCGCTGGCAGGCCCTGGTGTGGGTGGGTCTGGGCAGAGATAGGACTGGGGATGGGCAGGGGTCTCTACACCCACCAGTGGGGAGGTGGAGCTAGAAGACTCCCACGACAGTTACCAGGCCACAGGCAGGATTAGAGAGCATCCGGGCACGCTCATTTATACCCATCCACTCACAAGCAAGGTGAAATTGGGGAAACTGAGGGAGAGAGGAGGAGGCTGGACAGAAAGTAGCTCCCGCTCAGAAACCTGAAGCCTGGCCGGCCGACGCCTCACAACTTCATCGTGGACGTGGACGTTCTCCCTACACACAACTTCGACCCCCAAATCACTCCTCTCTATAGAACTCAGAGGCTCCGGGCAGGAAGTTCTGCTCACGCCGCTCCCCCTCTAGCCTCCTCACGTTTGTAGTCACAGTCCGCCAGGAGGCTCCCCAACCTCCAGACGGCCGCTTTCCTTCCAGACCCCAAGACTCCCGAAGGGGAAACCGAGGCAGCTTCATCGCGAGCCTGGAGGCCTGGACGGCAGTCAGGTGTCCCAATCCCAGAAGCGGGACCCCGCGGCGCCCGCCGTCCTTGCCCTGGGCTCGGGAGCACTCACCCCTGGCAACCGGGTTCCTCGGTGCAGCTTGAATCTCCACTCGCCTGCTCCGCACAGGCGAGACTAGGCGGCACTGGCGTTCGGCCCCGCCCCCATCCCGGCCCCGCCCTACCCTGGACACGCCCCTTCTAGGCCACGCCCCGACTCGCCCCGCCCGCTCTACCCGGCAGCCCCACCGCTCCCGGCCCCGCCCCCTACCTCCTGGGGGTCAGAGGGACCCTGGGCGGCCTGAGCACATAGGGCACACACATACACACGCAAAGATATACTATGAATTGAAAAGCTAGGTAAGCTGTTGGGGTCAGTATTACCTGCCCCCACTTTGAGGGTCAGTAAGTCAATAGTCGTCTTGTTTTTGTTCAGTCGCTCAGTGGTGTCCAACTCTTTGCCACCCCTTGGACTGCAGCACGCCAGGCTTCCCTGACTTTCACCATCTCCCGGATCTTGCTCAAGTTCATGTCCATCAAGTCGGTGATGCCATCCAACCATCTCATCCTCTGTCCTCCCCTTCTCCTCCCGCCTTCAATCTTTCCCAGCATCAGGGTCTTTACAATTAGTCGACTCTTGGCATCAGGTGGCGAAAATATTGGAGTTTCAGCTTCAGCATCAGTCCTTCCAATGAATATTCAGGACTGATTTCCTTTAGGATGGACTGATTGGATCTCCTTGCTGTCCAAGGGACTCTCAAGAGTCTTCTCCAACACCGCAGTTCAAAAGCATCAATACTTCGGCTCAGCCTTCTTTATGGTCCAATTCTCATATCCATACATGACTACTGGAAAAACCATAGCTTTGACTACATGGACCTTTATTGGCAAAGTAATGTCTCTGCTTTTTAATTTGCTGACTAGGTTTGTCATAGCTTTTCTTCCAAGGAGCAAGCGTCTTTTAGTTTAATGGCTCCAGTCACTGTCCACAGTGATTTTGGAGCCCAAGAAAATAAAGTCTGTCACTGTTTCCATTGTTTCCCCATCTATTTGCCATGAAGTGATGGGACTGATGCCATGATCTTAGTTTTCTGAATGTTGAGTTTTAAGCCAGCTTTTTCACTCTCCTCTTTCACCTTCATAAAGAGGCTCTTTAGTTCCTCTTTGCTTTCTGCACTAAGGGTGGTGTCATCTGCCCATCTGAGGTTTAGTCATCTAAAGCCTTCCTATTGTGAAGTCTCAGGACAGAGTTCTCTCGAGTATGGTGGTTACATGTTAGGTAACAGTGAACAGGGCATTTAAACTTCCTCTTTTTACATTTTTCCTTTAATTCTCCCAAGTTGAGGCAAACCATCTCAGTTTAGTAATAACAGGGCTTGAACACCTCTCTAACACTGCCTAGTCGAGTTGGCTCTGTGACATTACCCAACTAAAATCTATCAGAACTCTTTTTTACATTAAATTTATTTTATTTTATGATTTCTTATTTCTGGAAGTAATTGCTGCTTTTTCATTGAATGTATTGCTTCACCCTGGTGGCTCAATGGCAAAGAACTTGCCTGGCAGTGAAGGAGATGTGGGTTCAATCCCTGGGTCAGGAAGATCCCTTAGAGAAGGAAATGACAACCCACTCCAGTATTCTTGCCAGAGAAATCCCATGGACAGAGTAGCCTGGCCAGCTACGGTCCACGGGGTCAGAAAAGAATTGGACATGACTTAGGGACTAAACAACAATAATAATTAGTATAAACGGTCCCTTTAAAACATTTGTACTTGGAAATTTTTAAATGTGAAGTCAATTTCAAGAGAAAACAAACTGACACTGGCGTAGTGCTTTACAGACATTGAGTTAATCCTACCTATAGGATATTGGCTCAGTTCAGTTCAGTAGCTCGTGTCCAACTCTTTGTGACCCCAAGGACTGCAGCACCCTGGGCTGTCCTGTCCATCACCAACTCCCAGAGTTTACTCAAATTCATGTCCATCAAGTCGGTGATGCCATCCAAACATCTCATCCTCTGTCCTCCCCTTCTCCTCCTGCCTTCAATCTTTCCCAGCATCAGGGTCTTTTCCAATGAGTTGGGTCTTCGCATCAGGTAGCCAAAGTATTGGATTTCAGCTTCAGCATCAGTCCTTCCAGTGAATATTCAGGGCTGATTTCCTTTAGGATGGACTTGTTGGATGTCCTTGCTGTCCAAGGAACTCTCAAGAGTCTTCTCCAACACCACAGTTCAAAAGCATCAATTCTTCAGCACTCAGCTTTCTTTATAGTCCAACTCTCACATCCATACATGACTACTGGAAAAATCATAGCCTTGACTAGACAGACCTTTGTTGACAAAGTAATGTCTCTGCTTTTTAATATGCTGTCTAGGTTTTTCATAGCTTTTCTTTCAAGGAGCAAGTGTCTTTTAATTTCATGGCTGTAGTCACTATCTGCAGTGATTTTGGAGCCCAAGAAAATAGTCTGTCTCTGTTTCCACTGTTTCCCCATCTATTTGCCATGAAGTGATGGAACTGGATGCCATGATCTTAGTTTTCTGAATGTTGAGTTTTAAGCCAACCTTTTCACTCTCCTCTTTCACTTTCATCAAGGGGCTCTTTAGTTCTTCACTTTCTGCCATAAGGGTGGTGTCATCTGCATATCTGAGCTTATTGATATTTCTTCCAGCAATCTTTATTCTAGCTTGTGCTTCATCCAGCCCGGCATTTCACATGATGTAGGATATTGGCTATCATTACTCTGATCTACAGAGGAAGAAACTGAGGCACAGAAGAGTTGATCAATCGATCCAAGTCCTGACAGCAGAGCCCAGATTTGCTCCCAAATGTCTGACATCAAAGTTCATGCTCAAACCACCACCCCACTCTGCCTCCAGGTAAATACCTACATGGGTGGCGCACAGTTGGCTGAGTTAGAAGGACTGAATCTACCCCCAGGAAAACCCTTGCAGATGGTGTACAGATCCATCTACGAGGATGTTCAACGCTCAGTAGCTCAGTTGTGTCTGGCTCTGTGCAGCCCCTTTGACTGTAGCCCACTAGGGTCCTCTGTCCATGGGATTTTCCAGTAAAGAATACTGGAGTGGGTTGACATTTCCTCCTCCAGAGGATCTTCCCAACCCATGGATTAAACATAAGTCTCCGTGTCTCTTGCATTGGCAAGTGGATCCTTTATCCCTGTGCCCCCTGGAAAACCCTATAAGGATGTTTGCCACCATCTTATCTGTAACAGTCAAAAACCAGAAGCCTCCTAAATGCCCAGTTATAACAAAAAGTGACAGAGCAACTGAACCTGGAAAACTTACCTGATTTATCTTATCTCATATCCCATACCCATCCTGGGACCAAATTTGTCAATTTGACCTTCAAAACAAATCCAGAATGCAGCCACTTCTTACCATATCCACCATGACCACTTGAGTCCAAATCACTGTCATTTTCACCTGGGTTATGGCAAGAGCGCCCAGCCATTCCCCACGATTCCAACTAGTCTCTCTTCCATCCCAGCCTTACACTGAACCCCAGTCTCCACTTCAGTCTGCTATTCCAAGCAGCCCGCCCATCTGCCAGTGTCCAGACTTTTCTACAGTTAGGCCCAAATGAGGCACTAATGCCCTTACATTAATAGTTTGGTCCTCACACCTGAGCTTTGCTCACTCTCTGCCCCAGTGGGAGACAACAGGTTGAACAGCATAGACGCTGGACTCAAGCAAACCTGGCTTTGAATCCCAACTCCATGCCCTTTGATCAGTTATTTAACCTTGGCCTCAGTTTCCCTTACAACTACGTGGTGCCCATGTTATAGCCACGCTTTCCGGAAAACAGACTCACTCAGAAGGACAATGCAGATAGTGGAGTGCAGTTTATTACGCCGGCGGGCCCAAGGCAGAGTCTCCTCTTAGCCAAGGACCCCGTCCAGCATTTGTGAAAATCTTTTATACCCCATGTGTACGTGTCTTAACCCACCACCTGCCCCATGTGTACGTGTCTTAAACAGTCAATAGTCAATAAGCCCGCAGTTACATTCCAACCAGTTAATAATCGATAAGCCTGTGATTACATCTTGACAGATACGAAAAAAGTTTATGACCTGTCCGGAGACAGGTGTGATTACGGTATGCTTCCTCTTAGGCAATGAGTAGCCTGGATGTGATCTTCAGGATTCCTCTGTCTGGAGGGGGTCTTATCCTTCCACTGTCGTCCTCACAGGCACTAAGCAGAGAGTTCAGAGTCCACTGGAGAGGCAGTCGAGCACAGCCAGCACGGACAGGCCTGAGATGGAGTTCAGGCCCTGTGAATTCCTTCTTCACCCACACCCCAGTCCCCACCATGCTATGTCTCAGGATAACGATAGCGGTGTCCCCCAGCCCACTCTGTCTGTGGCGTTAATCTAAAAACCCTGCAATATTAAGAACTTTTGAGATTTTGTAAAGGCTAATGCGTGTATACCTAGCTTTGAAAAAAAACAAGATTGACATGACCAGGTTTTTCATCACCTAGGAACCAACACCTCACCAGTTTGGGTTTTCTTTGCCAAACATGTGAAGTTGTGCCTGTGATGGATCAATTCCCATTGAATTTCTCAAAAGTGGTGTTGAGGCAGGAGATAGATGGGCTCCTGGCTAGACATTACAACTAGCTTCCTGTTTATGTTTCCTGAGGAAGAGGCATGTGGACTCTAGGCTAGATATTTACAACCAGTCTCCTGTTGCCCTTCCAGATGGAAATAGCAACAGGAACAGGGTAAATGGCTGGACTTTGTCTCCTGCGGACACTTTAAGATAACAGTTATGGCAGGGAGAAAGAGGGGCTAGACTCTGTTTGATTAAAAGATCAAGAGGTCACATATTTCCCATCCCTGGGGCAAAGGAGACACTGCACATGCGCACAAAGGTTCTCTGGGAGTCAAACAGAAGAGGGCACCAGACTGTAATAGGTGACCTTGCTGTTGTTAAGTCACCAAATCCTGTCTGACTCTTTTGCAACCCCGTGGATTGTAACTCGCCAGGCTCCTCTGTCCATGGAGCGTATTTCCCAGGCAAGCATACTGGAGTGGTTTTACATTTCCTTCTCCAGGGGATCTTCCCAACTCAGGGATCTAACCTGTGCCTCCTGTGTCTCCTGCAGAGGCAGGAAGATTCTTTACCACTGAGCCACCAGGGAAGCCCTTTTAATCAGTGATGCTGCTGCTGCTGCTAAGTCGCCTCAGTCGTGTCCGAATTTGTGTGACCCCACAGACAGCAGCCCACCAGGCTCCTCTGCCCTTGGGATTCTCCAGGCAAGAATATTGGAGTGCGTGGCCAGTTCCTTCTCCATTAATAGGTGATACTCCGACCCTAACCCCCATAGGCCTCTGGGTTGGAATCCATTTTGGAAAAACGTTGCATGCACCTGTTGGGAAGGGTCCTAGGGCAGGGCAGGTGCGGAAAAAGAAACCAGATAATTGGCCAAAGGTAAGCCAAGACCTGGAAGAACTGTCCTATATAAATGGTTTACCAGTCTCTTCACTGCACTCTTCCTCATTTCGGGGGACGCCCACCCTTTCCCTCCCGGGGTATGTATTTCTGCCTTGCTTGTATCTTAACAAATTGTTTCTCTGGGTGCTCTCCCACTTGTTGTGCTTGCCGCTAATAATAAACTTTGCACCTCTTTTTACAGTTTTTGCCTCCTTGAAATATTCTTGCTTTTAAATGGAGGCAACAGCCAGGGAAAATTTGCTTCCAGCCTCTAGCACTTGCTGGGCTGATGGCTAGGATTCCTGGTTCTCATCCAGGCTCAGTTCAGTTCACTCACTCAGTCGTGTCTGACTCTTTGCGACCCCATGAACCGCAGCACGCCAGGCCTCCCTGTCCATCACCAACTCCCTGAGTCCACCCAAACCCATGTCTATTGATCAGTGATGCCATCCAACCATCTCATCCTCTGTCATCCCCTTCTCCTCCTGCCCTCAATCTTTCCCAGCATCAGGGTCTTTTCCAATGAGTCAGCTCTTCACATCAGGTGGCCGAAGTATTGGAGTTTCAGCTTCAGCATCAGTCCTTCCAATGAACACCCAGAACTGATCTCCTTTAGGATGGACTGGTTGGATCTCCTTGCAGTCCAAGGGACTCTCAAGAGTCTTCTCCAACACCACAGTTCAAAAGCATCAATTCTTCAGCACTCAGCTTTCTTTATAGTCCAACTCTCACATCCATACATTACTACTGGGAAAACCATAGCCTTGACTACACAGACCTTTGCTGGCAAAGTAATGTCTCTGCTTTTTAATATGCTGTCTAGGTTGGTCATAACTTTCCTTCCAAGGAGTAAGCGTCTTTTTAATTTCATGGCTGCAGTCACCATCTGCAGTGATTTTGGAGCCCCCCAAAATAAAGTCAGCCACTGTTTCCACTGTTCCCCATCTATTTGCCATGAAGTGATGGGACCAGATGCCATGATCTTAGTTTTCTGAATGTTAAGCTTTAAGCCAACTTTTTCACTCTCCTCTTTCACTTTCATCAAGAGGCTCTTTAGTTCATTTTTTTTTTTTTTGGCTCTTTAGTTCTTCTTCACTCTCTGCCATAAGGGTGGTGTCATCTGCATATCTGAGGTTATTTCTCCCGGCAATCTTGATTCCAGCTTGTGCTTCCTCCAGCCCAGTGTTTCTCATGATGTACTCTGCATGTAAGTTAAATAAGCAGGGTGTCAATATACAGCCTTGACATACTTCTTTTCCTATTTGGAACCAGTCTGTTGTTCCATGTCCAGTTCTAACTGTTGTTTCCTGATCTGCATACAGGTTTCTCAAGAGGCAGGTCAGGTGGTCTGGTATTCCTATCTCTTTCAGAATTTTCCATAGTTTATTGTGATCCACACAGTCAAAGGCTTTGGCATAGTCAATAAAGCAGAAATAGATGTTTTTCTGGAACTCTCTAGCTTTTCTGATGATCCAGCAGATGTTGACAATTTGATCTCTGGTTCCTCTGCCTTTTCTAAAACCAGCTTGAACATCTGGAAGTTCTTGGTTCACGTATTGCTGAAGCCTGGCTTGGAGAGTTTTGAGCATTACTTTACTAGCATGTGAGATGAGTGCAATTGTGCGGTAGTTTGAGCATTCTCTGGGATTGCCTTTCTTCGGGATTGGAATGAAAACGGACCTTTTCCAGTCTTGTGGCCACTGCTGAGTTTTCCAAATTTGCTGGCATATTGAGTGCAGCACTTTAACAGCATCATCTTTCAGGATTTGAAATAGCTCAACTGGAATTCCATCACATGCACTAGCTTTGTTCGTAGTGATGCTTCCTAAGGCCCACTTGACTTCACATTCCAGGATGTCTGGGTCTAGGTGAATGATCACACCATTGTGATTATCTGGTCGTGAAGATCTTTTTTGTACAGTTCTTCTGTGTATTCTTGCCACCTCTTCTTAATATCTTCTGCTTCTGTTAGGTCCATACCATTCCTGTCCTTTATCAAACCCATCTTTGCCTGAAATGTTCCCCTGATATCTCTAATTTTCTTGAAGAGATCTCTAGTCTTTCCCATTTTGTTGTTTTCCTCTATTTCTTTGCATTGTTTGCTGAGGAAGGCTTTCTTATCTCTCCTGGCTATTCTTTGGAACTCTGTATTCAAATGGGAATATCTTTCCTTTTCTTCTCTGCTTTTTGCTTCTCTTCTTTTCACAGCTATTTGTAAGGCCTCCTCAGACAGCCATTTTGCCTTTTTGCATTTCTTTTCCATGGGGATTGTCTCGATCCCTGTCTCCTGTACAATGTCATGAACCTCCGTCCATAGTTCATCAGGCTCTCTGTCTATCTAGTCTATCTAGATATCTAGATATCTCTGTCTATCTAGATCTAGTCCCTTAAATCTATTTCTCACTTCCACTGTATAGTCATAAGGGATTTGATTTAGGTCATACCTGAATGGTCTAGTGGTTTTCCCTACTTTCTTCAGTTTAAGTCTGAATTTAGCAATAAGGAGTTCATGATCTGAGCCACAGTCATTTCCTCGTCTTGTTTTTGCTGACTGTATAGAGCTTCTCCATCTTTGGCTGTGAAAAATATAATCAATCTGATTTCGGTGTTGACCATCTGGTGAAGTCCATGTGTAGAGTCTTCTCTTGTGTTGTTGGAAGAGGGTGTTTGCTATGACCAGGGCGTTCCCTTGGCAAAACTCTATTAGCCTTTGCCCTGCTTCATTCTGTACTCCAAATTGCCTGTTACTCCAGGTGTTTCTTGACTTCCTACTTTTGCATTCCAGTCCCCTATAATGAAAAGGACATCTTTTTTGGGTGTTAGTTCTAAAAGGTCTTGTAGGTCTTCATACGGTTCATAGAACCGTTCAACTTCAGCTTCTTCAGCATTACTGGTTGGGGCATAGGCTTTCAATTCCCAGGCAAGGAACTAAGATCTTACTTCAGGCCACAGCTCATTGCTGCCTCTCCGAGATCAGTGTTTCAGTGTTGGAGTCCGAAGCTTGTCACACACCCAGAGCAGCAGTGAGTAGTAGGTTACAGTGTTCAGTTAATTGCCCAATGTGGAATGCTTTGGTGCTGAGAGATCGTTAATTTAATCTCATGTTGCAGTTAGAGCAACTGACATTCAGAGAGGTCCGTGGCCTGCCCAGGTTTCACAATGAGTCAGGAGTCACAGACCAACCTCTGCCCACTCATTCATTCATTCACACAATTACTGAGCACCCATTAAGCGGCAGGTGCTGCGGTGGGTACTGGGGACAGAATGCGGACACAGACCAAGTCACCACAATCACAGCATTCGAGATGGGCACTAAACAAGTAAGCAAAGCAATGATGGGTCCAGACAGAGGCATCAAGGAGGGCTGCACAAAGGCGAGCCATGGAGCTGCCCCCTGGAGATGAAAAGGAGAAAAGCCCATCATGGAGGGAACTGAGAAAAGGGCATTGCTGGCCAAAGGAATTGCGAGGACAGAGGCTGTGCAGCACGTTTGAGGAACAGAAAGCCGTGTGGTAGCCGTGTGGTAAGTGATGCTGGGGGCGGGGTTGTGAATGAGGTCGAGAAGTGAGCAGCCAGCAGATCACAGAGGGTGCTGGTTTAGGGGGGATGTGGTGGGAGACCAGTGAAAGGTCCAAGCAGTGTGAATTCTGGGAGAGTCTCCTAGACTCTGCGATACCAGCACTTCCCTTCCTGAGTCCCCAGGGCCTCTGGGTGTTCCCTCTTCACCATCTGATTGCAGAACTGCAGTGGGGGGATGCCATTCCTGTCGCCCCTTCCACCCCCATGACAGTGGGATCTTGTCCATCCTTGTAGACACACAGAGGTCCTCTACCTTGCAGAGCCCTGTCCTTCAGAGAAAAGCCAACCCCTGGAAGGTGGCCAGTCATGGCCTCTCCTGGTCACTCTGGCCCAGCTAGGTCCTTCCTATGCAAGTCAGACACCTCTGCATGGCTGGTGATTTCCAAAGAGCATCCCCCGCCCCCAGAAAAGGAAGCAGTGGCTTCTACACACGCCTCCCCATGGTTGCTGCTTGCTGGCTGAGAGGCTCACAGTGCTGCAGAAAAGGGCTCAGAGTCTACACTGGCCTCTTGCAGATCCCAGGCCTAGGGTTGGACTCAGAGAGGAGAAGAGACGGAGTTCCAGCCTCGTTTTACACAGAGCCTGCATCGCCGTGACGCACCAGGCATTCCTGTGGCAGTGCATGGAGCAGGTGAGGGAGATACGGCCCCTGCACCCATGGGGCTCGCCAGTTAGCAGGCCAGAGGCACACTGTTGATGACCCAACTCCTGAGACTCTGCCACGTGTGGATACTCTTTGTATAACCGTGATGGCGCTGCAGAGCAGTTTATTTCGATGAACAAGGCCAGTAGGTGAACATGAGGGGGGGAAAAAAAACACATTGGACCTCCTACCTCACACCACACACGCGAAATCTACTTGCTCTAAGGGTATTCAGTTCAGTTCAATTCAGTCGCTCAGTCGTGTCTGACTCTTTGCAACCCCATGAATCGCAGCATGCCAGGCCTCCCTGTCCATAACAAACTCCCGGAGTTTACTCAAACTCATGCCCATCGAATGGGTGATGCCATCCAGCCATCTCATCCTCTGTCGCCCCCTTCTCCTCCCCACTTCAATCTTTCCCAGCATCAGGGTCTTTTCCAATGAGTCAGTTCTTTACATCAGGTGGCCAAAGTATCGGAGTTTCAGCTTCAGCATCAGTCCTTCCAATGAACACCCAGGACTGATCTCCTTTAGGATGGACTGGTTGGATCTCCTTGCAGTCCAAGGGACTCTCAAGAGTCTTCTCCAACACCACAGTTCAAAAGCAGCAATTTTTCGGCGCTCAGCTTTCTTTATAGTCCAACTCTCACATCCATGCATGACCACTGGAAAAACCATAGCCCTGACCAGACAGACTTTGGTGGCAAAGTAATGTCTCTGCTTTTTAATATGCTATCTAGGTTGGTTATAACTTAGCGCTAAATGAAAAGGCGAACTAGAAATGTTTGTAGAATAACAAGAATTACTCGTATTTGTATATTACTTGCTAGGTACCAGCACTGTCCTAAGTGCTTTGTGCATCTCAAGTCATCTTCAGCTTTACAGCTGTCACAGAAATAACCATAAAGAACAATAAAGGAGCAATGTCCAAGGTCTGTTCAAGCCCATTGCTTGAACAATATCCAAGGTATAACATTGAAAGAAAAGATTGATATGGTTGAATGCTTTAAAGTTGGCAACTTCTATTTCTCAAGAGATCTCATTATAGAGAGTACAAATGCAAACCATAGGATGGGAAAGGATACTGAGAAGCACATGTACCTAATCACCACATAAAGAATATCAGAGACCATGAGGAAAACAGTCCAATCAAAAAATAGTGAGCAACGGACTTGAACAGGCCTTTCACCAAAGACAATAGAAGGATGGCAAATTAACCCATGAAAAGATGCTCACACTCACCAGTCATTAAGGGAAATGCAACTTAAAACCATGATGAGATACCACTGCACACCCACTGGAATGACTGGAAAAAAAAAAAAACTTGACCATACTAAGTGTAGGTGAGGATGCAAAACTTCTAGAACATTCCTACACTGCTGGTGTGAATGCAGAATGACACAACCACTCAGGTAAAGGGTTTGGTATAACTGAGTGCAGTTGAAGCTATTTATACTCTGAGACCCAGTAACTTCAATTTAGATAAACCTGCACTGGGATGAATATGCAAGAATATTTCCAGTGGAACTGATCATGATGGCCCAAACCAGCAACCACCCCAATGTGCATCTATAGAAAGAAAAAAAAAAAGGTAAATACTGAGTTATTCAAATAATGTAGCAATACAGCAGGAAAAATCAGAAAAAAAAAAAAAAAGAAAAACAACTTCAGCTAAACACACACAGACTGATGAATCTTATCCACAGAAATGCTAAATGAAAGAAGCAAGGCACCAAAGCCTATACACAGTATGTGTGGTCCAGTTTTTAACTCAAAAAATTAGTAAAAGGGGGGCTTCTCTAGTGGCTCGGTGATAAAGAATCCATCTGCCAATGCAGAGGACACAGGTTTGATCCCTAGTCTGGGAAGATCCCACATGCTGCGGAGCAACAGAGCCCGTGTGCCGTAACTATTGAGCCTGTGCTCTCGAGCCTGGGAGCCACAACTAGTGAAGCCTGTGTACCCTAGAACCCGGGCTCTGCAACAGAGAAACCACAGCAATGAAGCCCACGCAGCAGTGAAAACCAAGCACGGCTAATAAATAAATAAAATGAATAAAATGAAACTTCATTGTTTGGGGATCTGTTAGTGGGTGATAAATTACCAAAAAAAAGCGAGGAATTGACCCCCACCAGAATCAGGACTGGGGAGGGGGAGGAAGAGACCCATGGTGGACTTAGAGAGTAGGGGAGATGCTAGAAAACCTTTATTTTTTTTTTTGTCTGGCCCCAGCCTCCTGCCCTCTGGCCACAGCACCATGGCCATAAATCACACTACTGCCCAGAGATTTGGCCTCCCTGGTAATTTCCGTCGGGCATGTGAGATGCATCTTCTGCCAGAGACAGGCCCTCTGAATCTAACCCCCCACACCCTTCATCTGGCCCTGCTCCGCGTCCCACCAGCTCTCTGCTCCAAGCCTCCGTTTCCCCATCTGTCCATGAAGCAGGATGGCCTGCGCCATGGCCAGCTCACTAGGGCAGGATGTACTTCAGTCATGTCTGACTGTGCGGCCACCCCATGGACTGCAGCCCGCCAGGCCCCTCTGTCCATGGGATTCTCCAGGCAAGAATACTGGCGTGGCTTGCCATTTCCTTCTCCACTAGGGTAGGGTAATGAACATTAAAGAGCTTTTGTCCAAATGCTAGAGGTTGTCGAGGACCCTGAGGGTCTGCCAAGCTGCTGCAAGGCTGTGGGAACTGAGATGCAGGCCCACCGCTCCCGCCCAGATCCTGCAGAGGGGCAGCTCAGTCTATCAGCAGAGTTCATTAACTACCGGCTCTCATCAGCCAATCAGCTGGGGCGACCTGGAGCGGGTCACACAGCCTATTTCCTGTTTTCAGACGGGGGAACTTAGCAGAGTGGCAGCCACTGACCTGCTCACCCCGATCTTGGAATGGAGAGCTGAAGGGGGCCGTGTGACACCTCTCCAGGACCCCTGGACACGCACAGGACCAGAGGCCTCAGGTCAGTGTCTGACCCCAAGTTCAGTGGGCCTCTGCCCGCTTGTGATCTGAGCCCCTTCCCCCTGTGGCCAGCCCTCGGTACCTCTGGGGGGCAGGGTGGGAGGGAGAAGGGCTGGTGACAGATACATGGGGCTCCCCTCAAATATGAGGGGCTCCCCTTAGCATACTGGAGCAACTCTTAGACCCTCCATCGCCTCAATTCCTTTTGAAGTGCCAGGCGCCTCTGCACCCCTTCTTGAGCCTGGGGAATACTCCACCACACCTGTGTTTCTGAAAAAGTGCCAGGGAAGCCCTGTCTCAGCACAGCCCTCGGATCTGGATCAAAATGCAGAATCCAGGGCACACCCCAGAACCTGCTAGATGGGACTCTCTTACTTTGGGAACAGGAAGTCTGCTTTTTTACAAGTGCTTGACACCTCCACCCCCATCCCCACCCCCGAGGAAGTTGTGATTGTGATGGACGCTCACATTCGTGAGTGTGCCCGTCCAAGGTCCAGGACCTTCTGCTTCCTGGGTCAGACCAGGGTGCGTTACTCTGCTGGCCTCTCACCCCTGACAGGAAGTCCCCTACAGGCCCTCAGAGAGGTAGCATGGGCTCTGAAGGGAGCCCTCTGTGCCCATCTGCATCAGAAGACCCGGCCTGGCAGGCGGTCCTTGGAGGGAGAAGAGATGCTCAGGGTGCCCGGGGGGGAAGGAGCAGGGAGACTGTTCCTGGAGTTACATGCGGGAGGGGCTGGGACTCTGCTGTCCGCTGGGCCACAGACAGGCCCCCAAGCCAAGAACACCAGCACTTGTCATATTTCGTTGTAAAGTCTAGACATCTTTGCTCTGCGGGGTGGGGAGATGGGAGGGAAGGGCCCACAGAACCCCATGTACAGCTGTCCCCCAAAGAGCGTTTGGAGTGACAGGACTGCTTTCCCCACTTCACACATGAGGAAAGTGAGGACTAGCGCCTCCGTGGATGCAGCAGTGACAATTTTCTGCTTGCCACTTTCCGGTGTCAGCCCATCCCATAAAAGGAAACCTCCAAGAGTTGGCTTTGGCTGCTGAATTTGATTTTTATTCTAAGCCCTATGTTCATGCTCAGCTTTCCCAGGTCTTTACTGGGATGTCCCACCAAGGCCATCATTCCTGGGGTCTCACAGGGTCTCTGGACAAACAGTGCTTCTGACTTGGCATCAGCTGCCTGATCAAGACAGCAGAGCTAGATCAGGGGCCACTGAGGCCAGGTCTTCTCGCCATCACCCATTTTACAGATGAGCTAACTGAGGCAGGTGCATAGAAGTGCCCACAGGAATGAATCACTGAGCCCCACCAGAGTGCTGGCTACCAAAAGTCCCTTAGACAAGAGAGCGTGTGGACCATATGCTATCTTGCCTGCCCAGAATATAGAGAACCTGTTCCTCACCATCTATCATCTTGTCAGCAAGACAGGGTTGGCAGTCACAGCTCTCAGATGGGGAAACTGAGACCTGGAGTTAAATAACTTGCCTACAGATCCACAGTTGGTCAAGACTCCTTCAGGGGAAAAAGCTATAAGGTACTCAAGCATGTGCAGCCCGAGGTCGACCATGCCCTGCTCTGTGCTCCGGTTTCCTGTCTGTTTAGGGTGAGGCTGGATGGAGGTTTCTAGAGAGCTACCCACTGGACACCAGCACAGAGCTCCCTGGAGAACGCCCGCAGGTTAAGGGACACTGGGCGTGTTAAGGGATCCAAGCGTGTTAAGAAGGAGATGAGGCCACCTGCACCCTTCTGTTTGGAATTTCTGTGCCTAAGTGGTACCCCAGCTACTCCATCTGAGCCGATGTTTTAATTGTCCCCTTTTCTCATTCATCCCAGGCATTTAAAATTCCATTCCAACCTACACCTTAATTCAGAGGCATTTATTTCTCAAATATTTCCCAGAGTGTCTATCACATGCTAGATACTAAGAGAGACCATTATATGGTGCCTGGGACCTGCACAGCCCTGAGCTAAAACTTTGCATGGTGTGCCCGACTTAGCCCTCACACCAGCCTCATGAAGGTTATTATGCCACTTTCACAGGTAGCTGAGGCCCAGAAAAGTTAAATGGCTTCCAGGCACCAGCTCATCTTGCTCAGTTACCTGGGCCCCAGACAAGAGTTATGCATAAACTAAACCCCAGGACTCCTGCTGCCCACCCTCCCCTGAGTACCAGGGACAGGATGCTGACGGCAGACCAGCCTGCGCTGGTGTCCTGCCGGCCATTTAACAGCTCTTGATCCTGGCAACTCTTAAGTCTCAGTTCCTTAATCATAACATGGAGATGAGAAACTCTTACCATGCAGAGATTCAGATGAAGTGAGAGAGGGGGTATTGAGTGCAGGGTGTGAAGCCTGCTGTCACAAGCATGAGGCTTTGCTGGTTGCGCACACTCACTAACTACATGACCTTACACTAAACCTCAGTTTCCTCATCTGTTACTGAAGTCATGACAAGATTATTTTGTGTTGTGTTAGTTGCTCAGTTGTGTCCAACTCTTTGCGACCCTATGGACTGTAGCCCACCAGGCTCCTCTGTCCATGGGATTCTCCAGGCAAGAATATTGGAGTGGGTAGTCGTTCCCTTCTCCAGGGGATCTTGCCAGGGATCGAACCTGGGTCTCCTGCATTGCAGGCAGATTCTTTACCGTCAGAGCCACTAGGGAAGCCCCGTGACAGATTATTGTGGGTATTAAATCAGATAGTGGATGTGAAGAGCCTGCGTGTGTATGAAGTAGGTATAACAAGCTGTTAGTAAATGTTTGCTTAAAGATAGAGAGAGAGAGAAGGGAAGGATATATGCCAGTGTCCCTGTTTTGGACACAGATTTCATTTGCAAATGTAACATAATATGGAGTATTGGCAGTTTTCTGGACAAGCCAGTGTCTTTCTCTTGATTTGTCATCAAAGCCATTACCTTTGCTTGAAATCATGTCATTTAAAATTCAGAGTGACTTGATAGTATAAGGACCCTAACAATAAGAGAAGGTTCTGCTCAGCCTTGGACTGATCAGTCCAGGAAAGGGCCTGACCTAGGTTTAGCACCTGTCAGTTGGTCAGAGGGCTAGGTGGGCAGTGGAGGGCTCAGAAGTGGCACCCCAGTACCCACAAGGACCCCCAACAGGAGTGGGCACTCACTGTTCTCTCTTGTTTTCCTAGCAGCCTTGGAGCATGGCAAGTCACAAGCATCTTGGGAGCCCCGGGTGGACAGGACCCATATCCCAGGACATGGCAGGTACCACGCCGAAAGCATCAGCCCCCCACCCAGACCTCCCACGTCTAGGACCTGAGGACCACTTAGGTGAGCTTGAAGCTTGGGGCTTGGTGGACGGCATAGACACTTGAAGACATTTGAAATACAAACGGGGGTACTTCCGTGGAGGCTACAAGAAACAGGGAAGCTCACTTAACTTGGGTTATCACAAAGTACACGCTGAGACAAGGATTTGGTGCAAGTGGTTTATCCAGGAGGTTGGCAGGGGAGTGGGGAGGAAGCGTATAGGAAGCCAGTACATGGTGTGGATGAAAAGATGACCACTGTGGGTGATTCCCAACGGCAGTCATCTGGGAGACCGTATGGGGCACACCTCAGAGCTGTCCTACCCGGATCAAGGAGGCCAGGCTGCTGTCCACTGGCCCCATCCTTCATCGGCAAGGGATGCTCCACAACACACTGCAATGACCCGAGGAAGCCCTCAGGGGGAAGTCCTAAGTGCTTCCAATAGGAGCTAGGGCAGTGTTCCTGACTAGTGAGTACCAAGGGGGCGTGGCCGGGCACCGACAGTGTCTGCTATAGCGCCACCTCCTGGAGGAAGCGCCTGCCATATTCATGCAACCCTTCAGGACATGCCCAGTGAACGCCCGCTGTGTTCCTGGCCCCATGCAGGCACCGGGGAAACAGGATCAGTCCAACACCTCGCAGGCCTTCAAGTTCAGTAAGGAAACAGATCTGTAGAAAACAATTTAGATGCCCCGGAAAAGGCTACACGGACAAGGTGGGAGGCTTTTATTCTAACAGCAAAGGGCCACTGAAGCAATATGTGGGCTGGGTCTTGAAAGACACAGTTTGGAAAAGAGCTCCCGGGACACGTGCCCCTTGAAATAAAATGCACAGTGACTTGTGCTTTTAGCGGGGAGGAAGGATCCCGGTCTTTCCCAAGATTCTCAGGATGGCCCAGGGCTCAAGTGAGATCTAAGACACACCGTTATTTCCCAGGCAGGGAAAGAGGATGGCATTTGCGGCAGAAGAACTGGCACGTGCAAGAAAAAGCAGGGAGTGTGGGAAATGAGATGAGAGAGGAGGGAGGGGTCGGCTAAGCTGAGCCTGGAGCCAGGCAGCCTCGCAGCTCCCCGCACCATCTGCTGGGGTGCGCTCAGCAGGCTGGCGAGGACCACAGCGTCAGCCAGGGCTGTGGGGCAGATGCACATCAACCAGCTACATCCCTGCTGGATGTGGAACATGGGGTCTCGTGATGGCTGGAAGTGGACGCTAGACCACAGACATACTGCGTTTCACAACAAGAAGTCACTTGGGAGGATGGGCCTGTCCAGGTTGTCCGTGGTAGGATGAATTCAGCCAGGTTGGGCGCAGAAGGCTGGCTGATGCCAGACTTGGGATGAGGGAGGGGGATATTCACAGCGCCTCTGGACTCCCTCTGCCCATCCCAGACAGACCCAGTCTCCTCCCCCAGTCCTGCCCCCAGAGCACCAACCTGTACTGGTCCTTAAGTGCTCCTGTCTCCAGACGCCCAGGGCAGCCCGAGCTCCAACTCCAGCATGACCACACGGGAGCTTCAGGAGTACTGGCGGACCCAGAAATGTTGCTGGAAGCACGTCAAACTGCTCTTCGAGATCACCTCCGCCCGCATCGAGGAGAGGAAAGTCTCCAAGTTTGTGGTAAGCAGAGATCAGAGAGTGATGGCTCGCCTTCACGGCCTCCTTCCTGGCATTGGGCAAGGCTGGTGGGGCCTCAGTCTCCCAGACCATGAAACGGATCGACACACTTTAACTCTCAGAGTTCTTCTGGCAAAAACCATTCCAACAGTGAGATTCCACACTCAGCACTGTGACGATGGGATGAGTCAAGGTCCCTTATCCTAAGAAGCAAATGGCCCAGTTTAATCCCGTGTTACCTGCTATTATCATCTGTGTCCCTTCTTCATTGTTTTTGAGATCTTTGTATAATTTTTATTATTATGTACCTAATTTTTTTTCTGTGAAGTGGATCATTTTCTAAAATGAATAGATTTATTTCAAGGGAGATACGTTAAATGGAAAACTAGCATAAGAAAAGGTCAATATTAAAGTAAATAGAAAGCTCAGGGCTGTCATTAAATTTTAGCTGGTTACCATGGTTAGTGGAAAGCTAGGCTTGAGGCTGATTTCTTTGTTAAAGGGCTTCCCTGGTGGCTCAGATGGTCAAGAATCTGCTTGTAAGGCGGGAGACCTGGGTTTGATCTCTGGGTTGGGAAGATCCCCTGGAGGAGAGCATGGCAACCCACTCCAGGATTCTGGCCTGGAGAGTTCCATGGACAGAGGTGCCCAGTGGACTACACTCATGGGGTCGCAAAGAATCAGACACGACTGAGTGACTAAACAACTTTTCACTTTCTCTATTAAAATGGAATCTCAGCCTACGTCAGGCGAGAAGTTACTGACAATGGGAGAGCCACACAAACTTTTCTTTGCCTCCCCTCTCCTCCCAAGGGGCTGGAGTAATAATAAGAGCTGACACGGAGTGCTGACTGCACATTATGGCTTCAGTGCATCAACTCATTTAATCCTTGCCCAGTGAGGCAGGCCAGGTCACTATCCTCATTTCATGGAGGAGAAACCTTAGGCTCAGAGAGGTTCAAGTACCCACCTAAAACCACACAGCTAGCCTGTGGTGGGCTGGAATCATTACCCAAGCAGTCTGTGTCCTTCACTAGCATCCTCTTGAAAGAAAAGAGAAAATAGTTTTCTTACTATATAATATCACTGCCTAACCATCACCCATTTCCAGGGTGATCTATATAATATCACTGCCAGTATATTACCTAAAACCATCTCCGAGGAGTTCCACACTTGGAAAACACCGATGGTATTCATCCTAGCCTCCCAGCTCCGTTTTGACCCTGTAACACCAAAGAGCCTCGCTGGGACGGCAGGTTCCTGTGTGGCCTTTCTACCCCCGGATGCCTCCCCCACCTCCCCTCCGTCGCTTGTTCCCTTTGTTATTCTCGGGTTGACTTCTTGTCATTCATGATTCGCTTTTACTGGCTCAGCCAATTTAAAACAGAATCGCAGATAATGATCACCCATTTCCAGGGCAGGCTTTCAGGGCCATCATCATTATTTCACTTCCCCGGGCTCTCCTCGGTCAGGGCAACCCCGCGGTGAGGCTGTCTTCAAAGGCGCGCTCCCTCCCTCTCTCCGCAGATGTACCAGATCGTGGTCATCCAGACCGGGAGCTTTGACAGCAACAAAGCCGTCCTGGAACGGCGTTACTCCGACTTCGAGACGCTCCAGAAGAAACTCCTAAAGACTTTCCGGGAAGAGATCGAAGACGTGGTCTTCCCCAAGAAGCACCTGATAGGGAACTTCACGGAGGAGATGATCTCGGAGCGCAAGCTGGCCCTCAAGGAGTACCTGAGCCTGCTCTACGCCATCCGCTGCGTGCGCCGCTCGCGCGAGTTCATCGACTTCCTCACGCGGCCCGAGCTCAAGGAGGCCTTCGGCTGCCTGCGCGCCGGCCAGTACACCAAGGCCCTGGACATCCTGACGCGCGTCGTGCCGCTGCAGGAGAAGCTCACGGCGCACTGCCCCGCGCTGCTGGTGCCCGCCCTCTGCGCCAAGCTGGTGTGCTACCGCGACCTGGAGCGGCCCGCGGAGGCCTTCGCGGTCGGGGAGCGGGCCCTGCAGTGCCTGCAGGCCCGCGAGGGCCACCGCTACTACACCCCGCTGCTGGACGCCATGGCCCGCCTGGCCTACCTGCTGGGCAAGGACTTCGTGTCCCTGCAGAGGAGGCTGGAGGAGAGCCAGCTCCGGAAGCCCGCCCTCCGGGGCTTCACCCTGAAGGAACTCACGGTCCAGGAGTACCTGTCCTGAGGCCGCCCGCTGGGGAAGCTGGAGAAGGGGGCTCGCCATGGCTCAGGGGCTCATTGGGGTTGGTTTTGAGCGGGTCGAGCCACTTGGGGCCCTAGCTTGTGGGTGGCTTTCACAGGCCCCTCTTCTGCTCCTGTGTTACCCCCCACCCCCGGTCTGCTGTGTTGAACCGAGATGCTCCGCGGTGTCCTTGAAAACCTCTGTATGTGTCCTGTGTCCTCTTGATGCCAGGCCCACTCCATCTCAAAACCACAAACCCAGCTGCAGAAACACTGGAGAGTCGTATCTGCCTTGATGGGGGGTTTCTGTAGGCCACTGGAGGAGAGGTTTAGGCTGCACATCACAGACAAAGCTTAATCCATTTCCTCACAGACCTCTCTCTTTAGGTGTCTAGAGTATCTTCTCTTTGCTCCTCCCTTCTCGACCTGGCTTGCAAATATTCCCACCTACTCTCCTGAGTGTTCTAGCTCCTCTCTCTTAGGTTTCAGCCCAATTCAGCAAAACAAAAGGTCAGCTACTGCTCCTCAAGGCTTTGTCCCCAGGATGGGCTGTAAGTCAATAATTGAAAGGCTGGAGGGTCCTGGTCTAGAACCAGCAATCACTACCTTGGGGTGGGTTTTTCATTTGTAAGGCAGCCGTCCTTTGAATGGCCTTTCTGGATTATGTAGAAATAGCCCTGCAGGTAAGTGGGACTCTGGGTAGAAGAGACTGAATGCTCAACATGTCCCCATTTGAGAGACAATGGATTGGGGTCCCCAAGTGAAGTGGATTCCAGACCAATGACTGGGGTCAGCACAGGGCCGGGAGTTGATACAAGCTGGTTTGGATCCTGTATGTCTATCAGGCTAGTAGTCCCTGAAGACCTAAACCATATAGCTGAGCTTATCAGGGTATACTAAAGAGGCTGTAACTTGGAAATCTTAATGTGGCGCACCACCCTGGCCTGAGCCAAGATCTGGCTCAGCCAAGAACAATGGACAAGCGTTGTCCATCGCTGAACTGCACTGAAGGTGTTCAACAGCGACACCATGTGGCGATACCTGGAGTGGCCCAACCAGGCCCCTTCCCGGAGGTTAGATACAGACTGACGCAGATAAAGCAAGCCTCCAAGTATCTCAATTTACTCCACGAGAAAGACACTTTAAAGTGGGAGAGACTGGATGTCTTGGAAATCTTGATATGTGGAAAATTAAAGTGTAAATGGAAAAATAAAAAGAGCTGCAATTCTTTTGTAATGGTAAAAAAAGATTATACAGATTTTACAAGTTCTTCATCAAATATAAAATGCTATCAACTGTTAGACGCACCAAATATTCACTAAGAAAGAAAAAAATCCCCAATATGGGGAGCTTATTAGGAGTTTCCAACAAAAAGCTGGGAGAGCAAAGAGTTAGCTCCCAGTGTAACAGTCCATGTGGAATAAACCTGCTTCGTAGAAAGGAATGTTGAGGAAAGGCGTGAATCAAATATTGCATTGAGAGACAGTGGGGGATCTAGAATTTGAACAGCAAACTGGTACTCACCCAGGTGTGGAATCTAAATACACACAATGTGGTCCAAAATCCTCAAGCAGAGAAGTCATGGTAAAGAGCTTCTATGCAGGTGTTTCAGGTACCTTGCACCACAGATGTGGAGTCTCTCTATAGGAAGTCAACATAGATCCAGGCCAATAGAGAAGAAGATGCCATTGACTTCAGAGGTGTTAAAATGTAAGCGGAGGGGCTGCATCTCAAAATCACACGTACATGGTGTTCATGTGTGTGATGTAGAGACAGAGGCAAAAACCTTATGCGAGGTAGAAGGGACCTAAGAAACCATATGGGAGACTTTCCCATCAGTATCCTGCAAGAAGGGCTGGGTACCATGGAAGCCAGACTCACTCTGGCTTCTGAAAATGGCTCACCCACATGTTACAGCTTCAGGGCTCCCACGTTGTCTCTTCCTGGTGAAGCTGGAAGCTTCCTGCCCAGTTCTTCTGTGGCCTGTGGGTCCACTGGTGTTTCTTCTTGCCACACACACTGTGCCTCCTTCATCGACTCCAGGTGTCTAGTGGCCTGGGGTGACCCAAAATGGCCCTCTCCTCCTGACCTCCACCTCTGCTGCAGGAGTCTGAGACCCACTCATTTCTTGGGTGCCTGGATCAAGTCTTTGAATCCCTCAACCCCCCTCCTTTCTTTGTGGCCCACTGAGACCCCACCAGGGTACGCCATGTTTCTGTTCGCCTGGACCCCCACCCACCCCATGGTATTGCTGTTTTTCTTTCCGGGGCACTCTGGTGGCAACTGAGGGTAGACACTCTTCTCCTGACTCTTCTCAAAAGTTGAGCCCACAGCACAGTACTGTGGGGGACATCTGCCCCCCAGTACTCAGGGTGGGCCCCGGACCAGAAGCATGAGTGTCACCTGGCCCTTATGAGACAGGCAGAATTTCAGGCTCCAGCCTAGGCCTTCTGAGCCAGAATCTGCATGTTAACAAGGCCCCCTCGCCCCTTCCCCTTCCTGCCCCTCGAAGGTGATTTCTTTGGAGGCAGGTTAAAGTTTGAGAAGGCCCGTGTTGAACTGACTTGAAGGTGCCTGGATGCTAGTCACCCACAGAGCCTGGGCAGTCTGCTGTCCAGGTTCCTGGCTGCCCCATCTCCTCCCATCCCAGGCCCTCACTGGTACACGTGCTCCAGTCCAGGGCCCCAGGAACCCCTGGTGGAATTAGCATACCAGTCACTCCCATACCCGGAACCTGTTCTGAGCACTTGTCCCTGGAGCCTGGGGGGGGACCCGTTCACAGCAGCTGCCGGGTGACACAGAGCCCCGTGGTCTCCCTTTGAACTGGATTCATCATCCTTGTTGAGACCCCATGCCTGGGGATGCCGGCAGGTCCTTACCCGCAAGCCAGGATGGGGAAACCTGCTGCAGCATGTTCGGAGCCCTACTGTGTGTCTGGGGCTTCCCTGCTTACTGCCGTCCAGTGACGCCCAGGAGATGTCCACATCCCATGCAACAGACGAGGACACAGACACCCTGGGAGCTTATCACACAGGCAACAACGGGGCAAGCAGGAAATTAAGTGCAGGCCTGTGTGACCTCCAGCCTGCGTGTTCCTCCCTGAACCCCACATTGGAGGACTGGGAGGAGAGGGTTTGCCGATATGTCCCTGGAGAGAGGTCCCTTAAAGGTTATCATCACACTCTTCTCTGTTTATAGGTGGGGAAACTGAGGCCTGGAGAGGGGACTCACTCAAGGTCACGCAATGAGACAGGGCAGCTCCAGGACTGGGCTAGGGGTGTCCACATCAAGGGGATATGGTCTGGCAGGCAGAGCAGACAGAATAATCCGGGGCTGGGATTCCAAGAGGCCTTTGGGGGCCACCCAGCTGGACCTGGGGGAACAGGGTCAGTATTGAGGCCTGAGCTGGGGTGGCTAATCTATCAGGCGGAAGGCTCTGTTCAGGATGGGCTCTGGCCTTAATACCTACATGTCCTTAGCTCGGTGATGGTCTCTTCCAGTTCTACCTGCTGGGGGCAGGGTTCTCCCACCATGCCCCCAGCCAGACTCTCCCGGGCGCCTCCAGAGCATCCTGTCCTCTTGCACTGCCTTTCCAGAATCCTCCTTGGGGGCCCAACAGTGCTGCCATCTGTTCTAGCATCCACTAGCCATTTTCCTTCTGGTTGGAAAAGAAACTTCCTAGTATGAGCCTCCGTGGAAAATCAGAATCACTTGCTATAATGAGGAGGTGGCTATAAAAATAAACACAATGAAACCACTCACTGTTTTTACACCTCCATGGCCTTTGTCTGAGACAGGCCTTGAGTCTGCGGCCGCCAACATCCTCTGTTAATGAAGAGACAGAGACAAGCCTTAGAGACCTGTTATCACCACCTTGAGACTGCACTTGGATTTACTCGGAAGAAATGAAAACTACTGCCAAGGGAAATAAGCTTCTGACCACATGACCTGGATCATCCAGCATTCTCTGTGCATCATCTCAGTCCAGCTGGGGCCTTGTTCCCATGGCCCTGGCCCCCACCCCTTTCCCATGCCCCGTATCAGCCCTGCTCTCTGTCCGGCTCCTCAATCATGGGCCTGGTTTCGCCTTTGACATCCCTGGCTTCCTCATCCCAGTTGGGAGGTGGTACCCAGGGTCCAACTCTGAGCTGCACAGCCTGACCTCAGGTAAGACCCCCTAAATGCGGGGAGAGTTCTGATTCATTCAAAGCCAGAACCTGGAGTGGGTCCTCTAGCTGGTGTCACTGTGTCCCCTGGGAAGATCCAATGCCCTTCCCTGCAAGAGGCCCTGCACAAGCCCCACCCACCCCGTCAGCAGAATAGGGCCCCTCGCTAGCCTTACGTGTCTGCCTGCCTCTCATCTCTCAGCAAATAATGATGAATGATGCTCCTACTCTATGCCAGGCTCTGGGAAGAGCTAGGGACATAGCGGTGAGCTGGACAGATCCGGTTCCTGCCCTCATGGAGCTGCTCATTACTAGGGAGGCACTCACAGAGCAAACTGAAGCTAGGACAGGATGCTGCTGCTGCTGCTAAGTCGCTGCAGTCGTGTCTGACTCTGTGCAACCCCGTAGACGGCAGCCCACCAGGCTCCCCCGTCCCTGGGATTCTCCAGGCAAGAACACTGGAGTGGGTTGCCATTTCCTCCTCCAATGCATGAAAGTGAGAAGTGAAAGTGAAGTCACTCAGCCCTGTCCGACTCTTAGTGACCCCATGGACTGCAGCCCACCAGGCTCCTCTGTCCATGGGACTTTTCAGGTAAGAGTACTGGAGTGGGGTGCTGTTGCCTCGCCAGATGGTCAGGGAGGGCTTCTTGGAGGAGGTGGTGTTTAAAGGAGCCATAGAGAACCTAAGGAGGCAGCCATGCAGAAGCATAAGCCTGTGGCAGGAAACTCCTCTGTGCCCAGGGAGCCTCAGCCCAGGCGTGGGCCCAGGAAAGCAGCAGACAGGCCCAGGACATCCCTTGCCCAAGGTGCCGCCTGGCCGTGCGCGTTGAGAGGGAGGGCTCCAGGTGCTGACAGAAAGCCTCCTGGCAACGCCAGTCGTGCCGTGGCCCTTCTCGGTCACTGGCCCGTTGCAACGTGAATGAGCTGGAAGCTCGTGTTTAGGGCACACGGGCCCTGTGGGTTTACAAGTGACAGAGAGCCAGGGTAATCTACAAAGAGAAATGTATTCTCTGAAAAGCCCAGGAATAGCCTAGCTTCGAGGCAGATTGGAGCCAAAAACTCAAACCCTGACATCTTCGTCTGATTTCTTTCTCACTTTCGCTTTCTCTCTATGTCTCTTTCCTTGGCTTTGCCTTCTCTCTCAACCCGCTCTGCTCCTGGTGCCAAGATGGCTATAGCAGCCTCAGGCTCAGATGTTCCTTCTCGGCAACCCCCCCACAGGGCTCCCATAAAGCCCTGACTTGAAGGATTCGTAGGAAACACCCACCCACATGTCCTTTCCTGACCACAATGAATAGGCAGGGCAGACTGCAATGAATTCCCCTGGCCTTCACCACAAGTTGGTCTCCACATTGTAATCCGCTGTTTAAACTTTTAAATAGACTTTATTTTTTTTTAGAGCAGTTTTAGGTTCCAGAGTAAGACTGAGTGGAAGGTACAGATATTTCTCATATCCCCCTGCCCACCCACATGCAACCACTCCCCACGAGCAACATCCCCCACCAGAGGGGTATGTGTGTTACAACTGATGAACTTACAGTGACCCATCATTGTCACTCAGAGCCCATAGTTTACACTAGGGTTTACCTGGGGTGTTGTATGTTCTATGCATTTAGACAGAAGTATGCACCATTATGGCTTCCCTTGTGGCCCAGTGGTAAAGAATTACCGCCTGCCTATGCAGGAGACACAGGAGACTTGAGTTCAATCCTTGGGTTGAGAAGATCCCTTGGAGGAGGAAATGGTAACCCAATCCAGTATTCTTGCCTGGAAAATTCCATGGGCAGAGAAGCTTGGCAGGCTATAGTCCATGGGGTTGCAAAGAGCTGGACACTACTGAGCGAATGAGCGCACACGCATCCACCATTATAGTATACTTAATGTGATAAATTAAATGATGATTAGAGTGATTAAATTTTATCTATATATCATGAGCATATTCCTAGAATGTCATATTCTTCCATGCTATTTCTAACAACATAGATTTCTAATGTATGTGCCACTGCTATTTTAACTGTCTTGTAAGGTTCCAAATTGTTCTGAATGCAGCCAGCAAGGCAGCCAATGCCTTGATCCAATGTTTTTTTTTTGTATTTGTGCTTAAGGCAGTTTCTGAGGAGGGCACGGCAACCCACTCCAGTATTCTTGCCTGGAGAATCCCCATGGACAGAGGAGCCTGGCAGGCTACAGTCAATGCGGTCCCAAAGAGCTGGACACGACTGAGCCCAGCAGCACGGCACAAGGCAGTTTCCGGCAGTGGTGTTTCTGAATTATAGACCCTGTTACTGATTCTGATAACATTAATTCCTCTCTCCAGAGAGGCTGTACTAACCTGCTCCTCTAGCGGCTGAGTGTGAATGAACTGAAGTGAAATGAAGTGAAAGTCGTTCAGTCGTGTGACCCCAGGGACTATACAGTCCATGGAATTCTTCAGGCCAGAATACTGGAGTAGGTAGCCTTTCCCTTCTCCAGGGGATCCCCCCAACCCAGGGGTCAAACCCAGGTCTCCTGCATTGCAGGCGGATTCTTTACCAGCTGAGCCACAAGGGAAGCCCAAGAATACTGGAGTGGGTAGCCTATCCCTTCTCCAGGGTATCTTCCCCACCCAGGAATCGAACCGGGGTCTCCTGCATTGCAGGCGAATTTTTTTTTACCAACTGAGCTATCAGGGAAACCCCTGAGAGATGCCCGTTTCCCTGAAACTGTCATAACACTGGATGTTAGTTAGCATTTTAAAACTATTTTTAATGTGATACTGAGAAATGGGACCTATGGTTTAGTGTCGTTTCCTTGTTTCTAGTATGAACATAGCTCATAGGCTTCCTGATCATTTTTATGGTTGTAAAATGTTTCTTTTCCCCTTTCCATCTGTCCTTTCTGGAAGAAGGCGGGACCTGGCGAGGATCTATTCCTCAATTTTAAAAGTAACCAGCAGATGGCGATGCTGCACTGGAGGATCCTAAAGCCTCGCGGGTTGCGCTGGAGAAAAAGCATTTAAGCAAGAGGGAAATTGAGTGTTTCTCTCGAAAGAAAAAAAACAAGACTCTGAAAAACCGTCGGAAGGGAGTTAAAATAATGCTGAAAAGAAAGAGCTTCGCTGGGAAAGCGCTAAGGCTTCGCTGCCTCTTAACCGCTACTTCCCACCTCCCGTGTTGTTTGGGGTACCCACTTGGGGTTCAGGACCTCACTTCTCGGTTTCTGCTCCTTCATGCTCTTCCCCCAGCCCACACACCCAAAAGGGCAGAAGGAGGCCTCCTCGCTGCCGCCCCTCCACCTCCTCGGACCGATCAGCAGGAGGCAGTGATACCGCAACTCCTAACAAACACCAGCGGGTGAAAACAAGCAGTGGCGCGCAGGAGCCTCCAGCAACAGGACGGGTCCAGGCGCTGCGCTCCCCGAGGTCCGACGGCGGTTTGGCCGGCTGGCTTCTGAGGGAGGGGGAGGGGCCTTTCTCCAACATCGGGGGGTGGGGGTGAGAGGGGGAGTGGGCACCCACAAAGCCCTGCCCGGTGGCTTTCCAGGACGGAGGCCTTGGGTGCCACGCCCCTCCCCAGATCCCACCTCTGAGGACCCAGATGGTACTTGGTTCTTCCCATCCATCTGCCAGCGGAACTGGGGGAGACAGAAGGGCCGCATAACTTGACTTCTTTTCTTCATTAGCTACCTGGGCCTCCTCTCCAGACTTGGTCAACTGGGAGTTGAATGAGTAAGTAAATGGGAGGGAGAAAGAGAGGGAGAGTGAGAGGACAAAGAGAAGTGAAATCTGCTTTGCTTGTTAGAGGGTACATTTGCACATCCGGCACCGTCTATTAAAGCTGAATGTGGATAACTCTGTGAGGACCCACGAATCCGCTGTTAAGAATATACCCTATAGATAGATAGACACCACCATCAACAAAAGACATGAATTAGAATTTCAGAGCAGGACTACCCACCGACTCCCACCCAGACATTCCCCCTCTAGAAACAACCCACATCTTCATCAGCAGTCAAGCAGATAAGCAAATGGTGGTACACACATATGTTGGAATATTATACAGCCACGAAAATAATGGACACATTCACAATAACACTGACGAATCTCATAAATAGGACTGGGTGGCTGAAGTTAGACACAAATGAATATAGCCTGCGTGATTCCATTGAATGACGTTCAAGAAGAGGAGGAAGTAAATGATAGCGGTGAAGGAAGCATCCTGAGATGGCAAAACTACCGAAAGGGGGAAAGAAAGAGCAGAGAGGGTACTATGAAAGTTGAGAGAGTGGCTATTACTTCTGGGGCACAGAGGGGCAGTTCATAGGAGGGGGCCGTGAGCATCTCTGTGGTATGGGTAGTGTTCTGTCCTTAGTCCTGGGTGATGGTCACAGGGTATTTTCTGTGTAATCATTTGTTAAGCCAAATAATTACAGTTATGCTCTTTCTGTTTATGGTATATTTCACAGTAAAAGCGTTTTTATAAAAGAATGGATAAATACAACAGACATGAGTTCAATATTTATTGTGCTCCAGGTAATGCAGCACTCAGGTCTGGGATTTGAACCCAAGGCTTCTGCCCCTAGCCTGTGCTGCCTTGGAGCGCTAAACCATTGGGGTGGGCTGGGGGTTGGGGTGTGACCACATGAACTTCAGCCCTCAGACTAGTGAATGATGCAGACCAAGAAACTTCACGCTTACCCACTTAGTGTGGTGCTCGGACTCCAATCCACCCTTTCCTTAACCCCCAGGAATGAATTATGAAGGTAGACCCTCAGAAATAGCACTCTGCTAGTGGGGCAGGGAGATCCTCATTTAAATAAAGTGGTGAATTGCAGTGATGACCACAGTTCTTTATCGCTCCCGATCACCACGTCATTTGCCCTGTGACCCTACTTCCTCTCTCTACAAAGGCAGGGTCAGTGTCCCTACTCCTTAAGTCCTTGCTTTGGCCAGTATGATGTGGCAGAGGGAACAGGGTACTAGTTCCAAGCTTTGGGCTCAAGAGACCTTGTGTGTTTCGCTTGCACTCTTGAGTTTCTGCCATTGGCTTGAGAAGAACATGCCCAGGGTCCCCTATGGGAGGATGAGGGACCCATGGGGCAGAACCAAGGGCAGCTGAGACCCAGTGACAGCCACCTGACTCCCAGACATGAGGGCAGACTCAGTCCGGATCAGCCACCTCTCAACCATGTGATTTGTGAACCCACATTAATCAATTGTTTTCAGCCCCTGAATTTTGGGGCTGTTTGTTATGTATAAGTAGCTAACTGATGCATTGTCTGTAGACAACTGTGGGGTCTGGGAACTTGTTGGAAGAATTTCCAGAAAGAAGATCCCCAGGCTGGGGGGTGATCAATGCCAGTCTGCCCCACACCCATGCCTTCGCTGGATTCCCTCAGAGGCCTGGAGGAGCCTCCATGTCAATACTACCAGCGAGGCTACTGATGCCTATCTACAAAGAATGTATCTGTTAGCTATTTCTACATAACAAATAGCCCCAAAGCTCAGTGGCTTAAAACAAGAATTTTATTATTTGAGTTCAAAAATACGTGGTCATGTGTAGAAGGAATTCACGCCAGGCTCTTGGTTCAGCACCTTACACACCTTTCTCACTTAACCCTTACACCAGCCCTGTGAGGTAGGCACTATTACCATCCCCGTTTGACACATGAGACTGCAGACACGCGGTTAGGGAAGCAACTCAATCCCATGACTTGTGAGAGCTAGAGCCAGGATCTGACCTCAGAGCCTATGCCATCCAGCCTGCCCATCCCAGCCAGCTCCCCCAGGAGCATCTCCCCCAACTTAGGATGTCAAGCCTCTGGACTCTTCAATGAAGGTCACCCCTTCCTCTGCTTGCCTTCTTCTCTCCCTTGGGGCCACCAAGTCCCCATCATGAAGATCGGGCTGAGCAGAAATCCTATCCTAGCAGATGGTTCCTGTGGCCAAACAAGAGGCTGGTTTATAGGAAACAATCAGCGGAAAGGATGCTTTACAACAGCTTCTAAACAGGATGAAGTGTGTTGGAACAGAGTTTGTCATTCTGATGGGGCATCTTGGAATATTTGGGTTAGAGGACTAATCCAGTCCAAGTCTCAGACATTTTTTAAGCCACGGAGTCTTCTTCAAGTGAAACTTGATATAGAAACTGAACACATAAGGAATACCAAAGCCCAGCTTTTCAGGCTGTGAGGTCAGGGAGGTTTACCTCAGGCTCATAGAGGGTACCCCTGGGCTCCGTGGAGCACTATTTGAGAACCACTCTGGTGGCCCCGTTGGGTCATTTTGGTGATGGGAAATAGTCTCAGGGTCGCAGAACACTAGAGCAGAACCAAGGCTTGAACTCAGATCTCCTGCCTCCCATTCCTAGGTGTCCTTTCCTGTGCCAAGTACTCAGGCATAAAAACACTCATTCCCAAAGGAAGCCATCCACCTGATTTTTTCTTTTTTAGCATCCAGTTTTCAAAATGGTGCACCTGGCTTCTCACCGTAGTCATTGGATAGAATCATTCAGCCAGCAAATTTCAGGAAGCCTTTTTGTTTTGATTTTTTTCCCATTGCTTTGTCATATTTAGCTTGGGGTCCACTGGGACCCTGGACCCTTTTCCCCATGTTCACTTCCCTTGTTTGTTAGTCTCCCCTCACCTCACTGCACAGCTCTGTGTAGCCAGTTCCCTAGGGAGCGGCTTTTCCCCAGTATCTTCACAACCCCCTCTACCTTCTGGGATGATGGTCAGGCTGCAGGTGTCTGCAGATGTGAGAAGATGCCCCAGAGCATTCCTCAGGTCCTGGAGGAGCTAGGGAGGCCAGGGAAGAAGCTGGGCGTCACACGTTAGGTGTCTCTGGGTTTCGTCTGCCTGGCTCCTTCTGGAAACAGCACGTGGGCGTTCTCCTTTGGAAGCCACCCCTCCATGATTCCCGTCCGTGCAGTTTCTGGGAGCACTGGCTGCCCATAGGCCAGCTTGTCCCTTCCCTGGGCCTCCATTTCTCTGCTGGCAAGTCGTCGTCACTTCTTAGGGATTCTGTAAGAATGACCACAAGCTGGGTACTCAAAACAACAGAAATCGATTGTCTGACAGTTCTGGACAGAAACCTGAGATCAAGGCATCAGCAGGGCCATGCTCCCTCTGCAGTTCTGGAGAAGAACCTGCACCATGCGTCTCTCCAGGCTTCTGGCAGCTTCTGGCAATCCTCACCATTCCTTGGTCTGTAGACACATCACTCCAATCTCCACCTCCATCTTCACATGGTCCCCTCCATATGTATCTGTATCCAAATTCCCCTCTTCCCATAAGGACCCAGGGCCTTGGATTAGGGCTTGCCCCAATCCAGTGAGGCCATCTCTTACCTGGATCACACCCACAAAGACCCTGTCTCCAAATGAGATCACATTTGCAGGAACCAGGGGTCAAGAGATCCAACCTCTCCTCTCCCTTACACACCCAGCCAGTTGGACCCCAAACACCTTTCCTCATCTCATTTCTGCCCTCCCTGCTCCGCCGCATGGGTCCCCTTGATCCTCGGAACCACGCAGAGCTTTTCTGCACCTGGCCTTTGCTTCTGCTGGTCCATCAATTTGGAGTTTGGGTCTGCCACTCCAGACCCTCCCTTGTGACCCGCTGCAGTTCACCCTCTTCTTCCCTATCTCTTTAAGAGCTCACATCCCCAGGAAAAATCATCTCGAGGTCTGCTTGGGTCCTGTCCCTCTCCGTCTCCAAGTGTCAGTTGCTTTGGGGCACAGCTCACCAGGCATCTGCCCTTGGTACCTAGAAGAGTGTCTGGCAGGGCCAGCATCATGGCCGTGTGACCTCTGCAGCCACACAGGGCCCTGTCTGCAAGGGCCACACACTTGGTTTAATGTTCTACTGTCACTGACCTGAAAATCTTAATACTTTCTAAAAATATTTATTTCTGTATTTGGCTGCATCAGGTCTTCGTTGTGGCATGTGGGATCTTCGTTACAACATGGAGGATCTTTCGTTGCAGGGCACAGACTCTCTAGTTGCAGCGCTCAGCCTCCAGAGCACTGAGGCTTCAGTAGTTACAGCACAGGGGCTTAGTTGCTCTGCAGCATGTGGGATCTTAGTTCCCCAGTTGGGGATCAAACCTACGTCCCCTGCATTGTAAGGCAGATTCTTAACCACTGGACCACCAAGGAAGTCCCATATTAATACTTTTTGAAAAGAGGATCCACATTTTCATTTTGCACTGGGCTCATAAATTATGCAACCCATTCTGGTGCCTGGCAAACTGAAGACTCTTAATCATTATGAAATGCCGCCGCAGTGTCCCTTGGGGGAGGCAGACCCTGTGTTCTGCCCCTGCCTGCAAATCTCCTTCTGGGAGGCCAGGCCAGGATGCCACCCAGGCCTCAGCAGAGATGCAGAAAGGGGAAGATGACCAGGCCAGTGAGGTAGGAAGTTTAGAAGGCGGTGAATCCTCTGCCTCCATCCCGGGGCCTCTGAAAACACCCAGAAACAGCAGCAGGAGGGCCCTGGGGCCAGAATGGACTGCAGGGCCAACTAGGGGGGTGGGGAGACAGGCCGCAGGAAACTTCCTGCCATCCCCCCACTCAGGGACTGGCACGATGAACTCACGCTCTGTCACACCTGGACGGCCGGGTGCACACCTGGAGACTCGCGTTGGGAGGGGCCTCTGGCTCATCCGGTCCAGTCTCTCCCAGAGCGGAGGATAGCCATACAGTGACCCCATGACTTAAACGACCTGAACCCCAGAGTCAGACACCAATCTCCTTTCTCTTCCTTCAACTGTGGCCAGGAGCGAGCCTCCCTGACACCTCCCCACTCTTGTCAAACTCTGCTTTTAGCAAAGAGGGGGGGCACTCTCCTCTTGCTGCTTCTAGTGGACAAGAGCTCAAATTTAATGACTTCGTTTTTCACTGTATTTATTTTTACGGTTATTTTTCTTATAATGGACCGATGTGCACTTGGGTCATCAGTTGTGTCTGACTCTCTGTGACCCTATGGACTGTAGCCTATCAGGCTCCTCTGTCCATGGGATTTTCCAGGCAAGAATATTGGAGTGGGTTGCCATTTCCTCTCCCAGGGGATCTTCCCAACCCAAGGATCTAACCTGCGTTTCCTGTGTCTCCTGCATTGCAGGCAGATTCTTTACTGCTTGAGCCATCAGGGAAACCCTTTTATGTAACATGTCAAAACCTAATTCTACCTATTTACTTATGTGTTAGAAAATAGGAATCCTATCTAAGTTTTATTACAGACCGAACTGGATTAAACAGAATGACACCTGGCACATAGTAAATGTTAGCTATTTCTCTTCCCCTTACAAAAGATTTTGTCTCCCCATTTTCAATTCTCCCCCCTTCATGTTGGTGACATAAATGCTCCTTATTAAATTAAATGCATTTAAGTTAGGAAAAGGGAATCTTGTGAATGTTGGCCGGTGATGGTGGATATGGCAGAAGTTGCAGGAGTTCCTGAGGAAAAGAAGGGAATCCTGAATGCTGGTCCAGACCCTGATGCAGAATGGACACAGAGGCTCAGACGGGGGACAGGACGTGTCTAGAGTCCCACGCAGGGCTGGTGGTAAGGCCAGTTCTCTGGACTCCCCGCCCCAATGCTCTTCTCCAGCTGACCAGTCAGCCTCAACAGTCTGTGATTCATGATACCTCAAAACTGGGCTGCCACTGTCTTCCCAGAAACTTCACTCCACCAAGTCCCGTGGGGACCCCCACCCCCGCAAGCTCAGAGTTCCTGGCCCATTTAATAACCCAAGCCGCAGGCGAGTCCTCCTTAACAATCCCCAGACAAGCAAGACTGGAAATCATGTTTTTGCTTTGAAAACTGCCACCGACTGCCTTTCCCACCTTCTGCTCAGCAAATCTTCACAGGCCGTGTTTTAAATACTTTTTCTCCTTTCGCTGTGATCAAAGGACTTGCTTGTTCCCCTGATAGGTGACAAAAGATGTCAGGGAGACTAATGAGGGAATGTGGTGGCCTCCCTCTTCCTTTCTCCCCGGGGAAGAAGGCTCACAGGGCATCGTGGGCTGGGTGGCCTTTAGGATTTGGGGGTGAGCACAGAGAGAAGGGTAGAGGCTACAGGCAGGGATGGAGGAAGGGACCTCTGGCAGGCTGATAATTTGGTTCTAGAGGATGACATCAGTTGGGTGGATACTCCCAGCATGCACTTCTCCTGGGCAGAGCATCTCAATTTTGCTTTAGGATAACCATCCTTCCTCCACCCTCATCTGTTTCAGGAGGTGTTGGCTCCAGCCTCAGCTATGGGCTGTGTGCCTGATTCAGACCTTGTATTCTGGCCCTGGAGATTGTGGTGGACATGTCAGCCCATCAGAACCATGGAGAAGCAACCTTGGAGTTCCAATTTGTTTGACTATTGACAGAGAAGACAGCTCTTCCAGCTGGGGAGATAAGGATGCAAGCCTGTAGCTGCCAGGAAGTTTGCACAAGAGGGCCTAATGAAATGGAGCCCCCAAATGGAGAAAGAAATGGACAGACACTGAGTCTTGATGATCTTAAACGCCGATCAAACCACATCTGGATATAAAAGCAGTAAACTCCCTTTTGCTTAATCTGTTGAGGTTTTTCTTTCATCATGACAAAGATGACCATTTCATGATCATCTTTTATTATCTGAACATGTGTCTTCAGGAACCTCACTCCCTACAGTGACCCCTCCCTATGCCCAAGGATATAAATACAATTTCTTCCATTCTCCACATTTCTGGGCACAATTTCAGCCCCTTCCAGTCTCAAGACACACCAACACTGGAAGGCTCTCTGTTAGAGGACACGAGCCCGACTGTGGAAACTGAGGCACACTCAGGTGGGTACAATATGGAGAGGTCCAGGGTCACACCTCTGGGGTGGTCTCTGCCCGGGTATCTTCCCACACAAGAGACAGCCCAGAAGAATGGATCAAACATTCTCCCTAGTCCAGGGACTCCTTGAACATGATGGTCCCATTTTCCAGGTTCAAGACTGAAGCATCTGGGGCCAGTGACACCTGACACTCCCACTCTCAGCTCTTCATCTTGACATGCACTTAGCACTTAACCCCCCACTCTGCAGCTAGGGGAGAGGAAGGATGAAAGCTGAAAACATTGCTTGTGCTCCTGAATTCAGCCATGCCTGAAGACCCTAGATCTACCTCTTGGATCTTTCAAAGACCCATAAGTCCTTTTTTTAGGCTAAGACAGGTTACACTGGCATTCTGTCACTTGCCACCAAAAGAGTCCTGATTATACAGCTGCTTTCAAGTCTTCAAGGGTCTGTGTGTCGTGGGAGAAAGAGAACAGCTCTATCCAGCCAGCCCCAGAGGTCAGGAGGTAGACCTGTCACAGGAAGCTCACATTTCATGGGCCTCCCTAGTTATCTAAGAGGGAAAGAGTCCCTGGAAGCAGTGGGAGGGAAGGCTGGCAGTGTGGGGACGTGATGACTTGGATGCATAGGAGACCACAAGTGCCAGGACCAGGTGCTCCTGAGACAGGGGCTTGTCTTCCAAGAACTGGGGCCATAGATGCCCCAGATCAATGGTTCTCAAAGTGGGGTCTCTGGATCAGCAGTATTAGCATCACTTGGGACCTTGATAGAAGTACACATTCTCAGGCTCCACCTCAGACCTACTAAATCAGAAACTGGGTTTGACACCAGCAATCTGTGTTTTAATAAGACTTCCAGGGGGTTCTCATGCTGAGAAAAGCTTGCGCACTACTGATTTAGATGTTTAAATAAATTCAATGTGCTTAGTGAAGAAAGCAAATTATTTATTATTGAGAAGAGATAGGGGATCCCAGAGCCCAGCTATGGAGATTTCCTCTTCACAAGGAACTCGGGGACCCTCAGCAGATATATAGGCCAGTACAGTAGCCCTATGCCTCTCCCACAGGCTCATGCCAAGCAAGGTGGCAAGGCAAGGGATGGCCACCGCCTAAAAGCCCCTCCAAGCCCATTTGCCTCAGCCTCCTCTTGAGGACCCTCCTGAACTGAGGAAAATCCAGGAAGCAACTGCCAGGCCTGCATACGGAGAGGAGAACATAGCACTGAAGGTGTAAGCATTGGGCTGGGGTTGACCAGATGACCTATAGCCTGACCAGGAATAGAAGCAGATACCAGCCAGATCCCTGACTGCAGCCCTTCATCTGTCCCCAGATCCATTTCCGTAACTCTGCCTCATAATAGTCAGGATGAGGCTGCGTTGACCTAGCAGTAACACATTATCCTGACCTCTCAGTGGCTTTGTACATCACATAATACTTTCTTGCTCTCAAAAAGTCCAGAGCAAGTGTATGACTCTCAAGGATAGCTTTCTTCCTGCAACATCATCTTAGCAAACCAGACTGTTTTCCTCTTGCAGCTCTGCCCTTTCAATACCAGGCTTTAGGGGCAGGGAGAACAGGGAGGGATGGGCATAAGCTCTTGAATCCTTCCACCTGGGTCACTTCCATTTGCAGTCCACCAGCCAGAACTGGCCTATGGCCCTAGGTAGCTGCAAAGGGGCTGGGACACATGGGGAAACCTGTCAGACACCCCTGGCTGTGGTCCACTCTGCCGCCTTCCTGGGATCACTCATTCCTTCACCAAACACCTATTGAGGGATAACTTGGAGCCTTCCCCATGGGCAGCATGGGATCCCCCACCATGAAGGGGACAGACTTGGTCCCAGCCTTAAGGAGTTCATGGGAGTGGGATGGGAAGATCAAGCAGACCCTCATCAGTTTCTCAGGCCCCCATTTCTGTGTCCCCCTTGGTTACAGCATCACCGTCCTTCCTGACACACCAACTAAGATTAGTCAGCTTTCATTCCTTGGCTGAGCCTCAGTTTTCTCATCTGTATAATGGGGATAATGAGGGCAACAGACATCATCTGATTAAAATGAGATAAGTCAGTCACTTGGGCTCAGATGGTAAAGAATCCACCTGCAATGAGGAAGACCTGGATTCGATCCCTGGGCTGGGAAGATCCCCTAGAGGAGGGCATGGCAACCCACTCCAGTATACTTGCCTGAAGAATCCTGATGGACAGAGGAGCCTGGCGGGCTACAGTCCATGGGATTGCAAAGAGTCGGACACGACTGAGCGACTAAGCACAGCATAGCACAAGTCAGCCACAGACTGAGGAAGCCTCACAGCCCTGGGCAGTGGAACCGGGATTCACCGGTCTGATTCCTTGGCTCGAGTCCCTTCAGTGGCTCTGGTCTTTTCAGATCTCCCTGGGTGAGTGGCCTCTGCTGAGTTCTCTGCAACCTTTTCAAACTCTGCAGTGGGGAGATCTGACAGCCCAGCCTCCTGGCCAAAGCCAAGGTTTGCTGTGTCTGGCCTTGAGCCAACTTGGTCCCCTGAAGACAACTTAGGGACCTGACCTCCAAGCCATCTCTGGAGCCAGCTGCTGGTTCTGGTCATTCCAGAAGGGTCTCCCAACCTACCCCACCCCCGGGGCCACAGACAGAGTCAGCTCCAAGCCCCTCACCCCCCACCTCTCTTTCGCCAGACTTAGATGTGGTTGAAAAGCTTACCACGGGACCAGCAAGGCCACCACTACCACCATTAGAAACCTGATCCCGAGCAGCTGATTAAAACCAGGAGGGGGTTTTAATCAGCTGGGGCCATATGCTATTTAACTGAAGATGAAAGGACAAATGATAAGCATCATCTCGGAAAGGATGTCGTTAAAGGAAGAGCAGAACAGCAAGTGGCATCTTTTATCATTACAGCAACCCCTCGCAAAGCTCTCGTTAGGGGCTTTGAGGACCATCTGGGGCCGGTCTTCATTATGCAGCACTGACGGTGTCATTGTGTTTGACGCCGGCTCCCGCGCCCATGCCACGCTAAACTTCTAAATATACAATTAATGCCTATTAATTATAGTTTTCAAACCAGCAAAATGATCCTTCATTAACTTAATCGCCTCGTCTTTTTTATTAGGAAATTGTATCCTCTCTTTTCATAATCCCCACATCTGAAGCCACCCGTTGGCGCGGCATGTGATGCTCGGCTGGCTGTTTATGGGACAGCCTTCCTGCCGGGGCTCCTGGCCATCTCCACCCTGCCCACCCCAGCTTCGCCCCCAGCCTAGAGATGGGGAGCTCCTGCGGGCCTCCAGAGCCTTCCTACAGGTTGTCTGAGCAGGCGTGCGGTCCAGAGGATGGAAGTGAGGCTGGGGCAGCTGCCATCCCGGGAACCTGGTCAACCTGGACCCCGGGTTGGGTCAAACTGGATTTAAACCAGCACAGGGGTGCAGGGTGAGGTGGAGACTCAAGAGGGAAGGGATATATATATATATATATGTATATATATATATATACACTTATGGCTGACTTGCACTGTTGTGTGACAGAAACTAACACAACATTGTAAAGCAATTATCCTCCAATTAAAAATTTTTAAAAATATATGCAATGTGAAAAATAAATAAATCATTGTGTAGAGGGGCGACGTGGAGAAGAAACTGGGTTCATCATCTTCTGACTGTACATAGTTCTCATCTTCACTGTTGGAGCCCACCCTCCCAGCCACAGTAGCCAGCCACTTACAGTATTACTAACCCATTGCACGGATGGGAAAACTAAAGCTCACAGAAGGGAAATGATTTCCCCAAACTTGCAGAGCAAGTCGGCCGCCCGCCTGGAACTCAGACACGGATTGTCTCATCCTGTTTGTACATGTAGCGCCAGCACTGCTGGGCTGAACATTTCCCTGTCCCTCCGCCCACAGTGTGACGGGTGCTCTCCTGCCCCTTTGCCTCTGGACTTGGCCATGCGACCTGCTTTGGCCAATGGGATGGGAGCAGATGTGATGCCCACCACAGCCCCTGCGTCTCTGATGGTCAGGAGATGCTCAGGGAAAGAAGGGAGGCAGGAGGGTGGGGAGGGGGAGGAAAGGGAGACATGTCACAGAGCATGAGCTTTGCAGCCTGATTGGGCCAAATGCCTTAGAGAATTGTATAACCTACCAACTTTACCTTCCCCATCTGTAAAATGGGTGGAATAGAAAATGTACCTCACAAAGTGAAGATTAAATGGGCAGTGCTTTGCCTAAAGGGTTGCTTTGCCACCAGTGGGACTGGGACAGCATGGCATCTCAGAGCCTAGACGAAGCGGCTCACCCTCACCACCCCCCCATGGCTCACGAGCCTGTCCCCTCTCTCAATTCAGTTCAGTTCAGTTGCTCAGTCATGTCCAACTCTTTGTGACCCCATGGACTGCAGCACACCAGGCCTCCCTGTCCATCACCAACTCCTGGAGCTTACACATACTCATGTCCACTGCGTCAGTGATGCCATCCAACCATCTCATCCTTTGTTCTCCCCTTCTCCTCCCACCTTCAATCTTTTATTAAAGCCCTATTACAGCTGTATAATAGAAATTAAATATATTTAAATTATATATAAAATATATATATATAAATTAAATATAAATTAAAAGGATTTCTACAATGCCCTCTGCTCCAACCTCGTTTTCAGAGCCTTAAGATCTATCGTTTTATCTCATCTATGCCTTAAAGTAGTTTACACACAGCAGCTGTGATACAGGGAGGGGGGGCGCGGTGTGGGAGGCTCAGGAGAGGCACATGTCCCAGCCTGGGGGTCAGGGGCTTGCTAGGGGAGCCAGGTCTCAAAAGAGGAGTGGGGCAGATTCCCACAGACCCAAGGCCACCTGTAATTTCAGCTGCGACTGCCAGGGACAGCCCAGCGAGCACAGATTCACACTGCCCTGGCAGGAGTGCATCCGTGCAAAGTCCCGGGGACCTTCTGCAGTCATCCAGGAACCTGCCTGCAAGACACAGCCTGGAGGTAAGGAGGCCTCACCCAAGGCACGGGGTGGGACTAGAGAACACATGCCCCAGCCTTTCGTCCTCCCAGACGTCCACCGCCTCCAGGGGCAACCTTGGCAACACATCCTGAATTGATCTTGTCATCTTCTATCTCACTCTCCTGCTCCCCTGATCCTCTTCCGGGCATCACTCTACCCAGATGTGATCTGCTCTCATGCCCTTATCTCAGGCTCTGCCTTGGGAACCCAGGCTAAGACCAGTGGCAAGAGTAGGCCTTGCAGGGAGGAGGAGCAGCATCTTCTAGGGGAAGCAGAGGTCTCTATTGTTCAAGGACCACCGGAGGTTCAGTGTAGCAGGATGGAGCAAAGCAGGAAGCAGGCAGGAATAGCTCACAGACGGCCTGGTCTGCTGGCCTGAGACTGGGCCCTTGTCCTGAGGGCAGCAGGTTGGGTTTGCAGTAGGGAAGTGTCACGGTCAGACTGGTGTTTGAAAAAGCACTTTCTGTCTGCACTGTGAGGACTCACAGAGGGAACAAGACTGGAAGAGGAGGTGATCAGGCTGGGGACAGCTGACAGGCTCCTGGTGGGCCCAGTCACCTAGGGTCATGGTGGCTGGGATGGAGGGGTTGGGGAGAGGTGGAATCTCTGGAGGATGCAGAACCAAAAGTTTTCAGTGACTGGACTAGGGGAGAGAGAGGGGAAGTAGGGAAGGACACCCAGGCTTCTGGCTTGGGTTACCTGGTGGATTACTTGCCATTTACTGAGCTTAGAACAAGTTGTGAGGTGGGATGACATGTTCCCTTTGGGGGCATGTAGTTGAAACTCCTTATCAACAGCCTTGAGGTGGTCATCATGGCCATGGAAGTGGGTGAGGTCCCAGAAAGTGAGTCCATGGAGAAGACAGGGAAGCCAAAACTGAGATTGAAGCAATGCCGCTATTTTTTAAACTTTTTGTTTTGAAATACTTACAGATTCTGCAGATAGTACAGAGAGTTCCCATGTACCCAGTTTCAATGCTGCAATTTTTAAAGCAGGATTAGGCAAAGCTGACTGCTTAGTAGCAGCTCAGAGAGGCTGGAGAAAATCCAACAGGGCTTGCTGTCAGGAAAGCAGTTTCACTTAGGATTTAATTTGGCTACAAGGGAGAGTGGTTTAAACAAGTGAGAAGATGATTTCTCCCTCATTTAATAGTCTAAATGTTGGTGTCCAGTTCTGGAATAGAAACCCTGTTTCTCTAAACCCTCAGGGACACAGGCTTCTGCCAGTCACTGCACCATCTCTGGGGTGTTATTCTTGTCCTCATGGTCCAAAATGGTGACTAGAACACCAGCCATCACATCTGCTTTCCAGGCAGCAGAATGGAAGAAGGGATGGAGAATAAAAGGGAGAATAAGAATAAATAAGCAACCTCTTAAGGTGGATTTCCAGAAACTGTCACATAGCACATAATACTGACTACAGTTCAGTCACAAAACTTAGTTGCAAAGTAGTCTGAGAACTGTAGTCTTTATTTTTGAACTAAAAAACCAGAGATCCTAATTACCAAGAAGAAAAAGAGAATGGATACAGGGGAGTAACTAGCAGCCTATGCACAGAATCCAATGGTGGAGAGTGTTCTGAAAGGAAGGATATGATCACCATCATGAAATATAGCCAAGAAGTCAAGATATGTAGCTACTGAAATTCCCACTGGATTTTGGGACCAAAAAAAGTGGCAACTTAGTAGGGATAATGATCATTGTCCATCCCAAAGCCCTTCATCCTAGTACTTTACTTTTCCAAAGTTGGCATTTGTCAGGTGGATGGGGCAAAAGGATAGAAGTGATGGAGTTGAGAATGGTAGAAATCCAGATCACCTACTACAGTAGAAAAAGCAGGAAGTAAAGATGAGAGAGTGAAAGGGAGCTAATGCGTTGGGGAGAACCACAAGGGATTATCAGAAGGACAGGAGTGAGGACAGAGGGAGGTAACAGTCTTTGTGGTTTCCAGGGTGGGGCACTTCTGGGTCCACAGTAGGATCAGGAGTGGGTGGCTGAAGCCAAGAGGAAAAGGGGTTGTTTCTGGGAAGGGGTTGGTTTACAAAATTTAGAGATCGGATCCAGATGAGTGCTGAAGTTCCCTAAGATGCTGGCTGGATGTCAGGTAAAGGTGGATGCCCAGCTTTCTGGGGAAAACCCGGGCCAACCTCTCCTCCAACTTTTTAAAATTATCATGGTCATCATGACACTGCCCAAACAGTTGCCCCTGAAGAGTTGTTCATGGATTCCTAGGAAAACGTTCCAACCTATCACCTTTTCCTTTGAGGTTCTCCATGATCACCTGGCATAGATTAAGATGCTGTCAGCAACAGAAACCCCAAGGAACGGACGATGCCAGTGTGTGGCCCTGAGTCCCCTGGATGAAGCATTTCTGTGCCTGCTAGTGCATTTCCCAACTCCCAGTGCTTGTGACACTTTATGGAAAGCTCTGCCTGGCCACTGGAGCTTGTCCTGCCTGTAGTGGGAGCAGCCCTCGACTAATGATTGAAGGAATGGGTGACAAATGCCCAGGCTTCCTGGCTCTGTGGGTGGGCATAACTCTGAGGGGCATTCAGCTTGGGTTCCCAGCAGAATCAAGTTCCAGTTAACTTCCCTTCCCTGTCTCCCTCCTCACTCCCCTCCAGCACTTTCCAGATTGCCTCAAAATAAACAACTTGCCCTCAGATCTTCACCTCAAGATCTTCTCCTGAGAAAAGCCAAACATCCAGAGTACAAATGGTAAGTAGCCACTGGGTCCCCTACAAGTGGCAGTTCAGTGACATCCTCTAGGGCCCGGGTTCTCCCCCATGTCTGCTCTGTGATCCTCAAGCTGGTGGCAAGATGGCTACCACCCAGACATCTTACAGCCCCTCAAAGGATTTCCCTTCAGGTCTCATTGGCCAGAATAGGGTCATGTGACCTCTCCTGAACCAATCACTGGCAAAGGGGATAATGGCTTTACCAAGACTTGCTGAGACCAATACAGTTAATAGAGAAGAACTCCTACTTCTGTGAACTTGTTGAAAAAGATGGAGGAGGGGGAAGAGGAAGACGAGGAATGGCGGTGGGGTAGTAGAAGGAGAAGAAAAGAAGATGAAGCAAGAAAAGAAAAAGAGCCCAAAGGTATAATGCTTAAAGAACAACCTTACAAGCTCAAAAAGTTTTTGGTTATGTTGTGCATATTAAAACCAAAGTGTAGTAAAAAATAAAATAAAATAAAAAAAGACTAGCTTAGACTAATCACCAAGAGACAGAAAGGATATTGGGGTCAACTCTAAGGCCCAAAGCACCCCCTTCTTCCCTTCCCGTCTGAGTCTTCCACCATAGACGCAACATACTGAAAAGATGGAGCTGGTTGACTCTGAATGCCATTCATTCACTGATTGTGTTCACTCAACAAGCATTTATTGTTTGTTTTGCCCTTGCCTTCAAAAAGCCCACGGGCTACTTGCTGGGGGTGGGGGCTAGGGAGACAAGAAAGGCGAGTATGTAGAGTAGAGATCTCTGAGTATGGCGGGGGCTGAGCAGCAGAGGCATAATCCAGGGATGCCCTGATTCAGCTGTTTTGCCATCTAGAATCTCACTCCCCCTGCCCCCAGAGGGTTAGGTTTAGGGCCCCACTGAATCACTCTTCCAGGAAGCCTTCCCTGATTTCCAGGCCTCCAGTCTCGACTATGTCCTGAGCCCCCTTGGACTTTGGAGGGATCAGGCAGGCCCTGGGCTGACACTACCTTAGATGGCTCTGAAGTGCCTTTGTGTCCATTTGTCTCATCTTCCCCACTAAGAATGAGGGCTCCTAGAGGGAGGGGTTGTGTCCCCAAGTCTGACCCGGAGCCTAGGCCAACCTGCCTGATCCCACCTCAGCCCCCTTACCGGCCTCGTGGCCTCCTCCCCCTCTCCCTATCTCTCCCATCAATTTCTTATTTCATAAAAATCAATTTTTGTCCCGTTTTTGCCATCTACATAAAAGACTGTGGCATCAATTAGCCTTCGTTCTCTCTCTCTCTCTGTCTCTTTTTTTCTCTTCCTCGTCTTTTTTGGAAACCTCTTTGTAGGGAAAATCTCATATTTCAGCAATTTGCATTATCCACACACCCAGCTTTGAAGTTCTAAGTTATGGTAAGAAAAGGACCCACTTATCTGCCCATAAAAAATGTTCAAAGCTTATAAATTCCCTGAAACAGATGTACATTATCATTGGATTTGCCTTTCTTTTTGCTAGAGCATGCCTAATAGAGTTTCGGCCGCCCCCTGGCCCCCTTCCCCCGCCCCTGTTAGCATCTAGTCTCCACAGAAGCCCGCTCCCCACTGGGCCAGACCGACTTCAAAGGTCCCAGGCTGTCTGTTAGCAGCAAAGCACAAAGTGGGAACATAGGGGCCTTTTAAATCCCCCACGTTTAAGTCAATATCATGCCTCCCTTCTTTCCCCTCTCCTGGCAGAGGGACATAAGTCAGCCATTCCTTTTCTGCCTTCATGAGCGCCAATTCAGCAATTACCAGAAAGAGGAAAGTGAGACCTCTGTCTCTCTGTCTCTGCCCTCCAACTTCTGTTCCTTCTCGCATTTAAGATGTTGTTCAGCATCAGGGAAGGTGTTGCTGAGCCCGGGTGTAGACAAAGAAATGGATCCATGGCACTTTCACGGGTGATACTGTCATAAGCCACTTGCATCCAACAGGCCCTTGTCTCCTCCGACAAGCGCTTCCTCTCTAGGCTACTGTTTCCGGTAACTTCTCCACTAAGTGGAGAGAGGGTCACATTCTGCGGTCCCCTCCCGTCTGCTCTGTGCTCAGCTCCTCAGACAGCTCCAATGGCCTGCCCTCTCCCTCACCTCAGGGCCTTTGCTCGAGCTGTTTCCTCTTGCTTTCACCTGGCCAATTCCTCCTCTTCCTTGAGTCCCCACCTAAATGTGGCTTCCTGCAGAGGCCTTCCTCTCCAAGCCCCATTCTCAATCAGGTCCCCTCTGTTATCCCCTCACCTGCCTCCCCAGAAGTTATCACAGTTAATAACAATGTGATTTTGGTGTGACAGCTTTCTCCTTACCAGACTGAAAGCTCTCTGGAGGGAGGGAGGGAGGCCTGATTTATTTCCTGCTGAGCATGGTTCCTGACATATAGCGGTTGACCAGTGAGTATTTGAGAGTATAAATGGATCAAGGAAACTGGAGATGAACTTGAGACAGGTGTGGTCTAGGGAAAGGCCAGCTGGGCCTGAGAAGGACGTCTCTAAGCAGTGAGTACCAGGTTTGGGTCACTCTTTGCTCGGACCAGGTTTGATTTTGGCAGCTCCCTTATCACCAGGGGGTGGTCTGACCCCAGAGACTGACTTGCAGTAACTAAACTTCACAGCAAGACCCAGTGAGGTCCTCAAATGATAGATTCTTTCTCTACAATGAAAGAAGGAATGAAGGAGGGAGGAGGAAGGGGAAAAGGTCATGTGGACCACACTAGAATATTCTGGTATTCTGGCTAGGAATTTCTGAACAAATCACAATCAGATGCTGCTTTTTAAGAACAGAGCCAGAGGAAATGGAACTGGGCGACCTCTGTTAAGATGGCCAAGCGCCCGCCCCATCAGAAGAGGATCTGGCCAGGGGACGGACCCACTCAAAGTCACCCAGGACTCCCGTCCCTGGTCTGTGCTGGGAGCCCATAGGCCAAGCCCAGTGGTGCTGCCTCTCTGCTCCCCAGCACCCAGAACATCCCCTGCACATCCCTGGGTTCCAGTCTGTCCAGAGGCTGCTACCCCTTCCTGGAGGCAGAATCAGTATGTCAAGGAGCTTGAGCAGGACCTGTGAGTGGGTGTCCCCCGCCTGATTGTCTTTATGAATCCAATCTACAGAGACGTGTTGAGTGCCAAGAACAGGCCACATGCAAGGTCTGGCTTGGGGCCGGGTGGGCAGGCCAGGAACGTGCTATGGTTCAGGCACTCTGCAGATATTTAACGAGCACCTATCTTTGCTGGGCCTTTGGGATTACAAAATAATCTTTGGTGAACAAGATAGTGCTTTAGTGAAAACAGATGTTAACCAAATAATCAGAGGCACAAACAAGCTTCTACAGTCAATCCTGATTATTCACAGATTCTTCATGAATTCGCCTGCTCACTAAAATTCATTTGGATCCTCAAAATCAATACCCACGGTGCTTTCATGGTCATCCGTGCTCTTGCGCGGAGCAGTGAAAAATCTGAGCCATTAGATGTGCATGTTGTCACCTGACATCAAACAAGGCAACACTCTGCCTTTCCGTTTCGGCTCTCATATTATACACGTGTTCTCTCCATGGCCTGTTCAGCACTGCACTTTTTGCATTTTTGTGCTTTGTGTTAGTGATGGCTGAAGGGCTGACTAGTGGTCCAGTGAGCAAGAAGGTTGTGAAGTGCCTTAAGGAGAAAACACGTGTGCTACGGACTTCCCAGGTGGTCCACTGGTTAAGACTTCACCTTCCAATGCAGGGGGTGCGGGTTCAATCTCTAGTCAGGGAGCTAAGATCTCACATGCCTTGCAGCCAAAAAACCAAAACGTAAACAACAGAAGCAATGGTGTCACAAATTCAATAAAGACTTTAAAAACAATCCACATCAAAAAAATCTTAAAAAGAAAATATATGTGCTAGACAAGCTTCATTCAGACATGGGTTATGGTGGCTGTGGGCCCTGAGTTCAGTGGTAACAAATCAACGTGGTAGAATAAACCTGGTGTTTTTAAACAGAAGCACATACAAAACAGAGTTGATGGAAATGTTGTGATCAGAGGCTCGCAGGAACCGAACCCGCTATTTCCCCAAGATCAGTGGTTCAGTATTGGCTAAATCAGTGTTTGCAATGACTTTACTGAGAGTAAAATGCCACAAGTTATGAGACCCAGCTGCAAATACAAATGTGATCAGTGCTATGAATGAAGGGACTGGTGGGGCACCCAGAGAGCATGGGTACCATCCTGATGCAGCTGAGAGCTCGGGCCAGGCCAGCAGCCCCACCTCCCAGAACTTCCTTTCACTCACATTTCCCTGGACTTGGCTGGGCTGAGGGCAGAGGAGTGGGAGGACTGGTCTTTGCTAATTTTTGTCCATGCCCACAGGCTCCTGGCAAGGGAGGGTTGAATAACAAACAGCTTGTCCCCATGGACAGGTGTCATGCTATGTTTAACCCTGCCACACACTAACTGTGACCCTGCCAAGTCACTTGGCTGAAATGTAACTTGGTTTCCTCCTTGGCTTCCACACAAGACTTTTCTAAGGACGTCAGCAAACGTAGGTTGAGCATACAATAAGTGCTCCATAATTGACTGATATGGCCATTGAGCCACCTCGTAATCCTAGGACTCAGGGGCTGGACCAGATTCCTGGAGGGACAAGGAGAGACCCAGATGCAGGGCAGCCAAGGAGGCGGCTCCCTCGCTCCTCACCAGGGGCAAGGAGCTGCTGGGCATGACTTTCAGGCTGCCAGTCCCAACCACTGCCCCATCCTTTTGGGAGGGCAGAGCTGCCACCCCCAGGTCCAGTTTATCAGAGCCATATGGGCAATCTCACGCACATTTGGGATTGCTGACCCACAGTGGGCTGGGCTTGCCCAAGGTCACACTGCACATTGGATCTGGAGGGAAAGGAGTGAATTCACTGAAGGTGGAAGGGAAAATTAACTAGGCAGGTGGGAGGTGGCACACTGCTGCCGCTGACACCCAGGGGCTCCGCAGCTGGGGTGGGAGTGGGGTACCTGTCACCAGTCAGGACTGCACCTCCGTCCCCATAAGCCCTATGGGGTCAGATTCTCAGAAGAGTAGCTGCCATTTCCTGAGGGCCTGCTCTGTGCCCACCTCTGAGCTGAATGCTTCAGGCCCATCAGGTCGTTTAATCTGATTCTCACCACAGCCCAGTGAGCTGGGTACGCTGATTAGCCCCGTGTTACAGAATGGCTTCCCTGGTGGTTCAGTCAGTAAAGAACCTGCCTGCAATGCTGGAGACCTGGGTTCAATCTCCAGGTCAGGAAGATGCCCTGGAGGAGGGAATGGCTTCTCACTCCAGTATTCTTGCCTGGAAAATCCCATCAACAGAGGAGCCTGATGGGCTATACAGCCCATGTGTTTGCAGAGTTGGACATGACTAAGGGACAAACACTTTCCCTTTCACAGAGGGAAACCGAGGCACAGAGAGGCCATGCCACTTGTCCAAGGTGGCACGGCTGGGAAGTAGCAGGACCAGGACTCAGTTCCGGTCTGCCTGACTCCAATATTCACACCCTCCACCCTGGGCTGTCCTGCCCATCTGAGCCGAGGCCCCAAACGTGCGTTCTGTGGTCTGGCTACTAAACCCAGTCACCTCCTCAACTCCATCCACCAAGCCAAAGCTGGCCGGTAGAGGTACAATAGGGCACCTGTATGCTTGGGAACCAAGCCCCGGTCTGCAGCGTGGCAAAGCGGCACAGCTAGATGGTCACATGGAGCCTCCCCGTCCCCAAGGCTGGCTTTGACCACCTGCACAAGTGCCTCTCCAGAGAGCCAGGGCCTCAAAGCCCAGCAGGAAGACTGGGAAGGGCCCACGAGCATCTCCATAAAGAGCCAAGGGAGGAAGGGGAACACGGGATCCCCACACTGGGGGTTACTGTGGACACACCCTCATTGGAGCACATGCCTTGACTCCTGCCAAATCCAGTTCTCTGGTGCCTGAAGTTTTATGAGGGGGAAGGTGGTAGGTTACTGATGGCCTGAGGGGCAAAGCAGATAGGAAAGGAACTCAACTCACACCTACGGGAGAGTTATTAAATTCTCCATTTGTGTCCTCTGGCACGGTCACGGCCACTTGCTCCAACATCATGAGGCTTTTCAGAGGTTTTGGGTAGGGCAGGTGTATGGGGTGCTCTCTCTGTCTCCCTTACACCTCAGGGCACACACTCCTTAAGGCTTGGCCACTAGAGTTCCACCCTGCTTGTGCCAAGGCCCTGGGCTCCTCACACTGTAGTCTGCGGGCCCAGCTGCCACATCATGTCCTGGGGTGAGTGCTTGTTAAAAGCACTGATCCCCGCTCTCAGCCCCAGGCCCACGGAATCACAGTCTCGGGGGGTGGGCCTGAGCCTCTGCATTTAACACACTCCCTGAGAGATTCTTATGGCCCCTGAAGTTAGGTATGGCTCTCAAAGAAGGTCACCTGGGTTCTCAGCCTGTCTGCCCAAGAACTTGGAACACCTTGGTACCCAGGCCAAGGAATCTACACCATCAGAGGTGGGGTCCGGGCACCAGAGTTCCAAAATCTCCCCAGGTGATTCTGAAGGACTCATAGGATGAGAATTTCTGGTTGTGAGCGTTCCATCCCTGCCTGTTCCCAGCCCCCACCCACAGGCTGGTCTAGGCCTGTCAAAGTCAAGTCTGGAGGGTCTCCTGTCGAGGTAGAGACCCTCTTGTCTCCACCAGGCACCTGAACTGGATGCACCACAATGCTCCTACTTTATGGAGGGAAAATGGGAGAGGAAAGCCCTGGGGCAGTCAGGGGGGAGATGGGGAGTCTAGGCAGGCCTCTGCCATTTGCTCCACCTCTGAGGTCACCTTCTGCTACTAGGAGATGGACCTCACTCCCATTCCCTCTTCTCACACTAAAGCAAGGTGGGGGTGCACAAAGCCCTTGGCAGGGACATACATTAATCAGAATCATCCAAGGGCATGAGCCCCATGGGAGAGGGGTCAGGCTCAAAGGTCTGCTGCTTTGCAAGAAGGTGACTAGGCCAAGAATAAGATCAGAGCCCCAAACAAGAGACATGATGGTAAGAAGTGATAAAGCTTCAGTGGTTGGAGAAGGGTGCCCTTATACAGCATTTGGGAGTCAATACCCAGCTTTTGAAACAATATAATGCAATAATGGAATACTTGCTTGTGTGTGTTAGTCGCTCAGTCGTATCCGACTCTTTGTGACCCCAAGGACTGTAGCCTGCCAGGATCCTCCGTCCATAGAATTCTCTAGGCAAGAACACTGGAGTGGGTTGCCATTCCCTTCTCCAGGGGATCTTCCCGACCCAGGGATCGAACCCAGGTCTCCTGCACGGCAAGCAGATTCCTTACTGTCTGAGCCTGCTGGTAAGCTAACACATAGCTTTTAGGAGTCAATAAAGCGTTTGTCTGAACTACCTGTATTGGTTCTGCAAAACACAGCCATGTACACATGGGGAGAAGGGGTGATATTGAGGCTGGTCCCATACCTGGGGGAGCAAAGGCAGGAGCTGGGAGGGTGGGTACTGGGGCTGGATTGGACAAGAGGCAAGGCCGCCTTGGGGTCCTTGGGGCCTGCAGTCCCTAGTATGTGCTGGTGAATTCCTGTCTTCTGTGAGGAGGTGAGGGCGGTGAGGGTGGGGTGCCACAGCCCACAGGCACGGAGCACAGCTCAGGGGTCCCCTTTCATTCCCAAGAGTGCTGACAGGCCTCACAGAAGCTGGTTATTAGTGAAGGAAGCCTTCCCCTCCTCCTGCGACCTCCAAGGTTGCCTTCCCTCTGGCCCTGTAATGATTTGACATCTGAACACTGAGGAAAAGGTGGGATGGGAATGGGGGTGGGGGAGAGTCAATGCAACTGCTCCTGGCTGTTTCCTTTGCCAGAAAGTGTAATTGGCACTGCTGGGTGTGAAGTGCAGGGCCCCTCCAGCCTCTGCCCACCCCCACCCCCACACACACGCTGGGCTCCCCCACCCCCCGTGCTTCCTGGGTGACTAGAGCCTCAGCTCAGTTGGCTGCCTGAGCCAGACATCCCTGCTGTCAGGGGCAGATCAGCAGAATCGGGCACGCTAGCGACTGAGCGCCCAGTGCTTTGCACATGTGTACGGGCGGCGGCAGACCCTTAAGTCAGGTCTCTAGATCCCAGGGAAGGTCCGGTGCTCAAAGCTCAGGGCCTGGGGAGCTAGAGCAACTCCTCTGCAGTGGGTGTCAGATTTGCCCGCAGGACAAAACTCACCCCCACCAGCCTGTGGGAGAACACTCACAACCTCCCCAAGAAGCATGGTTGACAGCGCGTTCATCCTTTCATTCCTTCCTTCCCGTCTCTCCTTCCCTCTCTTTCCTCCCTCTCTCTTCTTCCTTTAGCTGCCCATGACTGGGTACCACTTCTTTTAGAGCTCATTCAGTTGATCAACCTTGAATCGCACAGGCTCTTGAACTCAGCGGATCCACACTGGTGTTCCAGGTGCCAGCACTCCAGCTGGCGGGCACCAGAAAAGCCAGGAACAGGATGTGGCATGGCCTAGGATGAGACCCACATG